>NC_092629.1:76647311-77254811 GCF_039555335.1 Amphiura filiformis
GACTGTAAATATATTATGCTACCACAAACTAACTTATTTCTAATGCATGGTAAACTTTAATACTCAGGACTGTAAATATATTATAAGTATTGCCAACAAATCTTATTTCTATCGTGTATTGTAAAACCTTTTTGTTTACCAGACTGTAAACATAAGCATTAAGCACAACTACTTTATTGCATGTAGTAAATCCCTTGTTTGGCTCAGACCTCAGGGGCTGAGTATGAGCAACAACTTATTTAATGCATGGTAACCTTGTTTGGCCAGATTGTAAATATATTATATATTAAGCAACAAACTTACTTTAATGTATATAAATCTTGTTTAGTGCAGACTGTAACAGATATTATAGCAACAAATCACCACTGTATGGTAAATCCTTTTTGTTTACTAGATCAAATATATTATATATTGCTAGTCAAACTTGATTTCTGACGTGCACGGCAAACCTTGCCTACTAGACTGTAAATATATTATACATTGCCAACAAACTTATTTATCGTGTACGGTAAACCTTGGTTTACCAGGACTGTAAACATATTATAAGCATTAAGCAACAAACTTTACGACAAGGCATTGTAACCTTGTTTTACTTTAGGATCAGAATATATTATAAGCATTAAGCAACAACCATTTAATGTATGAAACTTTTATAAATCTTTATTGCATGTAAACTTTGCTTACTAGACTAGGCAACAAATCATTTATTGCACATGATAAACCTTTGCTTTCATTAGACTGTAACATGTTAACAAATCCCATTTCTATTGGTACCTGGCTAACCTTTTGGTTCAGAGTCTGTAAATACACATGATGCTGCACGTCATGGTCGACAGAACAACCAACAACCTGGCTTTTTTTGAAACACTTTTACTTCCAGCTGATGTTTCTTATCTTTAGATGTGCTCTAATAAATGAACTCTGATCATGGACCACCTTTCTGTGTCACTTTCTTGTCATTATTTTGAATCTTCCAGTATAAGGTGTTTATACGAAATTGTACTTCCTATTTTCACCCAGTTTGCCAAAACAGTCAAATCCCAACCTTAGTTTCAATTATTTACAGCATATACAGATAACTGTCAAACATCTGTACTAGGACCAATTTCTGTTTATGCATTCTATTCTTGGAAAAGACATGTTTTACTTTACAACCAATCATTTAATTATAGTAAATTTTTGAAAATTAGACAAAGCAAATACTTTGGTATATATTTCATATTTTAATCAAGATTTTGTTCTAGTTTGTTGCAATTTACCATCAGAATTTGATGGCAAGAATTTGTGATTTTTTTATATCTTGGCTAAATGATTATGATTGCAGAACTTATACACAGTTTCTCTCAAAATTAGTATGTATTTTTCTGAATTGGAGTAGGTCTGCATCATTTGATAACCTTGACGAGCCGTCTCTCACACACAATGCACCACCTACCTTACGCACTTGTCTCTGATTATTGCTGATGGCCATTTGGTGCTGTTGAGTGAAATTTATGAACGAACTGTGTGCCAGTCATGTTGTTAGCTCCTGAATTCCCAGTAACAATATCACGTAGCAGTTTGCTCAAAGGTTTTATCATCAAAAGATTATAAATCTGATCTACGGGCTTCTTATTTAATTTTCTTTCCATGATGGCGGGAAAAGTTTGTACCATCAGGTTGGATGTTGGCTACGATCATGGAAAATGTTTATGCACTCCTGACTGTCTTTTATGACCCTTTTGATTATCAATATTGCTCTTTCTCTCAGCTAATTTAATACATTTCTTCCGTTATATTTATCCTGGTAAGTTTTGAACTGTCTACAAAATTTCCATGTCTGTTTGTAAATCCTAATTTCGTCTTTTGGTTTAATATATATTTTACATTTTTGATCAAAAATATTCATACAATGTTCATTTATCTTTGTCCAAATGTACCTTAAATTTGTCCAATGTAGGTTAATAATTTATTGATTATTTTTGATCAAATTTTTCATATTCAGATCATTTAATTGTCTTCACCATGTGCCATGTATATGTCATATTTTTTTCTTCTTGTCTTCCTTTTCTTTCTCTGTTTTTCTTTCTTAAATATTTATAAAAAAAAAATATATTTCCATATTTCCTCTCTTTCATATTTTTCTGCTATTTCTTTTCTTTTCTTTTCTTTTCTTTTCTTTTCTTTTCTTTTCTTTTCTTTTCTTTTCTTTTCTTTTCTTTTCTTTCTTTCTTTCTTTCTTCTTTCTTTCTTTCTTTTCTTTTCTTTTTTTCTGTTTCTTTCTTTCTTTCTTTCTTTCTTTCTTGTTTTTTTTCTTCATATTATATTTCAACGTAAGTTTGTATGGTCTATTGTTTCATGTTTACAATATTGTGATAACTGTTATTTGGTCAGAATAAATTTGACACGTCTGCTCTGGATCTATGTTGCAGAGAACTCAAGACTAGTGGTTCAAATCTGCTACAATCCAAAAGGAAGATATACATGTGTCATTGCATTATTTTAACATATGTGGAAGACGAATTGCTTTTGATCAACCATGAAATTAATGAACAAAGACTAATTATATTTTGTGCGCACGTCCATGCAGTAGGTGAGATGATTTCATGCGCTCAGACCAAATTAAATGAACATTAGATGAATGTTTTTGATCAAAATATGAATTCATTTGACTAAAGACGAAATTTAAGTTTACAACAGGGTATCAAATTCTAGATTTGACCCAACTTAACGGGATATTAAATGAATAAAATGTGTTAATTAACTGGAGAAAAACCTAGTTTTCTGGTATAAGAAATGTTCATTTCAAACTGTGGGTGTATGCAACTTTTGTTTTACTTTCAGGCCTAATCTGAGATTATTTCTACTTAAAGGCCCATTCAGTGATTTGTTGATCCGACGTGAACGAAATCATCAAATTAATTTTTTTCACCATTGTCATTTCATAGATGCCAATATGGCTCTGTTAGTGGCTCAGCTGAAAGCCGTAGTATTTTAAGATAAAATAAGACATTTACATGAATCTGTAATTATATACAAATTAGTTACATGTATTTGAATATGGCTTCAACTTCGTCAACGCTTTTCGCTGTTTTCTTCGTTGCTAAATTTATCATTTCAAACACCAAATGATTCACTGATTGACTCATCCTTTCACTTTTACACTTATAAACAATTTTATTTTACACTTAAAGGGATCACTGATGGGACTAAATAAAATCTATCATAAATACAACCAAATGAATGTACTATGCTCTGAGGGAAAAATTAGGAAACAAAAGACTGTAAATTAGGTCCCATATATGCTGGTTTACACCACACTGTCACAAACAAGTGAGCCTTCAATTTGTTAATTTGTACCAACGGCTTTCAAATGGCAGATGGTGACTTTTTACCATATAAGTAAATGGGCCTAATCATTCATTACCTGCTCTAATTGGGCCCAATTAATATTGTTTCAATGGTATACTGGGTGATTTTGTTTATTGCAGTCAGTTTCAGATGTTATTTGAAACCAAAGCTAAATTCAAGTTGTCTCTGTAGAGTTTGACGTTGATAACAAGGTTCTCTTTGTAATAAATATGGATTTAGAGTTTTCATTGAATAGTGCGAAATTCTTCCCATTGCACAAGCGTTTTGCATAACAATAGATGCTGAGTTCGAGGTTAATCAATATTCTTTGTTATGCACATACATATAAGTATTTCGGGAAGGAATTTCAAGGGTCAAATTCGATTTCCCGGTAGATAGTCCTAAAGTCATGTATATTGATAATCATCTTTCACCTTCGAAAAGGAGACATTCCCAATGAAGCCCCTTTTGTCCCTGATGATGGGCCACAAATAAAATACAATTTTTGCTCACATGCGCACATTGTCCAAATAAAACCCGTTTTTTTGAAAGGGTACACAGTATGGAGCCAGAAGTGGTTTTTTTTTTCGTCCTGACCCTGAAATTTTTCTAATTTTGCTTCCCCAGCCCTTCTCTCCTCCCGGACCACGAAACCTGACTAAGCTTCTTGCAAATAACCACTGTTCATCATCGGAACTCAAAGTTCAAGCTAGTTGTACTCACTCATGTCTTTTTCACGCTATAATCTTATAACATCTCTTTTGTCTTTATTTTGAAAATTGAGGATTAAGAATTTTTTCTTGCATAATAGCCAAATAGGGGGCATCAATTTTTTACAAGTCGAAGTAATAGCAGGCAGTTTTTGCCGAAGTGGGCCAGTATGGTTTTTCATGGGCGTTTCTTTAAATAAAACAAATGTAAAAAAGGCTTATGGGGATCTGGAAATGGCGTTTTGAAGCCAGTTTCTGACAGTATTTTTGTGGGACATGAGATAATATCAGACATTTCCGGAATTGTATTCTGAATAAGAATGTTCTTCAGATATCAAATACTTTACATTTTTTGAAATTCACGATAAGAGTCATATTATAAATTATAAGGACAAATTATCAAAATTTATTTTTTCACATATTTTGATATATAATAGTCCTTGAAGTACATACTTTCTGCAAATCTAATGATATACTCTTAAAGTGTGTGTGTATCTGGGAGTGAAAATCAATTAAAAAATTTTGATCTTTCATATTTTTTCCCCAAAAGACTCTTAATTTTATAAGGTCAATTTTTGGAAATTGGTCGTCGGCTATTTTCATCCCACCAACATACATTCTTGTAAGTATAAAATTATCAGATTTATAAAGTTTACTATCGGAGTACTGATAAATATCTAAAATATCATTTTTTTATAATCTTGCCATAATGTGGGTTATTCTTTCATGTAATTTTTATTAATGAAATTAGGGGTTAGGTTAGGTTATGGTTAGGGAAGAGTTTAGGTTGGGATTAGGTTAGATTAGGTTAGGTTAGGATTAGAAGTTATGATTAGGATTGTGGCTTGAAGTTAGTGGCTAGGATTAGGTTAGAGCAAAATTAGCTTTCAGCACGAAATAATTATATGAAGTTGATCGGACCAAAATGTGGCATTATACTGAAAGAATTTCAAAAATCAAAATTATTTGATATCAGAAGGACATTCTTCGCATTCAAAATGCAATCTCGATATGTCTGATATGCTCCTGAATGTCCGCAATAACAAATACTGTCCAAAACGTCCTTACTCCCCATCCCTTGGTGAAATAGTACAAAAATGTTTATTATACTCAATTGTCCAGGCTTTGCCAGTGTTTGTAATATATAGGGTGTCCTCAATAAAAATAGGTCTCTCATGTATTGCAGGACATAACATAAAATATTGATAAGCAAAATTAAAACTTTTCTTTGAAGATTCATTAATCTGATGAAGTATATCTTCCATAAATGGTAAATAAATCGAAGTCATCAAAACCGGTTCATGTCATAAATCTACTCGATAATTGGAAAACTCTGCAAGTATACTCAATTTTAACCTTCCAATGGGCAACATATTAATAATAATATATGTATTGTAGGTTTAGAATGGGAGACATAAATGAAGGGAATACCAGTGTTGCTAGATAATTCTATCATTTTTGTGTTTATATTACCATCAATACTACTATCCCTGACCATTTCATTTTGAAGGAACCATTTTCTTTAGAATCAATTCAGTCAACTACCAATGATGTTAGTGTCAAATTCAACATACTGTAGTCTTGAGAAATGTGTGAGCACTATTATTTAGAAGATAATACTTTAACATGTCATATTGTTAACTCAAAGGGAAAAGGTGAAAAATTCTTTGGGGAGATTGGTTGATTGATTATATGTTGATTGTTTTGATTGATTGATTGGTTTTTGAACTCCCACCCAGCAACACTGGGAGTTTATCATTTTTTTTTTCTTTTCATTGTAAACTACAATGCAGCACATTAATATTGTTAATGTGTATTTTCCCCATTGAATGGTCCAAAATGTGTCTATTTGTAGAACCCAATTATCCTGGCATTGACGCGTGAACGATTTTAATAATTTTTTGAAGAATTTTATAGAAGATACTTTGTGGTTCTAGAATCTTGAAACATTTTGTATCACTTTTGACAAGTTTGATATTAGGGCAAATAATGAGTTGTACTATTATTTACCATAACAAATGCTGTAAATAATATTATGATTATTGTTCTTTATTTTGGAAAAAGTCAAAGCATCACACAGTATTGTTACTTTATGTGTTTGCTTTGTAATATTTCTATCCAACTGAAACTATAATAACTATAGCATTGCAATATCGCACAAGGAAATCAGGGTACATGAGTTTCAGGACTTAATACGGTTTATATGCTAGTCTCAAGATTGATCACGCTGAAATTTAAGCTCAAATTATTTTTTTTTTATTTTTTAGCCAAAATATTTCTCATGATATTGATATACATGAATTGTAATATCACAATTTACTAATATATAAAAATAAAAAAAAGCGGCTAATTTTATCCATTATGTTTAAAAAACCATTAAATTTGTAATACTTAATTCAGAGTTTTTTTCTGTGAACAATTAACAGTATACGTTCTGCATTGAGAATGTTTATAGTCCCTTCTGAGTAATGCAGGCAATAGTCATTTCATGACGTCAACTTTTTTTCTAGGTCAAATCTGTTTCTGTTCGAAGGAACTCATCGCTTAATTTGGTTTTTATGGTGAATATCAATTTTAAACGTCTTATTTTCTTCAAAAAAAAAAGAGTCATTTTCATTGTCTCATAATATTGCCACAATGATAAGGATGTTGTCCGAGCAAGATATATGACCTTGAAGCAATCGTTTTATTACTATTTATTCTTTATTTCAATATTCTTGTTAACTTTGGCAATTTATACATTTACTTTCTTCTTAACAGGCTTAATAAATCAGACGCAGTTAAACATAATGGGGTCGTTTGATGAAAAAGTACACTATATTTGACCAATATTTCATTCAAATAGTAGAGAAACTTTCTGAGCTTTTTAGTACTGTAATAAAAAAGCAGCGGCGTAGCCAGCCTTTTCGTGTGTAGGGCAAAGCCAATAATTTTGCTCTTTGTCAATTAATGTCTCGATGATCGCTTAAATTTCGTCTCTATTTGCCATAGTTTCTTCAGATTTTTCAACATTTCGCACCATTAGTCATTTTAATTTTAACCCTGAAAAGTTTTCTTTCCACAATTAATGGGATCTGAATGCGCGTTTTGAGCAGTTTCGGACAGTATTTGTTGTGGGATTATGAGAGCATCAGATATATCAGATGCCGGAAAGACAAGCCGGAACCAGATATTGATATTGTGCTGTTTAATATTTAATGCATGTAAAGGTCTTTCCATATTACGTTGCACCAAGTACGAGACACTCTTTTTCGCTAGTTTGAGGATAGTCACAAGCATGACGTCATGACGCCATTTTGTGATTCTTGCATAATTTAGAGCTAATTATCGTGTAAGGTAAAGTACACACGAAATATTGGAGTAAATCTTTTCAATTGGAAGGTAACAAAACACGCATCTCAAAACGTATTGATATTATTATATATATTTAAGAAATAATGGTATCGACTTTATCTCTTACACTCTAATATACAGGAATTGAGGCAGTAAAAAATGTAAATATTTAAACGTTTTTTACTGTAGAGGACACATTATTTGCGTGTAGGATATAGTGCAAATTCCTTTATTTCTATTCTATTACCAGAAAATAGTGCGATGTAAAGAGAAAATGATATCATTTTGGCACAAATATTTTAAGTTGTTTACTTCAAGGTGGAGAGCGTACGCGTAAGTGACAAGCGTATCGCGGAAATTTTGAACGCGTAACCAAGCGTAATGCCGCATGGCGTAGAATGTGTTACGGCGCTTGACCCATTATTGCAGAATAATGGGCTCTCACGTGACGTGTTTTAACAAATCACAGTGCGAGATCTTAAATAATGGGTCGTAAGAGTAATAGAATATTACATAGGCCAATTATAATGTGTCAATTTTGTGTCCAGGTTAATTTTAATGTGGATTTACATTATGAATTTAAATTGGTGTGAACGTGGAGCTACAAGGCGGAGCTATTCTTTTCACAAGAATGATTGGCAGCAGTGTGTTTTCGGAACCTGTTCTGTGATTGGTACAAAAATGCGACTCTTGATATAAATTAATAAATTATGCATGGCTTTATTCGGAATATGGTTTTATGGGCTTCAAGATCAGTCCCAGAACAACGCCAAATATGGATTAAAAGACCTTTGACCTTGGATGTACAAACAGCATGTTATGATCTAATGGGAAACTGTGCACATCAACAAACACCATTTCTATCAAAAAGGCAACGTCTGATATAATTTGAAACCACATAAATTACTAGAGTTGGTTCTTCTCTTGGATTTGGACCAAGCTTTAGAATATCGAATGTTGCGTTTTGAAATAAAACAAACCAGAAATTTATCACCCATTGTAAAAGATATGGAACATGTACCGAATACATGTACATACATTTGCTGACCTTGTGGATTTTCTGGCCCAGCCATGCTAACCACATAAGGAGATTATACGATTAACCTAGTGCAGCTATTGTCATAGCAGGGTATTATTATGTAATACTCCTGATCCATATTTGGCGTTCTCTTTGACTGATGATGTAAGACCTGGCTGGCGATGACATTTCAACATCGGTATAGGTCGAAAGTACGGAGTGTCTCATCTTATAGTCTATTAGAGAGATTGCGATGTTCCAAACGTAGGCGGGGGACGTACGTTTTTACGTACGTTAACACGTACGTTTGTACGTAGCTATGCATTGCAGTGACGCCACATACTTTACCAACGCTCGTGTTGTCGCGCTCTGTCCTATAGTCAGTCATCTGGTGATTTGTTTTGCATGAAATCAGCCCGGGTAGTCGGTGGGGTCAGGGATCAATAAAGGGATCTTAATCCTCTCTACGTCATACATAAATTCGAATCTCTACAAAGATAAATTCGCCCAGTCTCATTTCCCTAATATTAAATTTAAAAAAATGGAATTTCAGTTCGGCACATGTGGCCTCGAACCCACGCCGCTGCTACATACAGAATACAGAAGTCCAGCGCACTAATCCACTGGACCACATGACAGTTCGGTAGCCATATTGAATTTTAAACATATAGGCTAGGCAACTCCAACATTGCCCGGCAGTATGCGCGCGAATTATGACAATTTCCATTGTTCTTTGCCCTGCAGTGTGCGTACGCATCGTAGTTTGCTCAGGGCACGTGCATTTCAAATCGCCCACCATATTTCATATAGTACAAGAAAGCCATTGAACAGTGTAGCGGTTTGTTTGAGCATATCGACAGACGAGAGTCCCTCGCCTTTGTTGATAAACAATGATTTCATATTAGCATAATGACAGTACTCATCAGTTAATAGCCACTTGGTGAATAGATGGGCATTATCAGCTGTCAAAGAGATGTCTTATGCAGTTGCCAATCACGATAGAGGCTTGAAAACATTTTGTTATAAACCCAAAAGTGATATAAGGACAAACTGTGCATGTTGGTACTTGATTGTTTGGATTCTTATATGTTAAAAATCCCTTGTAGTAGGCTAGTATTTTTTGTGTAGTGTATATTGTTTATAAATTATACAGCTTTTCAATTTTGGGCATTAATGCTCTGTTGCACTGTTTTCATCAACCTATTTTATCGTAGTGCATTTCAACGCACTGAATGGTCTATTGTTCTATTGTGTCCGATTTGAGCGCTGACATATTGGAAAATGTTGCCAGTCAATATTCATGAGAGTGTACATTCAACGTCCAATTTTCGAAATTGGGTGACTTGTGCTTGGCAGGTGTAAAATACATCTGACTGGGCGTTTTAAATACGTAACGCATAAAGGCATTGACATCATCGAATGGCTGCCTATAGTGCTGTTAGTGTTAGGCCTATGTGTGGGGGGCTGTTTAGTTTCTATAATAATTATTATAAGGCCTACATTTATTTGTCATTTCTTTCTTTTCCTTTCTCTGTACTTATTCTTTCCTTGATAAAGTATCACTCCCTCTTCTTATCTCCCCTTCTTACGTCTATTTATTTATTTCTCTTTTATTTCTTCCTCTTTCTTTCTTCCTCCAGTCCCCTCTCATTCTTCATATCCCCTCCTCCACCCTCATCCCCTACCAAGACCTCTCACAGAAGAACTGCCCCTTCAGTACGCCACTGTTTATGACATTCTCAGTCCTTCTTAAAATAAAATAAAATGTCAATTTGTGAAACAACTTTTATATAGGCCTATACCGGTATACTTATTATATGTTACATGTATAGGCCTACGTAGCTATTACCATTATACAATATACAGACATGCAGACATGGCAGCTTTGATGTGTAATCATCAGCAAGCGTATTCAATTTATTTAAATGAAGCACCTAATGTTAGTGGGTGACAACGAACTATACATCAGCGGCTAATGTGTGCCTTTTGTGCTTACGGCTACTCAATCACACCCTTGTGTGTTATGCTAACAAAAGGTACTTTTCGTTAAAGTAAGCGCTTTCACGCGACTTTCATTTGATCACGTTTTGACAGTAGCCTTCTAGGTAAAGCGTTAATACACTGTCGGGTCAGCTTACTGATTTAATGGGGAAGCCCTTTGTCCCAAACAAAAGGCACCTTTCGGTGAATAGCTTGTCAGATTTCAAATCGGCACAAGGTTTCAATGCGTTACGTAATCTATTTCATCTCCATCTTTATAATAGCTCCATGGTGCATTTCTTATGTGTGTGAGCCGAAATGTCGTTGTAGATTGCAATCATGCTTTTGTTCAACTGTACTCCGCCATAACTACGGTGAAGGACACCGGTTCAAATCCTTTGTTTGGAGCCAATCAATAAAAGAATGCAGGGCCTCTATAAGTTAAGAAGTGACGTAATAATCGCAATAGATGAATACAATGTTTGAATAGATCGCCCAACCATGCCAACACAAGCAGATTGCACTAATCACCTGTGTATGTCTGCAAACATAGATTGAATACAATACAGCTCTTTTCAAAAATACTAATCTTATAGGTGCGAGTGAACTGTTGCCTTGCCAGAGGTCTATACTTTGAATTTGTGTGTAAATAAATAAATAAATAAATAAATAAATAAATAAATAAATAAATAAATAAATAAATAAATAAATAAATAAATAAATAAATAAATAACCGATCAGGAATTGTGCATATATAAAATATCTGAGCAAAACTTTCCTTCACTCCCCCACCCAACTTTCGACCTGCAAAAAAAATGCTTGCCCCCCCTTTGACCTGCCAACCAATCTTTGGACCCCCCCACCCCTATAATACTTCACCACCTCGGGGATACACAAAGTTATTGCACCACCCCTCAGCTGTACAAAAAACACATGATATTTTGACTATAACATTCGTAGAGAAACACTTGTTCTCTACGTTTCCTTTACCTAGACTCGAGGTAAAATCAGCCTATTTCACGTGGAACCATGGTGGAACGTACGTTTTAATGCTACGTTGAGTCCAAAATGTCAAATCGCAAGGTAAGTTTTTATACGCAAAGTATCACACACATTTCAATAGACAATCTCTGCGTATGAATATTGCGTTTAAATTTAGTCCATTTTTAACACATCGCTGTACCTTTATTATAATGATAAAAAACAAAAAAAAAGGATCATACTAATAATTAGACTTTCCTTCGTATGTTCATTATCCTTGACTGTCTTTAACATATTGAGAAATGGACAAATTTTGTGCATTTTCAACGATGTATCTACGTCGATTTCGCACGTGGAATATCTTCAAAAATAGCTAAATACGTGACCTCGCTTCGATACAGGAGAGTGGTTTTGAATAGATCAACGTACGTCCGATGTCTACGTTTGGAAATCGCAACCTCTCTATTATCTTTGGATGCACTTGCGTTGCGGTACTTTGCGAAATATATCGATTTCGTTTTGCCACAACTCAACGCAACATTTCCAAGTTAAAGGTCCCGATCGACAGCATCATCCCCCCGATTTTTTTCATTGTTGATGAGGTTTGTGTATCACATAATAGATATTATATACCTCATATATAGATTCCTGTCATCTGATTGGTTGAAAGTGCAGTCATTGAATTAACTATGCCCGCAAAATGAACTATGGACCGGTCCATGGAAATGAACTATGGACCGGTTACGTGCGTCACGATCAAACTGCGCGTTTTCCCAGCGTAAAATGATATTACGCACGCGTTAATGTTTTCACGCGTTATAATTACGCAGAAATTGCAGATTGTATATCTGTGTGCCGTTCGCATTGAAACTATTAATTTCTCTTCCCAAAATCGATGCTTTTAACCAAACAGATGACAAGAATCTTAAGATTTGAGAGAAAACAAATATTGACTGCTTTTATTCGGGGCATGGTTAAAATTATAGGCCGCGGTGATCTCAAAACCATGACTATGCCCTCGGCTATGCCTCGGGGCATAGTCATGGTTTTGAGATCACCTTGGGCCTATAATTTTAACCATGCCCTCATAGCAGTCAATATTTGTATACTATTTTCTCATTACTATCCTGAAATTTGACGCTCCAAGTCGATGTATTTCCGGAGAAATCATGAAACACAGCGGCTTTTACAGGCTACCAGTTTGTAAACAATGGTAAATACTTTGGATTTCTGGGAGGGAATTATGAACGAAATATCAGTCTCCTCAACAGCTACTTTGGTTTCGCGTCATACACATTCTGTGAAAAAAGCGAACCACACTAACTGCTGAGGAGACGCGTCTACACGGTGCGCCGTATTTAATTATAAAATTTCCACGATGGAGGCAGCGGGCCGATTAGCTCAATCGGTTAGCGCGCGCTTCATATTGCTACCCGAAAGGTACCAGGTTCAAAATCCGGTGTCGGAACTTTTTTTTTTCCTCTCCATTTTTAACCCAAACATTTTTATATTCATTTGAAATGTACATATTGCAAGGGGAAATATATTTTGTTTCCTTTTTTCTGAAACGGTACGAAAAAAACAAATATTTTCCGTTCAATACGGGCCGGGCATTGATTGTACAGCATGTCAGCATTAAATTCGTCATACGAACGGAAATTGTTGTTGTTGCTTGCCTACCCAGAATGCAATTCACGTATACCAAGGTATTGATTGCAAATTTGGCTATTTATTCACATTTACGCTGAAAATGCTCTCGTTTTTCACAAACCAGCATAATGGGGGCGATATTTGATATTATTATGTAATTTTAAAGACAATCCATATCCAAAACCAATGGGGTTACCCCCTTTAAAATGTATTGAACTTTATTGCGATACTGCAATGCAGTGTTGCAGTACGATGCGGCAACGCACAGCACCGCACTAAGCAATTGCGGCATAGTATTAACGGACCTTTAGCCGACCTTTTGATGTTTTTTCGTGTTATCCATGGTCATTGTCCGGCAAATATTTCCATCATACGAAAAGGCTGTTTTGAAGTGGCTTTGTTTCTTATTTCAAGTTGAAGGATAATCGGCTTAATATGTTATTTTATATTTAATATTTAGCGTTATCTTTCACTTTATCTGTTGCTTGATGTTTCAAATATTTTACGCTTTCTCGGTGATGAATACATGACTGATAGTGCCATTAAGAGAGTTGTGCTTTGTAAACACTTTAAGTAAACCCTATATTTGATTGTAAATTAATCCAAGCGACAAAATCCACATATCCAATCAAAAAGTTGTCAACTGAGTGATTTTAGTGAGTGCAGGTCGATTGCCATATTGCCATATATTGATAGCAAGTTGCTAGCACCTTGATATTTGTACGGATTCCCAGGACAAGGAAAGCCAATGTCAATGGCCGATGCTTGAGAAAAGTTTTGTCATTACATGATATGTCCATTTTCCTTCCTTTCTCAGGATTAATTTTCCAAGGAACTTAAAGCTCCCCATATGGACTTTCCACGGAAAAGGCCAGAGTATCACCTATAACTTTATATTCCGCGCTACTTGTTTGAAACACTGGATCCGCTTCTCTGGAAGAGCTATGTGCTATTTTCCTTAAATCCGCCTCTGGCCCCGCTCCCCAAATTCAATGTTGGACAAGGCAATAGTTATTGCAAACTAGCGAACTATAATGTGACGTGCCATATCGAAAGAAGACACTTTTGGGCAGGTTATCAATTTTGAGTGTTTTACATATCTTAGAGATATTTTGGTTCCACAACGCCGTTTTCCCCAATGAAATCGAACATTCCTAAGCGAAGATATTCAGTTCGTAAGTTAAGGTATTATAAAATTGGAAATTGAGATATCGGCCTTAAAAATATTATTGACAATGTTGTGAGTAGGAATTGCCTTGAAAAATTTCTCAAATAATACAAGATGGCAGTTATATTTTAAACATTATTAACATCACAAATTTGCAACAAACCCAAATTGTGAAAAAAATCACCCTGAGCAGATATTTTGCTATTTCTCCATTTATGATCCTGCCCAAAAGTGTCTCCTTATATGGCAAGTCACATATTACTTTGAAAAGCTAAAAGGTTTATCCACAAACAGCTCACGGGCAAAGTTGAAGCCTTTTAAATTCGAAAATCTTACATTAGAAGACCACATTTCACGCCTAAGTTTAACACCAGGATCAAGCATTATGGTTTTGTTCTGACATTTACTGAAAAAAATTAAAATTATTACTTGTAATTTGACTAAGAAAATTAATTTTAACACCGAATTCAATCGCTTCAATGGCCTAATTAAATGACTGAGTGGGCCTTGTATAACAATAGCCAGCAGGAGACTAGCATTTAAAGTGATAAATTTAGTTTAATCAGCTCGTAATATTAGGCTTTAACCACTACCCCAAAAGGTAGACCCATGCTAAGCATGCTAAGAGAGTGCTATTAGTTAACCTGTCTGGTCCATATTTTGTGTGTTAAAGAAAGTAGACAAAGTAAAGGCTAAATCCGTCAGTCTCCTATTAAACCTGTCCGCATGGACACTACACTGTGCCGGTTTAGTCCTTCAAGAATGACTCTCGGATTGAGAAGTTTAAAACTATATATCGAGGCAAAGCCGAGAAATGACTCTCGGCTTGAGAAGTTTAAAACTATTATCGAGACTTCGTTTCGCTACTCGGCCTTCGGCCTCGTTGTTGGCTTCGCCGAGCCCCCCATAGCCGAGGTCATTCTTGAAGGACTATGCCGGTTCGGAGATTGACAAAAATATAACAACAATCTTCCCGCAGTTCACAGTGCTGAGAATGGCATTACGTCACATCACGATGAATACAAGTCCCGTTTTGTGTACGAAAAAAAAAGTGAAGAAGGTAGGATTCCCCATACAAATCGCAACTTTTGACTTTTAGACCACTCAAAATAAACATTAAATTTCCTTGCTTTCAACGAAACGTGTACAACCCTTTAAGTCTCAACATACGAACTCAACTGCGAACGCACGCGACTGATTTTCGAGAGGAAAAATCTCGCCTGATCGCTGCACAGCGTCATCATCCCTATATCTTCGTGTCAAAAATTGCCGTGATAGTACGGCGAATCCTCTCGTTTTTCAAAAGCCACGCATGGCGATTTTGTTCGAGATAGGCCGAACGACTCAGGCTAAGCATACCATTTACACGATATGAGATACCACAGAGCCTGCCGCAGCGTTTCTAATCTACGATTTGCGCATGATCAGTACCACATATGGTACGTGTTGCCATTATAGAAAATTCGATTTCTTGTCAGGTAAAACGCAGGTTTTGTTTCCAATACACTAACTCGAAAAGCAATACACTAATTAGCGGGGCCTTGCTGTTTGCTGTGGATATATTTTACTGCATTTTAAAAGTAAAGATTTTGAAATCAAAAGTTAAAATTGTGATATATTCAACTGTTTGAGAAATGAATTGTATAAAGGAACCCGTGTAAGATCCAGGTGCTGTATCTATAATACAATGTACATTATCGACACACTATACCACTTTCTTTATCTGCGTCAATAATAGAATATTGATTTCAATCGAATTGAATACATGTCTCCATTTTGAGTTTGTACTACACCACTGAGCGATCTGGCGATCGATTTCTAGACAATCAGATAGGCCTTCTTTTCTTGCGTTCGGTGAAATACCAATCGCCCGTCGCTCACCAACAGTTTATATTTATAATACTGGGTGTCGACACTGTGCGCTGTGACCATAGATCCGGGCCATAGATTGTCTATGCTGTGGCTTTGTGACTTTGACTCTCTCAGTGAATGTTGATTCAACACATACACCATTACATGCATGACTGACTTCCTTTTTTTTCTCTCTCTTCGGGCTTGCTTGCTTGCTTGCTTGCTTGCTTGCTTGCTTGCTTGCTTGATTAATATTCTATGCAAATTTGAATATTAAATACCATGGCGGGCTGCATTTAACAGGGGAAGCAAGACTTCTCACACAATCTTAAAATTAAATTTAAAAAAATGGAAACTCGTGAAAAAACTTTTAGAGGCATAGACTACATGTTAGCGAATACTAGTATTATGATAGATATAGACCTGGCAGCCTTAATACATTCTGATATGTAATCGATCAGCAAGGACATTCAATTTATTTAAATTAAGCGCCTTAAGTCAGGTGGGTGATATGAGAAGTGCACATCGACAGCTAAAGCCTGCTCATAGGCTTGGGGCCCGCATAAACACGTCTTTGGGATACGTGAGAACAATGGTATCACTTTCCTGAGTGGTGCGCTTATACATAGCTTTTTATCTTTCCACAAACACAAAGTTTTTATTTTCATAATATTTTTATTTTCAAAATCACAAGAACTTAACCAATAAACAAAATCACACAAGAAAAATCACAAATGCAGCATCAATATAAAAAAAGTTACATCATATCTAAAAGTCTACCTTACCAATTGTAGGAGTGCCCCGGGAAAAGGTAAATTTTATCAAAAAGTGGCCGACGGGAACGTGTTGTACGAAAAAACAAATTCTAGAAACCGCTATAAAGTGAACACTATTTCCCATCTGCGCGTGACTGAGAGCCTGACTATGCAGTAACAGAATGATAAGAAGCACCAAGTGGGGGAAGGTAATTGCCCAATTAGCAAATACACATACGCAAGGGGCGGTTATCGTGTGGGCATGACCCTACTATTATCATGATTATTGTATAGCCTAAGCCTTTGAAGAAATTAAGGCAGAATACAATATATAACTATTTACTTTGTCACAAGTGATCTGAAAACAGAATTCGTGAATTTCTTTTGATAAACTTCATGTAGTGACTGCATAGTGCTATCATTTCATACAGAGTGTATTGGTATATAACTGAGTATTTTGGACATTTTCTGCTTCACCAATCAATCTGGATAGTTTCCAAGACTCTTTGCGACTTGCTCTAGATAGAAAACACATTCTAAGTGTATTTTATCATTGGGTGAGGCACTTGAGTATCACGTCAGAATCGCAGAGTCTACTCAGTTTTTGGTAGCTACAACATCTTTATAAAAGATAGTATGCTCGCGAAAGGATTTAACATTATTTCCGAAACTGCTACGAGTTCTTCTATAACTTTACAATTCAACGACTCTTGTACGCCTCAGCTATTGCGGATATACAGCTCTGGAAAAACTAAAAGAACTCGGATAAGTCAGTAAGCGTTTCGGTATGGATCAACAAACACGGTTTTTGCCATAGATGCTATGTCTGGAGTTACGCTTCACTGTTCTCTTTATAAACTGTACCCTAATTACCCATTGCGATAAGACTTAAACTTACATCGCAGGAAAATTGATTTTAATACAACGAACTCTTCATCACCGAACTCGAAGTCTGCTAGTGATATCGTCCCATATCATCACGTCTTTTTCTACGCTACAGTTTCAGTACATATCTGTATCTTCATCTTCGGTATAATAAGCAACAGTCTTTACTGCACTGTCATTGCTCTCTTTCCCAGATGATTATTTAGAATATGTAACAGTTTTGAGAAAAGCTGCTCTAAAATATCTTAATTTATCCAAAACAAATATGGAAAAATACGAAAATGAAAAATGACTTCATTATTCTTCATCCATCATCCGAGTCGTCTTTACAATAATTGCCGGATCTTACGTAACACAAAGTCAGGTTTGACGTGATTATTGCTCAATACCAAGACTGCAGTTAATAACAGAATAATAAAGAAGCACCAAGTGGGGGAAGGTAATTGTCCAATTAGCAAATACAAATATATGGAAGCAAGGGGCGGATATCGTGTGGGCATGGCCTTATTATTATCATGATTATTATAGAAGCATTTGAAGAAATTAAGGCAGAATAAAGTATATATAACTATTTACTTCGGTCGAGGTTTGCCACAAGTCTGCTTGGTCAACGTCTGAAGGCTGAAAGTGACCTGAAAATATCTCTTTTGATAAACTTCATGTAGTGACTGCATAGTGGTATCATTTCACACATATTGGTATATAATTGAGTATCAGTGTGAGCATTTCGGACATTTTCTACTTCAGCGATCAATCCGGATAATTTTCAAGAATTTTTGTGACTTGATACAGTATTCCAAGTGTATTTTATGATCATTGGGTGAGGCACTTGAGTATTTCGTCAGAATCGCAGTGTCTACTTAATGTTTGGTAGCTACAACATCTTTATGAAAGCTTGCGAATGGGAATTTTTTTCAGAAACTGCTGCGAGTTCCTCTATAACTTTACAATTGAACGACTCTTGTACACTTCAGCTATTTGGGGATATACAGCTCTTGAGAAAAAAGAACTCGGATAAGACAATAAGCATTTCTCAGTATTATATTAACAAACACGGTTTTTGCCATAGATGCTATACAAAATTGGGCTACATTTTACTCTTTATAAACTTTACCTGAAGTACCAATTTCGTTGGCGATAAGACTTAAACTTAACACTGCCAGAAAAATGGGTTTTAATACAACAAACTCTTCATCACCGATTTCGAAATCTACGAGTGATATCGTCCCATATCATCACGTCTTTTTCTACGCTACAGTTTCAGTACATATCTTTGAACTCATCTTCGGTATAATAAGCAACAGTCTTTACTGCACTGTTATTGTTCGCTTTCCCAAGCTTCGCACGTCATTTAATATCTTAGCCTTCATTTTATCTGTTACAGACTTACTGGCAACAGTAATCGCAGTGCCTCTGAACAACGCACTTGTGTGGTACCACTATGACACTGGGTCACTACAAACCCCAATCTGCAAAATATTTGTTCTTGCTGCGAATCTTTTCAGATGGTTTGCAATCTTGATCATGACAGAAGTAGCTATCATACGCGCAAAATCAATGCTTTCCTCAACTAGATGGCAAATTTCCTTCAATCAAGTCAAATTACTCGTGATATTCAACATTATGATTGTTATTCCGTTTTCAATTTATCGCACATTTATAACTACCAATAACATTTGCTACCATTACCTCCACGTGGAGCGTGATGATGATAACTATAATACACTTGTAAATTTTATAGTATTTTTGTCACTATTTGCTATCATTCTTATGGGTTATATTGTGTTGATCATTGCAGCGAAGAGGCGAGCACCGGCAATATCTCGAGGAAATCGCAGAAATCAAAACCGTTTTGAGATAGCCACACTCCAAGCAAGTGCGGTCGTTATTATCTCATATATTATCTGCCATGCTCCTTATTTCATTTACTCAGTGTTAATTTTCTGTGCGGTTATTCAGCGATCTTATTATTATCATTCATTCTGTGTTTCGATATTCATGTTACCTTTGATAATTGATTCGTTCATTCTCTCAATCACTTCGTCTGAGTATCGTAAACACATTGGTTTGCTGTTAAAAAGAGGTTCAAAACCATACGATGTCTCCGGTCGATCTTAAGGGATCTGGAATGAGCGTTTTGAGCGTTTCGACAGTATTTTTGTGGGACATATCTTCAATACGAAAGGTTGAAATTTTCAATTGATCGTCGGCTTTTCATCCCACCTACATACACTAAGTATAAATCATCAGATTTATAAAGTTTACTTCAAGTACTGTTAAATATCAAAAATATCAATTTTTAATCATTTGCCATAAAATGTGTATTACATTGCGAATTTCAAAAATCAAAATTATTTGATATCAGAAGGACATTCTTCGTATTCAGAATGCAATTCGATATGTCTGATGTGCTTTAATGTCCCACGATAAATACTGTCTAAACCTTTGTACCCCTTCCCTTAACATGCCTAGTAGCTCAAGCGCCTCGAAACAAATATAGTATTTTATTGAAAAAATAAATAAAAGTATATGTATTTCTGACTAATATTTGATTCAAAATAGGGAAATCTTTCCACGGTTTTCAACACGTACCGTACTATATAATGAGTGTTCCATTCCCGTTTTTACTATACTGCGCCAATAAAGTATCCTTACACTTGGAAAAATAATCACAATTTCCAAACTGAACCATATTGGGGTAAATTTGTTTTTTAATAGACGCACTATCTAATTCCGCACATTATGACACCACATTGAATCCAATGTGACTTCCAGAAGCAAAGTTACAAGCATTTGATTAGACTAAGGTCCAGTTTTAAAAGTGACACACTGGCCTATTCAAAACTCCACGGACTAGACATCTGGTTTGAGAGTGGTGAATGGCTAATTTATGCGTCTCGCTTCAATTTAAAACAAAAGGAACAAAAGAAAACTGAAACAAAAGAACTGACAAATAAAATGGAAGTTATGAAAAGTACAGAGAAGTAAAAACTGAAATAAAAACTGGTTTAAATAACGCTTCATTGAAGAAACTGTGTTGTCTCGTTGTGGCGCTTGTTGAATCGTTTTGCGCCTTGTATAGGCCAGTTTGTCACTTTTAAAACGGGACCATCGTCTATTCAATTGCTTATAACTTTACTTCTTGAGGTCACATTGGATTCAATGTGGTGTCATAATGTGCAGGATTAGATAGTGCATCTATTAAAAAAACCAAATATACCCCAATATTGTTCAGTTTTGAAATTATGATTATTTTTCCAACTGTAAGGATACTTTATTGGCGCAGTATATTACATTTACTAAAGCAAATTACACCATTGTACCACACAATTCAAATTAAATTCCGTCGCTGTACATTTCTTTTGAAAGGAATTTATATTTAAGTATTATGTGGCACTATTTTTCTAGACATATCAATGTAAATCACAAAATGAGATTTTATGAGGATTTCTGCGCATTATTTAAGCAACATAAACGGTTCCAAAAAAGTAAGCCCCCCCCCCCCAAGACATTTTGGTATAATACAAAAACGGCTTCATCAATTCTCTTGTTTTAAAGTTTGGAACATAGACTGATTAGGTATGCATCAAGTGAACATGGTTTTGTTGTTATCTTTTATCATCTTCACTGAGCAAATCCGCCATTTATAAAAATGTTCGGCCAAAAATAAGTTACACTATTCTACATAGGCTTTTATGCATCACTTTTTGTTTCAGACCTCTTTCACTTAAAGCAAATTAATCAAAAAGGAATGTTTCTATATTTACAAATAAGTTACGATGTTCATGAATAATTTTTTTACACATTTCAAACCTGTTTTATGGTTTTAGTGAGAATCATACAGCCATTTGTGAAACTTTATACATAAACAAAAGCTGCACTTTTCTTAATTGACTCTTTGTATGCATTTGCGTAAATTTGGCAAGTTTTTCATTCTAATTAAATTTATTAGGAAGGAACAACTGTAACTTCAATGATAAATCTTGTGTTCATTGATTAATTTAAACAATGGACCAACAGAATTTTGGTTAAATATTTTATGCTGGATCCCAATACACTTAATTCATTGGTCATTCCTTGAATGGTTCAAAATCATTTATATGGGTGGCCGTTATCAAGACTAAACTTGTTACAAGCGGACAAGTGAGGGACAACACCACCTTAAAGGACTTTGCAGCAAATCCTGCAGCATGCGGGGAACCAGTTTGACCAACAGCAGAAAAGAACGATACTTGGAAGCCATCTCACATGAAGGAAGGCCTATTCATTATTGAAAGACTTTAATATGCTGCAACATTCATTTTAATTTATTCACTGAATCATAAAAACTGTTTATGAATGTGTTACACCTAAATCAGGAAAGCTTAAATTAAATTAAATTAAAGATGCTCCTTTTTGATTAAATTACTCACTAAAAGGGGAAAAATGTCAAACACAAATTGAAGCATAAAAAGCTTATGTAGAAAAATTTGGCCGACAATTTCATAAATGGCTGTATTTTGCAGTAAAGATGATAAAAAGTAGCAACAAAAACCCATTCACTTGATGCATAACTATGTTCCAAACTTTAAGATAAGGATAATGAACTGAGTGCAATGCATTCGTCAAGATAATCGCACGCGCCGTGGAGTTATTGCATTCAGCTCGAGAGCCGATAGGCTCGAGAGCTAAATGCAATAACTCCATGGCAAGTGCAATTATCTTGACGAATGCATTTGCACGAGTACATTATCCGTCATACACTTTGAGTATATTAAAACAATAGGCAATATTAATTGCTGCATTCATTATATTAGTTTTAATATTAGGGAAAATATCTTACATTTTAAAAACACCGTTAGGTCGTTGACCAGCTAGGTAGCATTTAACTGGTAGAGAAAATCAATCCCTGTATAAGTTAGCTATCAATGGTATCGATTGCGCCATACGTCATACTTTAGTAACTTATTCACGCATGGTTTGTAACCAATTGACTTTATGTTGTGATCATTTAATATCGTGGTTTCGAACACAGAGAGCACTGAACCAGTTCACCTGGAAACGATCGATTAGTACTACGGTGAATTGAGATGAGAGAAAAAACATATCAATATCAACTGGACTTATAGCTCTATAATTTGAACTTTCAAATCTACTTATATTAAAACACACGACATTGGGATTTTACAATTTGTTCAGTATTATAAAACATGATCATGATATTATGCGCTAGTGTGTGTTTCCCGGGCCCGGCCGCGTAATTTCTTTCTGCAACCATAATGGGCTGCAATGCGATAACACATAGTACATACATGTAATTATAGGCCTATGAGGCTAGATATAACACGAGTTTATTACTATTATTATTTCCTCTTACTTGATAAAATAAAAAGAAATACATAGAATGGTTTACCTGGCTGGGGTTCGAACCCACAATCTATGTACCCGTAGTCTAATGCTTACACGACTGTGCTATGATTCGTTGTGCCAGAAAGGTGTTTGTTTATGATACTTATTGATTACGGAATAAAGTGCATACACACAATATACTAATACTAGTATATTAGTACCAATAAATACGAATATAATCCTAACCCTAACCCTAATCCCTAACCCTTACCCTAACACTAACCTAACCCAAAACCCTAACCCTAACCATAAGACCCTAACCCTATTAGACCCTAACCCTGACAATAATGAACCCGTGCCTCGGCCTATGCGGTTAGTGATATATTGCGGCCGCGGCCCATTATGGTTGCAGAAAGAAATTAAGCGGCCCGGCCATGCTATTTTAGATATAGGCCTACATGTATTTCATTTGTAAAATGCTGAATATTTTTCAATGGTGTCATCTTGTATAATTATGATCCACCTGTTTTTGTCTTTTTTTAATTAATAGAAGCTCGATTATTCTCATTTGATGTTTGATTTATTTGAGGTCATTAATCATAACTTATGACAATGATATTTGCAAAAGAGAACACCGTTTGTAACTATACCATTTTAACACCACAGAATGTATATTCGTAGTTTTTTGATGGTATATATATCGAACAGACAATTATGTAGTTATGTGACCTCTGTGTCGAAAGCGCCACCTAACTCTACTATATAGTTCTGTGAAAGTAGTATTTCTAGTATTTGAGCGTGCACGTATTATCTAGAATCTATTGTTTAGCGTGCAGGTTTTAGATAATGCATTGTTTAGCGTGCAGGTTTATATAATTTGGGCTATGAAGGGTAGTTCGCGAAAATAATGCACGGGAGAAGAATACATAACGATGAATAGAAACGGGCACTAGAAGTGTATAACAAGATAATTGATCAATCCTTTTTGGATTATACCAAAATGTCTTAGGGGAGGGACTTTTTTTTTTTTTTGGAACCGTTTACTTACTCTAATGCACATTAAACCTTTGTTTAACGATACTGTTAAATAATATAAACAATGTCATATGACGCCGTACGCCACACGACAGAACAACCAACAACCCATAGGCTTTTTGATCCCTGTGGTAAATACATATTATTTGACACAGTGCCGATGTTGATGTTGTTATATATACGAAGTAAACACTTTTATTAAGTGGAATGTTTTAACTCCCGATGTGCTTTATAAGCAGGCATGAAAATGTTCAGTTTAAAGACTGAATTCAGGTTTTTTATAGTCAAAATTTCCGCAACTTTATTTAATTTCAGCCTGTTTTTGGTACTTTCGCAGGCATGAAACTGCACTTTCCTAAAAAAATGAAAATACGCGTGAAATTGGGCAAAAAGTACCAAAAACAGGCGGAAATTAAATAAAGTTGCGGAAATTTTGACTGTAAAAAAGCTGAATTCAGTTTAAAAACTGAACAATTCTCATACCTGTATTCGTTATAAATGGAAATGAGACTAATCGGAGCAACAACCTCCAGATAACTGGACTATACCCTTCTGTGTCACTTCGTTATTTGAATATTTTCAAAAGTATAATAAAACATTTATTGGATTGTGTACTAAACTACTAAATATAGTGTAATTTTGGCTTTGGTTCATTGAATGTGCAATAAATTAATTTAATGGTCTGTATTTTACTACATTGTGTCTCTTCTCATTGTATATATTTTTGTGGTTTTATTGTAAACCATTTTAGTGCTGCAGATTTGTGTAGCATGTCAAAACTAGTGTGTATTTTGGTTGAAAGCACAGGAATTGGCACAGATGTAGCTCTTGATATGCTTAACAAATCTGATCTAGGGGCAATTTAATTTCTTTTCAAGATGGCGGAAATGGTCATCAAGTCTATACAAAGGTGTGGATGCTTATAATGATAGACAAAGATAAAAAGACTAGTTTGCGTCTGACGTCATCTGTCAATCAAACTCCGAGCACGGTTTGTTTACAAGTGTCGTGATGATATGAGTTGCTGAACACGGCGGTAAAACCGGGCGCCTTATTGTTAATTTTGCACCTTTTAACATACAAACCATCTCAAAAGTTAGGTCTTAATAGTAGGAAACTTTTTTTTGGCAAAGGCACCATGTCCACAATGCCTAGAAAAGTTGTTTTTTGCCTTGTAAGAGTACGTATTTTTCGCCATTCACTGCTATTCCTTTTCTCCGATCGGCACCAGCCAGATGAATCGACCTTCCTTATACGCGCTATTAGCCAATCAAGGATCGTAAAGAATTTGATTGACAGTGACGTCAGACGCAAACTAGTCTTCTTATCTTTGTCTTTCATTATAGCTACGATCATGTAAAAATGTTTGCACACTTGACTGCATTTGGTGAATCTCTTTTGGTCAATGATAGTCTTAGGCATATGAAATGCCCATTGCAAACTATACATGCAACTTTCGTTTAAAAAAAAAAAAAAAAAATCTTATGATACATGTACAAGCTATATCAAAATGTTTTGTACCCATCAGTTTTCATTGATAATCGATGAGCCTTACACATCAAAATTCAACATAGGATCCAAATAATTTGGAGATGAAGTAAAGAAACAAGTAGAAATTACTTTTACCCTTGCTCAATACATAAATGTAATTCCAAGCACTGGAATTTAATTTTAGTTCCAACAACAAGGAAACAAGGTGGTTTTCCTTTGTTCCCACAGGTGAAGGAACTGGGAATAATTTTACCCAAACCTACCACATCACATATGTTGTTGTGAAGTTAGTCTGTCTTGGTCCACAGATGAGTATTGAAGTTTGGAACGCTCTTTGCAACTGTTGAAAATTCAATCGAATCACAAAATTAGTAACTTTGCACACAATATAAAATAACTTGTGTTACCAACTCTTACTGTGTCTTACATACCAATCTCCCGGACGAGCCCGCAGAAAATGTCACACCCGATGGATGAACATTGGGATTTTAATTAAAACAGCGAGTACTGTTCACAGAAATAAGAATTATGAACACAAGACAACAGTATTTTAAATCTTTAAATGATTATTTCATTTAATATGTTCTAAAATTAACAAGTCATAAACTATACATTCTGGACATTTCAAGAGTATCCAATGTGGTATTTGGAAGAGGCAGACTTTTCGATAAACATTGAAATTGATGGGTACCAATCATTTTGGCACACTCTGTAATACATAGAAATTCAAATTAACGTACTATGCCTGAGAGAAAAACTGGAAAACAAGAGACTGTAAATTAGGTCTTCGCAGGCGTGGCCTAATTACACAATCACAAATAAGTGAGCGATTCAATTGTTAATTTGTACTTAATTTGTTAAAGTTGACAGATGGTGACTTGCACTACACGAATGGACCTAATCCTTCATTAGCTCTCCTCTAATTATGTTTAACTCTCTCCGCGCGGGTGTCGAATGCAGACGACAAGTTTCTAATTTTATTTGAATTTTTCAAAAATTTCAGAATTGTAAATTTGCATAACCATAATTGAAATCAGCATGAAAAATGCATTAAAATGAGTACAAACAAGCCTAGTATTGGTTCAGTGGTTCTTAAGATAGCTTCTATATTTTGAGAAAATTTCTCAAAACTTGGTCTTTTATGTTGAAGCTTATGACTAGCACGCAGAGCATTAATTAATACACCCTATCTCGTGGATAAATTGACAATCACCTTCACCTTCATTTTCCAAAGAAGTGAGCCCGTTTTTTTCACCCGATTATCATGATTATAGGCCAAAATAGTGTACGAGACAAGGCAGTGCTTGGTGAAATTTATGTGCTCGGGTGTATCGAGGTGGAAACTGTACTTTGGTAATGTATACATAATTTCTTCTTTTAACATGCGTAATAAATCAGACGCAGTTAAACAAAATGGGGTCGTTTGATGAAAAAAGTACACGATATTTGACTAATATTTGATTCAAATAGTGAGAACCTTTCTGAGCTTTTCAGTACCGTAATATATAAGCAGTGACGTAGCCAGCCTTAGTGTGGAGTGCAAAGCCAAAATTTTGTTTTGTCAATTTTCCTTCTCGATGATTGCTCAAACTTCGGTCCCCATTTGCCACAGTTTCGTCAAATGTTTCAAACTTTCGCACCATTTATCATTTTAATGACACTTACTACACTTTGCCATCCCCCATTTTATGTCTGAAAATTTCTTTCCACATTAAGGTTTACCAATTCAAATTACATCAGTGTACGACACAAGTCAAGTTAACCTCCGTAGCTGCACATCTCCCCCCCCCTTTTAATGGGATTAATTTTAATGATGTGATTATTAAGTTCTTAGATAACTTTGTAGACATTTCAATGTAAAACAAGATATGATTGTTGCCTAATTAGCCAAGTAAAATATAGAGATCGGACGTACATAACAAAGACAGGCGGATATCGGGTGCGCATGGTGCGCATGACACAAATTTATTACAATTATGAGCTTTGAAAAATTAAGACAGAACACAGCTTATTACTATTTAGTTTTGTCGGGCTTTGCATGCCACAAGAGTTATTGGTAGACGTCTGAGGCCTGGATGTATCTTGAAGAAGATCGTGACTTTCAGTTCTTAAACTTCATGCAATGACTGCAATATATGAGCCTTCAATACTGGCCTGGAAACACCTCGTCCTAACATATAGAATCTTTACTAAGTTCGTGGTAGCTAGGCCTACAACAACTTTATAAAAGCTAGTGTGCTCACGAAAGGGATTTACTATTTCCGAAACTGCTGCGAGTTCTTCTATAACTTTACAATTCAACGACTCTACAGAGAATCATCCCCGGAATTATTTCAATCCAAGTTTTTGTACGCGTCAGCTATAAGGGATACAGAACTCTTGAGACAAAGTCAGTAAGCGTTTCACAGTGCAGTGTTGGATCAACCAATCACGCCGTAGACTATAATCACGTTCTCGGTGTCTTTTTCCTTTATGCGCTGTACCTTTAAGTACCCATTTTGTTGGATAAAGACTTAAACATAACATTGCCAGGAAAATGGCTTTTAATACAACAAACTCTTCATCACCGAACTCTAATAGTGATATCGTCCCATATCGTCACGTCTTTTTCTACGCTACAGTGTCAGTACATATCTTTGTCTTCATCTTTGGTATAATAAGCAACAGTCTTTACTGCACTGTCATTGTTCGGTTTCCCAGGCTTCGCACGTCATTTAATATCTTAGCCTTCATTTTATCTGTCACAGATTTACTGGCATCAACAATCTTAGTACCTCTGAGCAACGCACTGGTGCGCTACCACTATGACACTGGGTCGCTACAAACCCCAATCTGCAAAAGCTTTGTTTTCGCTGGGAATCTCTTCAAATGGTTTGCCTATTTGATCATGGCAGAAGTAGCTATCATACGCGCAAAATCAATGCTTTCAACACGTAGATGGCAAATTTCCTTCAATCAGGTCAAATTACTGGTGATATTCAACTTTATGATTGTCATTCCGTTTTCAATTTATCGCACATTTATAACTACCAATAACATTTGCTACCAATACGGCCACGCGTACAATGATAATCATAATGCACTGGTAAATGCGATAGTATTTTTTTTCACTATTTGCTATCATTGTCATCGGTTATATTGTGTTGATAATTGCAGCGAAAAGGCGAGCACAGGCAATATCTCGAAGGGTCGATCGCAGCAATCAAAACCGTTTTGAAATAGCCACACTCCAAGCAAGTGCTATCGTTATTATCTCATATGTTATCTGCCATGCTCCTTATGTGACTTACTTTTTGTTGATTTACTGTGGGATTTTTAAGCGATCTTATTATTATCACGAATTCTGTGCTTCATTTTCTTATTACCTTTGATAATTGATTCATTCATTCTTTCAATCACTTCATCGGAGTACCGTAAACACATTGGTTTACTGTTGAAAAGAAGTTCAAAACCATACGATGTCTCCAATCGATCTTAACATGTCTAATAACTCAGGCGCGTCTAAACAAATGAAGTATTTTATTGGGAAAAAAAAGACATGTGTTTATCCATCATTCGATCGGCGAACGATTTTATATAAAAACTTAAATTTTACTCTAATTAAAGCACTTCAGGCTTAGTCTTCCCAGTGGTTAAAGTACCAAAGAAAATCAGTTTCCGACGATACAGTTCTTTCAGGGACACCCTGTACATCTCTTAACCAGTCGTCTTTACTATAATTGCCGGATCTTACGTAACACAAAGTCAGGTTTGACGTGATTATTGTTCAATATCAAGACTGCAGAAAATAATAGAACGATAAGAAGCACCAAGTGGGGGAAGGTAATTGCCCAATTAGCAAATACATATAAGGGAGGATATCGTGTGGGCATGGCTCTATTATTATCATGATTATTATAGAAGCCTTTGAGGAAATTAAGGCAGAATACAGTATATAACTATTTACTTCTGTCGAGAAGTCTGCTTGGTCAACGTCTGAAGCCTGATAGTGACCTGAAAATACTGAGAATTCACATGATGCAGTCATGTCTCCACGACCTTTGCAGGACTTAAACCCCATTAAAAGCGTTTAAACCAAAATAACACTCATTGAAAACAGCTCAACTGATTAAATCAGATCTTCTCTGGTTAAGTCCACACTACACATGTTTCTGTTTTACCTGTGTAATGAGCAATGAGCTGGTATTATAGTTTCAGTTGGGTGAACGATTATAAAGCGAACGCAAGGTAACAATACTGTGTGCGCTTTTGTTTACGAAATGAGACAATAGTCTGCTTATTGATAACCAGCGTTCTTGAAAATGAGAAGCATAATGGTTTGCAGACTTAACACGGTTTGGAAATAATTTCTTCATATTTTTTGGTGTTATCTGTCGTTTACATATCCTTCCTAAAACACAAAAGTGCGAATATTTCCAAACACCTAAATTAGGTTCAGAGAATTTCAGAGAATACTTTAAATATTGGCCGGTTATTTTTACACAATTTAACTAGGCAATTGCCTATACTTCTAACATACACTACTTGTAGAGGTCACGCGTCAATTGTGAGAGCTCTGTGTATTGTGTACAGGAAAACGGACAGTAACTGCAGTATGATTAAAGTAAATACACTATTTTAAAGTGTTGCGATTTGGTAGTTCACAACAGCTTGCGAATAGTAGTGAGCTTTGGCAAAATTGCATTGCTCATTTCCTTGCGACCGTGTAGAAGAATTCAAATATCACAGAAATATTTTGTAGGTCCTGTGGTTCTTGAGTTGAATTCTTGAAATTTTAGCCGGCACTTTTGTAAAATGTACATAACTTTATAACAACAATAAATTAAGCAAGTTTTCAAAGTATATGATTTGTATAATGAACTTTTGCAAAACATCAAAGTGTTATTTTTCAATAATATATTGATTTAGACAATAAAAATTGTTTTTTTTTACTGCTTCGACCAACAATACCGCATCTACCCTTAAGTTCTTTTGATAAAACTCATGTAGTGACTGCATAGTCATTTCACATACAGAGTTTATTGGTATTTGGACATTTTCTACTTCACCGATCAATCCAGATAACTTTCAAGACTCTTTGTGACTTGCTTTAGATAGAAACACAGCATTCTAAGTGTATTTTATGTGAGGCACTTGAGTATTACGTTAGAATCGCAGAGTCTACTCAGTTTTTGGTAGCTACAACATCTTTATGAAAGCTAGTATGCTCGCGAAAGGGATTTTAACATTATTTCCGAAACTGCTGCGAGTTCTTATAACTTTACAATTGAACGACTCTTGTATGCTTCAGCTTTTGGGAATATAGGCATACATCTCTTGGAAAAAAAAATCAAAAGAACTCGGATAACTCAGTAAGCGTTTCACAGTATTGGATTAACAAACACGGTTTTTGCCATAGATGCTATGTAGGGTTTTTACCAGAAATCGTCCTGACGTCCTAAACATGAAAAATATCAATTTGCATAAAAGTTGTATTATATCGTGAATTAAAAAAATTGATATCAGAAGGACGTCCTCGTAGTCAGAATGCAATTCGATATGTCTGATGTGATCTCATGTCTCAGAAAAAAAATACTGTGCAAACGTTGCTATCCGAGCCCTTAACCAATTCAAATTACATCATTGTACTACACAATTCAAGTTAACTTCCGTTTCTGCGTATTCCATTCAAAGGGATTTTTATGGATGCTTATGGTTTTAAGTTTTTAGAAATTTCATTGTAAAGCCAAATTTCAAAATGATATTTTATGAGGATTTCCCTGTATATTATAAGCAACAAACTTACTCTATTACACGGGAATCCTGTTTTACCAGACTGTAAATATATTATATATTATCAACAAGCTTATTCTAATGCACAGTAATCCTTTGTTTTACTTAACTGTAAATTTATATAATATACTGGTAGTCTGTGTGTGCCTCGATCTGTGCCTCTGTGTGTCTGCCTGTCTGTCCGCCTCAAACTTGGTGGGTGGGTGCATCTTGGTATGTGGAAGAACAAGTTTATATGTTTTTAAGGTCAAAGGTCAATTTCAGACACTTTAAATGACAATCTAGCTATGCCATTGTGTTAACCTTGGACTATCAAGCAAAAGTTTTCCACGGTGACCTTTTCGTCAGACCTACGGTTAAGAGGTCAAAGGTCAAAGAAGGTAAATATTTCAATTTGCCCCTATGGAGCTCAAACTTGGTGGGTGGGTGGACCTTGGACAAACAAACAAAAGTTTCCACGGCAACCTTTTTGTCATACCTACGTTTGAGAGGTCATAGGTCAAAAAACATAAACATTTCAAATTGCTCATGGAGCTCAAACTTGATGGGTGGGTGTAACTTTGGCCAAGGAAGCTCGGATTTGCATTTGTTGAGAGCGAATGTCAGGTCAAAATGCAAAAAGCTGCCATTGAGCTCATATCAGCTGTGAGGAGAGTGATCCCAGCTAAAGGACACACCCTGATTTTGAGATCTGCAAAAGCCAATAACCATGACCGCCGAAAACCGCGAAATACGGGTAACCGCCTAGTATATTATATAATAAGAAACAAACTTCTCTAATGCACGGTAAACCTTTGTTTTATCAGACTGTCAATAATATAAACAATAATTGCAAACATGTGTTGCCGTACGCCACAGGACAGAATGACCAGCATCAGCAACCTGTGTTTTTTAAATATTTTTATATACAAGCCACACACTTTGATTCAATTCAATGCTATAAGTCCAGATGAGTTCCAATAACAATGCTATTGTAAATGGACTATATAGAGGCACTCCTTTTCTAGACAATTGCAACTAATCATTTCCTAATCATACCATATCTGTGTGTCTTTGTGATATAAATCGGGTTTTTCCTTCCAAAAGTATAATAATTATTGTTTTGTATAAATATTAATTAAAAAACACCATGATTATTTGCTTAATTATAGGTTTATGCTAAATATATTATATCGAATGTAGTTTTGTATAGAATGTAATAATTGGTCTAAAATTGATACCAAACTATCTCTCATCTGACTGTATTACACAAGCCTCAGTGGCAGTTGAGATTGGATTAATTGTCCATGCCAGAGAGATCCAGGTGATATGACAAAATCTGGGAACATGAAGGTTGGCCAAATCGGTTCATACTTTGTAAGATTGATGTACTGGATGACATATTTCCACATGCCAGACTAGACCCACCTGACCCCCCTGGGTAGGGAGATATGGGTACCCCCTAATTTGGGGCTTTTGACACAGGAAAATTGCTGTGAAAACAATTGAAAAATTGCAAAGTTTATGAAGTTATTTTTCTATCAGCAACTTCTCGATTGGATTTTATTTTGAAATATTTGTCAAGAGCATAGTTTATTTGTAATACAGAACTTAAAATTGCAATAATTGGGGTCTTAGGTTTTCAGGAGGGGTCATCAATGTTACCCCTCTTTAGCACTTTTTAAAAAATGTAAAAAAGGGTAATTTTAAAGCCCTTTTATGAAAATATACATCTTAAATATTGATTTTTTTAATGTCAACATTTTGAGGCTATATTGGTCTACTCCAAACAATAAATAGTAGATTCAAGCGGTGTAACGAATTTGCATAAAATTGGTGTTTCTAGACAGTATTTTCGCCTAATAAATTTCTTTAAAATAATATTGTAAGTCTAAAATTGGAGGAAACTGAATGTGACAATTCTATTTTTAGTCTTAAAATGCTTAAAATGTTTTCATATGGTGACATTGTTTTAGATTTTTCTAAACAGAATCATGTCAAGTCTGCAGAAGTGTTTCTAAATACAAAACAATTCATATTTAGCTATCTGAGTAAAATGCAAAACAGAAATACTGAATACAAGACTACCTTGTGATAAACCATGATGAACAAAATTGCAATATAAATGTAGGTCCATTATGTAGGCCTATTGTGTATGCATTTTTTAATTATGTCATATATATTGTTTTTATATATTAATAAAAATATGCCTAAAAGCCCTCTATGTTATATGAGTAAGAAACTATGATATTAGTTGGCTACTGTGATAATAGCTGATAACTAACATAAATCACAAGAGTTTATAAAGGAGTAAGTTAATCATTTCAAATAAATTGGATCACAGTTTACATTCACAAATAAATATTCTAGAAACACTATACTGCAAGTGCCCAATAATCTTAGCCATAGGATGTAGTTCCAGTAGGCCTTTCTAGTAGCTGGGGTAGATAATGGTCTTTTATGATCGTCAATTTCATGCTATACTGTTTGAACTGCAACTGCCTTATAAATCCTGAAGTATTCGCTAAATCAAACCATGATTTTATTCAATTACTACAATCGCAAATTTCCGTTGTACTGTTCTTGGTCAGTTCTTCTTTCTTTCTTCTGTCAAACTTGTAACGAGCCATCATAGCAAGCAATATCAATGTAAGCATATTTGGTCACAAGGACCAATGGGTGGGGGCACAAATGTTACGTGACCAACTCAGGGTCAAAGGTCATCCAAAGGTCATTATGGCCAAAATGTGATTTTCACTAAAAATGCTTCTTCCACAAATTACATAACACAATGACGTCACTTGCATCGGATTTAGCCAATGTCTAAAGGTTGTACAAAGAATTGGGGTCAAAGGTCATTAAGGGGGTAAAATCTTACAATTGCATTATGTCGACATCCGTATGGGGTATGGGGCTCAAACTCGTTGACAACAAATCTCATGACCAGGGGAACAATTTACAGGGTCAGGTCAAAGGTCATGCAGAGGTCAAATTTTAGAAATGCATTTTCTGTATCTGTAAGGGGTACGGGACTCAAACTCTGTGACAACAAACTTAATGACCAGGGGAATATTTTGGAACACTTTGCAGGGGTCAGGTCAAAGGTCATCTGGGCTGGGGTCAAATCTTATAATTGCTTTTTCTGGACATCTATAAGGGGTATGGGGCTCAAACTCAGTGACAACAAATCTCATGACCAGGGGAACATTTTCCACGGGTCAGGTCAAAGGTCATGCAGAGGTCAAATGTTAGAAATGTATTTTTTGGACATCTGTCTGGAATGTAATTCATAGGCCTACGTTTACATGCGAGATATACAGGCTGTATCAAAACGGTAAAAAGGTTGTGGCTGCGTAGGTTTGAATAATGATAAGTTGCAGTAATCTTCTAGGTTGCATAGTCGCAGCAGGTTTGACACCAAATATTTCTGCTCTTGGACTCTTTTACTTAGGCTGTATCAAAACGATTGGTACCAATATATTTTGTTTATTAAAAGCAAACTTCTTGGAACATCATGATATCAGACATGTTGTGTTATTTGTTCCTGAGAATAAAATAACCTATAGATAACTTGCACAGTCATAAAGTGATCTTTGAATGCTTTTGCGTGCATCTTTGAACTGGAAATAATATTACAGCAAGACATCATAAATACTTGAGAAGTAAAACATGTTTGATGTATTATGATTGAATCAAAGTATCTATTCTGGCTGGAATACTTAGGAATGTGCTTGAAATATGTGAGTTATAAAATGGTATACTTTTCAATAAAATATTGGATAAGTTGGGATGAGTTGTTCTATATTATCATGATTATCAGTATCAGAAATATCAATGGACGATTGAGAGTAAAATCCAAGAATCTTGTCTTATTTGCAATGTCCAACAAAAAGTGACAGATTTCCATTTGAGATACCCAAATATTGCGAGTATCCTGCTTTGTTATTTTCTTTAGTGGTTACTTTGTAACTTGTTAATAGACATTTTCAACAATGCCACGATAATTGTATTTCAAACACCAGTATGAGGTAACAATTTGTTTTCTTACATTATAATTATTATCTATAGGCTGATTGTGATATTTTGAAACAAAGCAAATAAGTGCACAGCCAATATACGTTGTGACAATTTGTAGATGGCTTAGAGGAATGTAACTTTGTATTTTCAGCTCCAAACAAGATCTTTAGATGTCAAGTCAACTTGAAAATAATGTTAATTAGAGAGGGCGGCCTATCTGCTGTGTCATAGCATGACATCAGTCAATATGAGACATTAAATATTAAATGCGAGGATCCAGAGGATGTTGACACTTGTTGCTGAAGCAAATGAACCTCAAGATCTACATAAGAATATTTATTCTTATGATACTATTCTTGCATAAGATTCTGGCATACATCATGTTCATTCGATTTTAGTATACATGCAACATGGCATAATGCATGAAAGACATACGATATCTTTCAGCTTTATGATTGTTTAATCAAATGAGATATAGAAACATCTACATTTTAAAGGTTTAGTATAATGTTTTGTTTCCCACAGACTAGGCCTACAGCCTAAGGTTGGTTCATTTGGAGGAAGATCAAAACAAAAATTTGGATATATTCAATATATAGAATGCTTGTGAATTCATCATAAAAATGAAAATTTTAAAGAAGTTCTGAGGGAGGCTAAATGATAGGGGTTGCTTGAATTATTATTTGTTAGCTGTAATGTTCACTAGAATGAATGAGGTATAATGAGGTAATAATTTTTGTATTTCAATTATATTGTATATTACAATCGTTAAAAAACAAAGCAAATAAGGCATGGTCTACATTGTGACAATTTGAGAAGGCTCCGATCGTTATCAACATTTCCAAAAGCAGCGTGAAATCAACAATACATGGATCTTAATGTAGTGATTCCTCAAAGCAATGTAAAACATTGCAATTTCAGTTCAATACAACTTCTTATGTGTAAGCTAGAATATCATTTTGACACTTGTCTGTCCTCAGCTACATGTAGTACAATTAGGCGTCGAAAAGAACGGTAACATGCAAAGTGTCATCATGTGTACTAATAAAAAAAACTGAATTGCTAGGTCTATAATAACTCATATTTATATGTTGATGCTAAGTAATGTTGTATGATCATGATTTAAATCCCAAGGGAGTGCTGCTTGAGTGTTTGACCAAGTATTTTAGGTTTTTCTCATTTTAGATCAAATAAAATCTAGAAACACTTAAATTTTAGTAACATTTTGCTTTTGTTATCCATGATATTAAAGTTTAAAACCTTACACAACTTAATAACCAGCTCTAAATAAAGTATTTAGTTGAAATAATCACATATTTCATTAATATTACAATATTTTCAGTTTGTAATATTGCTAAAAATACCACATAGAAACACTGTATTATCCCTAGACACTGAAATAAAGAAATGCCTCACACCAATTTTTGGACACTTATCAGTCATTCAGAAAGAACGCATAATTTATTCATGCAATGCTTTGAGAAAATTCATTGAATCAGCCAACTAATATTTATTGATTTATGGTCAACTTTTTCGCTCAGAGTAATTACCCGACCGAGCCTCCCAAACAATTACTTCGAAAGCCAGTTGCGCATATAAACCAAAAGTGCCCGTAACAGCGAATGCACTATCTAACGATAGAGAAAATATAAAGACTCGATTTAACAATGGATAGAATATAAAGACTGCATCTAACGATGACAATATAAAAAGCCGCGGACTTACATATATCAAAAGAAATTAAATGGCTGACCCTTTCTCATTTTCATATTATATTCATATTTAGATTACATGGTGGGCATCAGCATAAACCAACGCCAAATCTTCTAGTAGGCAAATACCCACGAAGATTGGAAAGACAAAATAGAATTTATTGATGTAATATATGTATAATTATGTACATTAAATTGATCATTTTAGAAAAATGATCCAAAAACTGTCCCAGGTTCCTTGACACACATCGCCATGCTTTGAAAGCTTATGATATCGTATGCACCACTAGGTTATGATGCCTACTCTAAATGCAATAGGACAGCCTACCCTAGAATTCAACGCGATAACTAGCCGGCTGCGCAACCTCATAAAAACTTGATCACAATATTTCCTTTTTACTTATATTTTGTTGAACAAGAAAAATCTGAGGGCATAGTACTTGGCCCCTGTCTAGCTACCCCATGCCAACCTGGTGTTGATTCCTTCCTTCCCGCTATACACAACATTCAACAACCAAAATACCGCCCAAGATTGAAATGGCATAAATTTTAACACTTTTACTTATGCTTCTGTAGAAGAAGCAACTTAACCACACTATTTTACAACGATATTTGAAAATTTATAACTGCGCCACAGCATGAAACGTGTTGCTGAATTAGACCTGAACCTGAAATGATCTACTCACGCACTCTCACCCTTAGTCATACTATTCCGCAGTATATTCTAACCCGAGGGCTCTCAACCAATTATGTTTTCCTTTCTCCTTCTGACTCAAAATGGCACAAATTAAAATCAATTTCACTAATGCTTCTGAGGCAGAAGCAAACTTCACCACACTATTTCACTGAGAATAAATATTACAGCTGCGCAACAGAATAGAACATGTTGCTGAGATAGAAACTGAAGCTGAAGTGAACTACTCACACACGTACACTCATATAGTCATACTATTATGCAACACAAAGAACCGTGACATCCAACATGTTCTGATTTCCTTTCATTCTTAATTACATTTTGACTTAATAAAGATGAAACCTTCATGTGATTTGTCTCACTCTTGCGATACTCATTTTCGACGTCCTGTCCTCTCTTTTGATCAATTTTAATCAGATCAACCTTGACATAAAGGGAGTGGAGGGTGGGAAACAATTTTACGTCCGATTCCGAATGCTTGACTGATATAGAATGAAACCCGGTACACATGTACCTAACGGCAACCCGGGCGAAGCCTTGCCCGCGAAACTATCACGTGACTTCCTTACGGAAGGCTATTTCCGCCACCGGGAAAATAGTGAAACGTGACTTCACTACGGAAGGCAATTTCAGTCGCGAGATAATATTATGTTTCATTAGACGAGCTAATTAAACTGCATTATCCCTAGACACTGAAATAAAGAAATGCCTCACACCAATTTTTGGACACTTATCAGTCATTCAGAAAGAACGCATAATTTATTCATGCAATGCTTTGAGAAAATTCATTGAATCAGCCAACTAATATTTATTGATTTCTGGTCAACTTTTTCGCTCAGAGTAATTACCCGACCGCGCCTCCCAAACAATTACTTCGAAAGCCAGTTGCGCATATAAACCAAAAGTTCCCCTAATAGGGAATGCACTATCTAACGATAGAGAAAATATAAAGACTCGATTTAACAATGGATAGAATATAAAGACTGCATCTAACGATGACAATATAAAAAGCCGCGGACTTACATATATCAAAAGAAATTAAATGGCTGACCCCTTTCTCATTTTCATATTATATTCATATTTAGATTACATGGTGGGCATCAGCATAAACCAACGCCAAATCTTCTAGTAGGCAAATACCCACGAAGATTGGAAAGACAAAATAGAATTTATTGATGTAATATATGTATAATTATGTACATTAAATTGATCATTTTAGAAAATGATCCAAAAAACTTCCAACCAAGTTCCGTTTACAAGTCAAGGAACTTGCCTTTCTCCCCCCCCCCCCCTCTGATTGCAGTTTATGTTTTACATGACATCTACCCTTCCGCCGAGCTTTGCGGTGAAGAAAATGATTGACGGTTCAATTGACCAGTGCATTAGCCATCGTTATGTTTGGAATAACAAAAAGTCTGACGGGCAATAAATACTCCTACAATGTACTACTATCTTTTGGGTAGATTTACGTATGAGAAAAACCCAATGCCAAACAAAACAAACAAACCCAATGATTATTAGCCTGCTTTAATATTGGCGTTATTTGAATTTTTATCCCTCAAGGCCTATGTGATGTTCAAATGTAGGCCCTATATATATTAAAACTAGTTTAAAAAGACAAACAATATATTGCACAGTGTAAGCCTAAAAGGACACGATTGATCAAGATGCAATTAACTGTGAAATATATATACATTATAAAACACGCAAAATAGTAAACAATGCACACTGTACATATTGCACAACGTAAATGCAACAGTAATTTCGATCAAAAAAGCAAGAACCCATGCAATATGCATTATGCAAAGGTTAAATTTGTCTTCATTTAATAGATACAACTTTTAAAAAACCACAACTTTGTCTTACCAACTTGCGGTGAAAATTTCTGTTCTTTTGTTTGATAGGTACAATAAGAGCATAATTTACCATAACTTGATAATAAGGATGAATTCTGGACTTAATTTAATAGCTCCAACTCAGGAAACTATTTACCTTCCATTTGTTGCGTAATAATCGCTCTACTACATTTAGCCATTAACTATATATAATATTTTACTATGAATTTTATGCTGCCCTCTAAGTAAATACCCAAGACTATATATAATAGCCCTTTTTGATAGTTACCATTAAGAAAGACCTGTAATACTATAAATTTGTTTAACTTAATGATCGTGAAGAGATCTGGTCTTCGTTTGATAGATACAGGTAAGAAAATATGTGCCTTAAATTTGTTAAATTTCCCAAAAGGTAAACATAATTCATCTTTTTTGTTTTATTTATCTGAACCAAGTCAATAATATATAAATAATAACGAAATATTTATGAAGCGCTAAAACAGATGTCGTTAAGCGCTTTACCAAGCATGCCCTAAATACAAAATTATGCAACAAATTACAAGTACATCAAACATGATATAGCAATTTACAAAGCATAGGCCTTAAATACAAAATTATATATCAAATATCATAAACTATAGCAAGCATCAAACATGATTATGATATAGCGATTTACAACGCATAGGCCTTATATAGAAAATTACTTTTCAAAACAACATCAATCTACAGTAAGCATGATAAGCACATCAAAACTATATAAAGCAGGTAATATTGAAACAAAATTATAGCAATATCGTCATAAAATCAATGTACATTATGACATAGAGTTAAAAAGAAAACCACCGGCGATTTCGATAAAAGCAGAAGAAACATCCGTGGGTCCGTCACAAAGAAACCACATTGCACGCTTATTGTTAAAAAAATGACGATGCGATAAAGAAGGGAGAGGTTGCTAGTACATCACCCTTGTGGATACACAGATCCAGAAATACATAAATGACAAGGCATCAAAAGGCAAGGCATCAATATTTGCGCACACTAACGTCTGATTTGATTAGTAATATTTCAATCCCATCTGATTTCTGCTATAACGCTTGTCGCTATTTGTCCAACTAGCCAAAGTCAAGTTGTCCGATGTGGAATGACCCTTGTTTGTACAAATATATCAAAGATAATTTCTGCAATAACATATTTGGTTAGCTGCTACCGAGATAAAACTCGCTAATTTCAACTACTTGCTTTCGGATCAGTTCAGCGCTTAATGTATGAACTTTTATTAATTGAATGATCCATTGATGACACCCAAGATTATTCTTTCATTCCTCCACCTGTATCCTTACTGTGCTTCCTGAATTGTTTAACCTGGATAGATTGCCAAAGAATTGTATAAGCTCCTTCCACTGATACCAAATATTAAAAGTGTTGACCTTTCCATCAAGCTGTGAACCGATATTCCTCTATTCCTCACTGCCTACCCATCCATAGACATGTTAGAATTCAGTTCCATAATTGCTGATGCTATTTTTACTCGCACGAAGCACTGTATAATATGTTAATATTCGAGATGCACTAAATGTAGTTAGCCGTTGTAGGCCCATAATTTTCCCCATATAGAAGTTCCCGTTCTTTCGTCTATCGTTCTTCCTTCTATCCCCCATCTCGTAAAATCCACACGACCTGCAATTAAAAACAGAAGAAAAGGGAAGCAAATTCTGTCTGCAAAGCCTACACTAAATACTGTATGTCATATACATGTCTGTATATTATTAGCCTCGTATATATTCTACACTCCAACTCCTTCATTAATTTGTTCTAGTTGATGCCAAAACGGAAACACGTATGGCTTCCACAATAAAAAAAATGATTGCGATAAATGTTTGAAATTGACATTAAAATTCGCTCAAATTGCCATTATATCCTCCGAGAGATTTTCCAATTCCGAACAGGAATTTTGAGTATGATTTTTTTTTTTTTTTTTTTTTTCCAAATGTAAAATATCCCTGCTTGAGTTGAAATTTCATTTATGAAAACCTATATATACCAATGGCCGCCAATCGCGTCAAATGCACAATTAAAATGGCCTTTTTCTTTGACGACAATATTCAAGTTATCATTATTACTGTTATTATTTTTTATTTTGTTTGCTTGTTACGATTCGTTTCGTCAAAATGGAACACGGAACACTATCCAATTCGACCATTACGTGTCCAGTGCACATATCCTTGCGTTAAAATTGACAATAACTTTCCTCATAGGCCTATGGCCATTTTATACCAAGAGAGATTTTTCCAATTCAGAACCAACAACAACAACAACAAAAAAAAATTGAACCGAATTTTACTAATAAATGTCACTTTTAATTTATTTAACCAGAACAGAAACAAGTTTCCTTCTTCCCGGTTTATGATGTGTTATAGAAATGGCCACCTGCATGATTCATCGATCTTTAGCATTCATGAGTACCAATAATTGTATTACTTTCTGATGGGACATACACGCATCTATTCAATTCTCTTGTCACTTCAATAAACATGGTGAATAGAACTGATGACCATTATGGTCATCTATGATAGAGGTCGCGCGTCCCTGAAGTCATGAATAGATTACGCAGGGTTGCCAAACCTGCGATTTGGGCGCCCAATTGGGCGATTTTCAACTTCAGTCCCGCGACAAAGAAAGTGCTCCCGCAATCTGATTACGTAGGCCTATTTGGATTGTTCTAAGAACATTAACCCAGATTTTCTACCCATGGCCCCTAGCTGAAATACAGCAAGATAACGTTAGATTGACATGTAACCTGTATTTTAGAAGTAGGTATCCGTATCTGGAGCTATTCTCCATGGCTAATTTCTAAAGATGGGCTAGAACCCAGTTATTCACTGCTAATAAAACTGATTAACGGCAAGGTTTGACAAATTGTTGAAAACAAATATCTCACCGATTTATCCCCTGTTCTGCCCGTTGAAGCCGAATACAGAAATTGTGTTAGCCATCGGTCGTTGCCATTACATGTATGTTCAAGCTTAAGAAACCCCGGAATATCAGCACACACTTTGATTATCGTCATACAGCGAATTGCATTCGTAACGCCCGACTACCTCAGTATACTTGTATTATCGAGTAATTTACACAAAACTATGCAGACAACATCTTGATTTAATATCTGTTGCCGTCACAGTTTATTCCATGTGAAGAAAGCTGTATTGTGTAAGCTTGCTGATTTAATTCGGCCTCTTCGTTGTACAATAGACATGATACATAGAGAGAAAAATTTTACGTCCGATTCCGAATGCTTGACTGATATAGAATGAAACCCGGTACACATGTACCTAACGGCAACCCAGGCGAAGCCTTGCCCGCGAAACTATCACGTGACTTCCTTACGGAAGGCTATTTCCGCCACTGGGAAAATAGTGAAACGTGACTTCACTACGGAAGGCAATTTCAGTCGCGAGATAATATTATGTTTCATTAGACGAGCTAATTAAACTGCATTTTCTAAAAAAAGCAACACCGCCCCAAGATATTCTAATTTGTTTCACAGCCACATGTTGGGTCACTCTAGTGACACCAACAAAAATTCAAAATTTTGATGTATATTTTTTATATTTGCATTTGAATTCATCAACTAAAAATTCAATTTTTTAAGACATTTTGAGGGGGTATGTTTAGACACCCCTAGAGCCAAATGATAGGGGTTGGTTGAATGTCAATTGTTCCCTGTAATGCCCAGGGTAGATGTTTCCTACAAATACTTAATTTACTTAAATACCTTCAACCACTTGTGAAAAAATGAGAATACAAAATTGGCTTAAATTCAGAAAAAATTCATCCATTTTTAAGGGTGTAGATTGTACCAAAACAAATAAGGGCTATAAACCCTTAACAAGGGGGGTCAGAATCCTGAAAAAGTTTCAGTGAGAATGTTTCATCAAACACCCCTACTGCACCAAATATGGGCAAATTCGGACAACCTTGATGTTCCTGCCACTGCCTGGCTTTCTCCGGCATGATCAATTAAGCACTTCCTTTCTCTTGACCCAAAGGCTGACAGTAAAATTGTTAACATGATTGTTGGGAGTGGCCTTCTTTTCCTTGTTCTTTGTCTTCAAATCTGTTTCTCACTTCTCTTTTCATACAGCCTGGCTTCAGCATTTTGTTTGAGCCTGGTCCCATCAGGCCCAAGCATGTCTCCACACCGAGCGACCGTTTAAACGAACAAACAAACAAACAATTCGTCGGTCGCAACACAGAGTGGCGAAGAGTGATGTTTCATAAGTTTCCGTTTCACATAGTGACGTAAGGGTTTAGAGATAATAGTTATTCCTCTCTAACTATTAAAGATGCACCTTAAACTTTATTTCAAATGGAATCGGGCCGCTGAGAATTAATAGTGGAGGAGTATCTACTAACATATCCTTCAAACAAGTTTTTCTCGAAACGTATTTTGTCTTTCACGTATTAAAGTGTTGTGACCGACGAATACAAACAATTGAGAGATTTAATTGTTAATTTGTACTGGATTTTGTCAAGGTTGGCAGATGGTGATTTTTACTGTATAAATTGGCCTAATCATTCATTAGGTCTTCTCTAATTATGTATATTAAATTAATGAGCTCTCATTAGCTGATCAATGCGATATTGTTTTAGTCCATACCGTTTTGAGATAGTCACACTCCAAGCTAGTGCTGTCGTTATTATCTCATTCTGAGCTATTCTGTGTTTCAATATTCATGTTACCTTTGATATTATTGATTCGTTCATTCTCGCTTCGTCGGAGTATCGTAAACACGCTGGTTTGCTGTTAAAAACATGATGCAGTCATGTATACAGTAGAATTCAATTCGACCTTTGCAGGACTTAAACCCCATTAAAAGCTATTAAACCAAGATAACACTCATTGAAAACAGCTCAACTGATTAAATCATATCTTCTCTGGTTAAATACACACATCATATGTTTCTGCTTTTACACGTACAATGGAGCAATGCGCTGGGATTATACTTTCAGTTGGGTGAACGATTATAAAGCGAGCGCTAGAGAACAATTGTGTGTGGTCTTTGTTTACGAAATGAGACAATACGTGCTTATTGTTAACCAGCGTTCTTGAAAATGAGAAACATGGTGGTTTGCAGACTTAACACGGTTTGGAAATAGTTTCTTCATATTTTTTGGTGTTATCTGTCGTTTACATATCCTTCCTAAAACACCAAAGTGCGAATATCTCCAAACATCTAAATTAGCTAAAATTTAGGACATGTTACAAAACTATATTGTCTAGAATTTTAGAAGAGTACTTTTTAATATTGGCCGGTTATTTTTCACACAGCGACGTTAACTAGGCAATGTACTATTACCGGTACCTATAACATTAACTAAAACACCAAAGTGCGAATATTTCCAAACATCTAAATTAGCTAAAAATTTAGGACATGTTACAAAACTATATTTTCTAGAACTTTAGAAGAGTACTTTTAATATTGGCCGGTCATTTTTCACACAGCGACGTTAACTAGGCATATCCTCATTCTTTTAACGTAGGCTATTTGTAAAGGTCACGCGTCAATGGGAAAGAGCACTGTGTATTATGTATAGGAAAACGGACAGTAACTGCAGTATGACAGGTTCAAACCAAAACAAAAACTCGTATTATATAAGCTGTACTAAGCTTTTGTTTAGTAGGACCACTAGTTTTAATGTCGGACTAAACGTCCATCTAGTATGCTTGGCTAGTACAGCATGCAGTGAGGGAAATTGTTAGTACGGACATGCCGAACTATGCCAAATTGTGGTACTTTACTAATAAGTGAAAATTAGTTGCACCGCAAAAGTCGGTCCAACTAACTTTTCTGGCTTTACGAATTGGTAGAACGAATCATGGTTGTGGTCCGTACCAAGGGTTGTACTAACGTTGAATTTACCGCCCTTTTGATCACATGACATGACTCTTATGACAAATAAACCTAGTAGAGCTAGTCTCTACTAGCTTATAGACAACATTTCACACATGCAGCTGCAGACGATAGCACATCTAGCGTCTTGAGATGGACAATTTAGCCCCGATTCTAACCTATTAGAAATGGTCGAAGAAATGGAAAGGTATGTTTTATTGACATTTTCCCAAGCTTGTTTTTTGAATAACTTTCAAACCATTAGAATTTGAAATGAGATTGTAAATCGGATCACAAATCATGGACCGTGGGTTTATGCATGCATGGTTGAGGCTGCCATGGCTGCCGAATTCGTGGGAACCTTCATCATGCCGTGTGTAGTAGAAAACAGGGCTCGAAAAACGGGGCCAAATCTGTTTTTCAAATTCTAACCATGCTAAAACGGTTTGTAAGTTAATAAAAAACACAAGGTTGGGAAAAAGGTCAATAAAACGTATCTTTCCATATCTTCGACCACTTCTACCGGGCTAGAATTGGGCTAGTTCCACAGGCTAGTTCAGTCAGCTGAACTAGTCAAACATCATTAGTACAGATTGCCCTATTAAAAAAAATAGTCGTACTTGACATCGTTCTTGATAGTAGAGCCCATTAGTAGAACACCCCAATATATTAGTTGAGCCCCTAGTAGGTCTCAGTTGAACTTATTTATTTATTAGTTGGTCAAGGTTGAACTAGTATATTTGATAGTTAAGTCGCTAGTGTATCCCGATGTACTAATATATAGTTTAGTCAGTCCAGCCGTACTAGGTATAGCTCAGTCGTACTTGACATTGTTTTAACTAACAATTCTTTAGTAGGGCACCCCAAGTTTTGTTTTCAGATATGTCTCCGGTCGATCTTAAGGGTAGACGAGGTATTGTTGGTCCAAGCAACCTAGAAATCGATTTTTATTATCTAGATCAATATATTATTGAAAAATAACACCTTGATGTTTTGCAAAAGTTCATTCTACAAATCGTATACTTTGCAAACTTGCTTAATTTATTGTTGTTAATGAGTTATGTACGTTTTACAAAAGTGTTGTTGTTTCAGCCCTCTTTACAACGTAACTCAAGAACCGCAGTACCTATAAAAGTATATCTGTGATATTTTAATTCTTCTACACGCTCGCTACACATCCCCGTATACCTTCAACCAGGGAGAACCCCCCCCCCGGATTTACGCCCTACCAGGTAGACTGTCAATAAAATGATCAAAAGAAAGTCATGTGAAAGCGCTCACTTGAGCGAGAGGTACCTTTTGTTCTCATGCAGCCCACGGTGGGATTGGGTCTTCGCCAGCATACAAAAGCACACTTTACCGTCGATGTAATGTGAATTTTATCTTTACATAAGTACATGAGCTCCAAACCTAAAATATTATGGGTCATAGTGAGCCTTTGAGCCTCAAGCTTCAGGGTCCCAAATGTTAAAACAAAGTAGCCTCAGCCCCTGCCCCTTATTTAAAGTAAATTTACACGGTAGCCACTTTGCGGATAAAAAAAGTGGGTGATGGCGAATCACGAACGAGGACACAAAACACACCAAGGATCAATAAATGATACAAGAGGATACTTTGGTATACAAACAACAGTTGTTTAACAACTGGAAGGAAAAAGCGTGGATACACTTTTTCCGTAAATGTATTACATCATTATACGCCCATATGTGATACACTTTATCAGGTGATAAACTTTAAAAGTGTATCATGTAGTAGGTGATACACTATAAAAGTGTATCACATAGTGGGCGATACACTTTTAAAGTGTATGACATTCACACAATTGGCGTGGGAGTGTATTGTACATATATAATACGCCACTATCTGAAACATCGATTTCTAATTTTAACCATTTTCTTACTATACGCCAATTTAATTAGTTTAATTTATTTAATTACATAAGCCTAAAGCCATGTTGTAATATTTCCATAAAACATAAGTTAGTATTTCTTTTTCATAAAATGTTATATAGCTAGCTTTTACTGTCAGTATCCCCTTTTAATTTTGAGCCGAACCACTGAGGCAAAGCAAAGAAAATTGGAATTTACTATCAGCGGCGATGTCGCCAATGCCTGTCACTCTGTCGGTCATGCCAGGATTAGCTAGGATTTACGGTTTTATGAACGTATTTAAAGGAGTATTTCGTGATCCTAACATTTTCTTTTTATGATATACAGTAGATATCTACGAAAAAAAAAGCTTATTCCCAAAATTTCAGTTGATTCTGATTTTGCGTTTGCGAGTTATGCATGATTATTTGTATTACACTGCTCCATAGACAATGTGTTGTAATTTCGTTCTGGTGCACCGGCAGAACGAAATTCAAATTTGACGATATCTTTGCCAAACGAATTAATCGGCAAGAAATATTTTGTACATAAACATTATGTAGCAAGAGGTTTCCAGTGATATAAAAAATCTCAACTTTTTTGAGAAAAGTGGGGGGATGATGCTGTGGATCACGAAATGCCCTTTTAACATTCATCTATAAAATTAATAATAGTCCAGTCAAAGTGGGTTTTGACTAACCACTAATTGCAACAGAATTGTTTTCACTGCTATAAATGTCAGAGATGTCCCCTGAACAGCATACAAAAAGTATACTAAAATATACTTGGTGGAAAGGTAGTTTTTGGCGGGAAAAGGTCATACAGGGGTCAAATTTCAAAACCGCTCCAATCATTTTAAAAACTATACAAAATTATTCCTCTAGTCATAAGGATTCAGAAAAAGAATAGTTTGCCATATCTGTGATGTACGGTTCTTGAGTTATAACCGAAAAGGTCAAAGGTCAAATGTTGGGTTCAACAGAGGTCAAAAACTAAAATTGTCTGATTTTAACCAAAATGGTCTCAAATTGTTCGGCTTGCAAACATAATTCATTTAAAGAATATTTGCACTGTTTAGGTTGTTTAATAAAATGCGTAACATCGAAAACTAGGTCGGGTCAATAGAGGTCAATGGTCAATGACCTCTTTTACCCTGCTACCTAGGTAACGAAACGTCCAAGATATGGCAAACTATTCTTATTTTGGAGTGCTTTTAAAGAACGAACACATTGAGACCATTTTTAAGGAGATCGGAGCATTTTTTCGAAGTTGACCCACGTGGAGCCCAAAATTTGACCTTTGACCTTTTTGCTTATAACTTGAGAATGATACATCACAGATATGACAAACTATACTTTTTCTGAATCCTTAAGAGTAGAGGAATGCTTTGGTATATAGGATTAATTTTTAATAGGATTAGAGCAATTTTGAAATTTGACCCCTGTATGACCTTTTCCCGCCAAAAACTACCTTTCCACCAAGTATATTTTAGTATATTTTTGGTATGATGTTCAGAGGACATCTCTAAAATGTATAAAAGTGAAAAAAATTCTGTTGCACCACCACTAATTTGTTTAGATTGACTGGACTATAAGTAACTTGTTGCATTTTGATGTGGTAGTCTTGTCCATAATCACTGAAAGCTGATGGGTACCAATCATTTTGATACAGCCTGTATACATATTTTATCGTTATTTTAAACATAGATTTTCGTTTTTATATTAAATTATTCATCTTTGTCTGCTTTTTTTGTGGTAATTTTTTCTCTATAAACTGCACATTATTTTGTGTGCAAATTGAGGGCGCTATTTACATACATTTTTTATTTAAATTGAATAAAAAAGAGGTGCGAACAGCAGTTCGAAACTTCGGCTTTCTCGCTGAGAGCCTACATACCCCCCCCTTTCAGTGAGCTGATGACATTCAAATTTGGACCAGCTTTATTCCTTCGGATTTAACATCTATTCAGTCAGCCCTGGCGGTATACTTGAACAGTGCATCAGTGAAGTTAGAACTTGGATGGCCGAAAATATGTTAAAACTGAACAGTGATAAAACTGAATTTTTGTTGCAACTTCTTCCCCATTTTAAGAAATCTATGCCTGCAGTTCATCTTCAGATTGGTAGTGATATTATTTCTCCATCCAAGACAATCCGTAACCTTGGTATTATTTTTGATGATGTGATGTCAATGTCTCAACATGTAACATCTTTGTCATGCAGTGTGAAATTACCACTTACGTAACATCACTCGTATTCGATTTCGCCGGTTCATGGACTTGGAAACATCCAGCAATATTGTTCGTTTTATCTAGCTTGGACTGTGGAAACGTTCCATAGTCCAAGGTAGATAAACCAAATCTCTCAGATTAAGGGGGTACTACACCCCTCGATAAATTTGTGTCTATTTTTGCATGTTTCTCAAAACTAATAACACAGTGGTAACAAAAGTTATGTAGGGCCTATATTATAGGGCAAGGAATCCAATTACTATACTGAATTTCAGTGACCCAAGACAAGCGGTTTGTTATTTATGATTAAAAAAAGAGGTACCGCCAGAATGTACCTTGTTTCCTATCATAGGCCTATATACTGAACCGCTTGTCTTGAGTCACTGAAATTTCAGTGTAGTGGTTGGTTTCCTTGCCCCAATAATATACATAACTTTTGTTACCAGTGTATTATTATTTTTTGAGAAAAATGCAAAAATAGTCCCAAATTTATTTACCACAGGGGTGTAGTACCCCCTTAACAGAATACAAAGACTTCAAAATTGGGCTGCCAAATTAGTTTTCTTGTGCTAGAAAACATGATCATGCCACACCATATTTGCCAAAACTTCACTGGCTTCCAGTAAAGGACCGTATCATTTTCAAAATATTGCTCTATGTTTTCACAAGCTTGGATGGACTGGCACCAGATTATTTATCATCTTGTCTCACATTGTACAGTCAATCTCGTTCTGGACTTCGCTCATCATCAGATATCACACGTCTCGCAGAGCCCACATTTTCTCACAAATCTCTCACATACTGCAGTTACTGTCCGTTTTCCTATACACAATACACAGTGCTCTCACCATTGACGCGTGACCTCTACAAATGATGTATGTTGGAAGAATGGGCACTTGACTAGTTAACATCACTGTGTGAAAAATAACCAGCCAATATTTTAACTATTCTCCAAACTTCTAGCAAATATATTTCTCTAACATGACCTAAAATTACAGCTAGGTTAGATGTTCAGAAGGGCATGCGCGGATTTAGAGGGGGCACAGCCGGCCCGTGCCCCCCTTTGGCGGATCCCAAAAATAAAAAAAAGAAGAAAAGAAAGAGAAGAAGGAGGGAAAGAAAAGAGGAAAAGAAAAGAAAGGGAAAAAGAAAAGAAAAACAAAAAGAAAACGGAACAACGTAAAAAGAAAGAAAGAAAATCTTCGGACCTATTCAGCATCGAAGTGGTTACGTAATTCTCTTGGTTACCGGATCACGCTACTTTGGTATGCCTTCGAGTGCCATATACTTTATGTGGTGATCATTTCGATCGTGGTTCATTACTCTAGCGCGTGATCCCGTTGACATAGTAACATTACGTAACTTCGATACTGAATAGCCTAATAAATCTGTAGTGAGTATTATACACCGGGTGGCACTCTCCAGGCGCGGATTCAGGGGGGCGGTGCCCCCTTCCTCCCCCCTCTCCCAAAAAAAAAAGAGGAAAAGAAAGAAGAGAAGAGAAAGAGGAAAAAAGGAGAAAAAGAGAAGAGAAAAGGAGAAGGGGAAAAGTTAAATTGCACGTAATTAGTAGGCCCATGCCAAATAAACCGCACAGTAGCTCACAGTCTGGTCTATCAAAAGTAGGCCCTATAATACTAGTATATAGGCCGGATTCTTTTAGGCAGTACTTGTTGATTTCTGATGGCCCGTCGATGATGCAGGGCCCATCACATTTTGTCACCAAAGTCAGTATTAATACGGACTCCATGCTGACTTCGATCCATGCATGCATGCTTTAAATTGCGAATCTCCGAGTCTTAGGCCTATTAAAGTGTCAGTGTAACATTTAACAAATTGAGTTCGGGCCCTGTTTTGTTTTAAAAAGCAATGATATACTCTCGTATAGTGTAAAACAGATGCACCAAATGCCTTCAATTGGACCTTCATTTTGCAAAATTTCCAAATTTCGGAGGGGAACATCAGACACCCCCTGCCTATATAAACAACTGCCCGTTTTCGCTTCTGTATTTCACACCCAGCACTCTGAATTTATACAATAACAGTCAAAGGTGGCTTCAATTGGCCTGTCATTTCGCAAATTTTATATTTTCGGCTTTTTCAAACTCAAATTTTACACCATAATAGTGCCAAAATGGTCCACCAAATGGCTTCAATTAGGTTTTTATTTTGCAAATGTTTCTCATTTCTGAGGGGGCATCCCCCTCAGACACCCCCCCCATGTCGCGCAACGTTATGGGTACATATAAAGCAATAATTTTACAAAAGAGGTCAAAACTTGTCCACGAATGGCTTCAATTGGGCCGTGTTTTTGCAAATTTTAGGCTTTTTCAAACTAAAATTTTACACAATAATGTTGACAAAATGGTCCACCAAATGGCTTCACTTGGGTCTTCATTTTCCAAAAGTTTCTCACTTCTGAGGCTGGCACATCCCCCCTCAGACACCCCCCTGCGTCGCGCAAGCGCTCCGGGATGCCCGCTTCGCGCTCATTTCTTATATTTTTTTTTATTCAGGAGTGTGCCCCCCCCTTTCTCGAAATCCTGTATCCGCCCCTGAGAAGGGGTCGCACTTTCGTAGAATATGAGTGAGGGCAAAGCATAGCTAGCTCATATCTAGCCAACTCCCCGTGTTAATTGAATGGAGATTTGACCGAAAATATTGAGCTATACTGGTAACGGACCGCTCCGTTCTGAAGGATGCCACAAAAAAACGGTACAAGCTACATTTAAACTATTCTATGAAATTCTAGAAAATATAGTTTTGTAACATGTCCTAAATTTTTAGCTAATTTAGGTGTTTGGAGAGGGTCGCACTTTTGTGTTTTAGGAAGGATACAAACGACAGATAACACCAAAAATATGAAGAAATTATTTCCAAACCGTATGATCATTTTCAAGAATGCTGGTTAACAAAAAGCAGGTCATTGTCTCATTTTGTGAACAAAGCTCCACATACCATTGTTTCCTTCCGTTTCCTTTATAATCGGTTACCCAACTGAAGCTATAATACCAGCTTTATTGCGATGTCGCACATGTAAAACAGACACTTGTGCACAACCAGAGAAGATCCGATTTAATCAGTTGAGCTGTTTCAATGAGTGTTATCTTGGTTTAATAGCTTTCAATGGGGTTTAAGTCCTGCAAAGGTCGAGATGAATTCTACTGTAGACATGACTGCATCATGAATTCTGTCGCCGATAAATGTTTTTCGCTCGCAGCACCAGGTTTATGGAATAAATTGCCCATCAGTAACCGTACTTCTGGCTCATTACACATTTTTTTTTTTAAAAAGGTCTCAAACACATCTCTTTCAATAATAACTTTTTCACTCAGATTGTTAATTTTTTTTGCTTGTAAATATTATGTTGTTGTTGTATGCGCTGTGGTCTAAATGAAAATGAAATATAAAAGCCCAGTGTATGTATGTATGCGGTGTTCAATGTGCACAACCTGGTGGTGTACTCAATGAAACGTCTTGTAAATGCGAGTGTTATAACGGCTGGATGGGAGACTACTGTGAAGGTAATAACCATTCGCCAGCGAATTGGTGGTACATGCCATACACTTTGTGTTGCGATCATTTCGATCGTGGTGTAGAACTCAAAAGCGTGATCTAGTTGCTGGCACTTTGCTGGCGAATTAGTTTGCATATTTTCATAATTAATGAGCTAATTTGCATAATGCTAATTAATTATGCAAATATGCAAATTAGGGAGCGGCTTCACTATATAATACATTAGAATATATTAGACACACTTTGACCAAGTTTCAAGGCAAAAGTATGCAAAAATAAAAGTACCCTGAACATTTATGCATGGATTTTTAGCAAAATATTGGCAAAATTATATGTTAATGAGCTTCTCCAGTCATTTTAGCTCATTAACTTTATTGATTATTGATAAAAACAATAAGATATAAAGAAAATATAAATTGATATATTTTGAAAACCGTATGTCCGATTTGCTTCAAACAAAAGGCACACTTTCATAATGCCTCAGAGAGTCAAGGATTTCGAATGCGGAAAATAAGAGTGCTTTTATTTTTAATTTCTTACAACTAGTCCAAATATTTCCACTTACTTGCAGTCTGCCGGTTGCTAGGACCATTTCATTTTGAATGGCAAGCACCTAGAATGACTGTTATAATTTTTGTTTTTTCAGATTAGATTTGGTTTTATATAGCTGAAATATCCTGTAAGAAAATCAGTAATTTAAAAGGGGGGAATTGTACTGATCTTCTTTAAAATTCGACCACCATCTCAAATTTGAAGGTTTATAATTAAGTAAAAGGATGTTTTGACTCCTGATTTCACCGCGGTTTCTGTGCCGAAGTGAACATGTTTTGTGTACAAAACGTATAGTGTGCATCTCGCACTGAGTGGCCCAATGAGATCGATGGTCTTACTGGGCGTAATTTTCTCTGCATTTCTCAAAAACTTATCTCAACCAAAATTTGAAATCTGGAAGGGCACAATTCAAGAAAAAGTGATTTTTGAGTTCTGTTTTTGCCACTGTTTCTGTGCCGAATAATTGCACAGATTTGTGTATTCGCTTGCATCCTGGGAGGGAGAAATAGCGAAAACTTTCGTTTTAATCTATTTATTTGTTATAACTCATAACTGCATACAAGACATGTATGGGACCAAAAGATCAATGTATCACTTTGCAGAAATATATTCTATTAAGCAAAATAACCAAAACTAGAAAAATATGACACGAAGACTCTAACTCGACTTAAGTCAAGTTTCCTGAATGCTATTAAAACGTTTTGTACCCTTTAGATAACCCGAAATTTTGAATATTTGCTGGGTATCTAGTCTTCAACCTTGGATCAAATAAAATAGTGTCAACGCAGTATGTGTGTGCCATTATCATGATTATAAAGACTCGAAAGGTCCATATAATTATGCATACCAGAGAGTATCCCAACTATCCACTACTCAAGCAATTTGTTACCACTTTTTTTTTTTTTTTTTTTTAATTTGCAGATCAATGTTTTGACGTAAATGAACGATGTCCTCTTTGGACGACGAAACAATGTAACAACTCAATAGTGCTTAGAAATTGTCCAGAAATGTGTGGAACATGTGGTAAAGTATACCTTGTTTTAATGATAGCTTGTACACACTGTATTAAAATAATTAGAACCAGATAGGTGACATCTTCAAAGACATAAATGTAATAGAAAGTCGCTATTTTTTCAATTTATCCATTGTAAATTGTAATAAATACGCTGTCCATATGAACATATTATAAAAAATCCGAGATCTCAATTCCTTTAAAACATATGCCCCATAACTTATAAACGGTATCCATAATGTAAACTCATGCAAAGCCCATTTTCTATCAAACAATTATTTTACACCATCTCCCGACACACTGCAATTAATATTTTAACCGTGCGGTTTATGCAGACCCCTTCCAGAACAGTCTTGGAATTTTGCGAAAAAAGATATTCCATACTAAATGTCAAGTCTGTATTTGTAGTATTTGAGCGTAGACTTACTACCCAACTCCCCCCCCCCCCTTCAAGGCTCCGGAGCAATATTATTAAAATATGATATTTGGCGTGCCAGTTTCAGATCAAACATTGTTTAGCATACAGGTTTTTATAATTAATATGGGCTATGAAGGGTAGTTCGTGAATATAATATAGGGGAAAAGAATACATAACGGAGAATAGAAATGGGCACTAGAAGTATATTAACCGAAAAACGCCAAGCACCCAAGAATTCCAACCTTCCCCCTTAAACACTTTTTCTTATTAACAAACAGCAACGGTATCTCAATCATTTCAATATTAAGAGCATAGTGTATTCTTTTTTCTTTTCTTTTTTTAATAAATATCATAATGTTCTCGAAATGTTTATGGACCATTTTGTGCCTCTTTTTTCAATTTTCATTGCAGTCAAATTTGGACCAGGGTCGCCAGGGTTTGGTAAGTTATCTAAAATCGCGAATGTATCCACAAGTGCGTTATGTTGTTATCAGTATAAAATTTTAGGTAAACGCAAGTGCAGAGCGCACAAACAAATCACAGATAACTACAGTAGAAATTTCAATTGAATGCACACAGCCTGGCATATAGCGTGATGTTGTTTCGCGTACACTGCGCGATGTATGATAGCGTGTGCAACTGCGCGACGTACGTAACGCGGCAGCGAATCCAACCATGTCAACTCACTTGTGATTGGTTGTAGCCAAGGTTGTATGTTCGCGTTGTAGTTGGATCGAGAGTTCATTCAATTAAAATTCCTACTGTAAATCTTCTTGGGAGATGTATATATGGAGTGCAGAATGATGCAAATAATATAAGTATATGAAGCTGATCAATTCAATATGAGTCTTCAAATTAAAAAGGTTTAGTGCTTACATCGTTTTGTATTTTTATTCTCTTTTAGTTTGCCTCTTAGATTGCGTGAATGGTGGAACACTGATAGCAAATGAGAATGAATGTCGATGCGAATGTATGCCCGGATGGGACGGGGAGCAGTGCGAAGGTAGGTCACCTATTGGTGTCTTAACCATACCTTGGTTACAATGTAGGTCTACATCGGGGCATGGGCGTCAATCCCGAGGGGACAGGGGGAACATGTCCCCGCCATATTTAGGGATGGGGACACACAATATCAAATTCCTTTTCATGTTTCGGCAAATATATGGCAGCAAAATCGGTCCAGAACAATGCTCACTCGCCAATTTTGTTTCTCCACCCGACCATCCCCCACTCCCCCGACTAAATGACCAGGCACGCCACTGAAACGAACTGCAAACAGCTTCAATTACGCCTTCATATTGAAAATTTCTCCATTTTTTTTCTAACTAACATTTTACACGATCAGTCAGAATTAATATGTAAATTTTCACGGGAAAATTTTCTGGACACGTGGCACCCATGGGCGCAGACATATTAGCATTATGGAATGTGACCCCAAGCACAGCGGGTGTTCTTCCAATGTATTTGAATAGGAAGAATTTGATGCAAAATAAGTTACTTGTCGCAAGTTAATAATATTATGGTAAGAGTTTCCGTATAGATAAATAGTTTTTTCCGTAGATAGATATTTTTGAAATTACGTTTTGATGATATTGTGAAGAAATTAAGATTACATAATATTCAATAAATTTGCAATGCACAGATTACTATCAAAATTGCGGTCAAAAATACTGTTCCAATTCAAAATTACTAAGACTTGAATAGCGAGGTCACCGCCGGGGTCAGAGATCAAGCTCGAGGTTACACTCACATTGATACGCATTGGTCACGTGTCCAGAAAATTTTCCCGTGAAAATGTACCTATCAATGTTGACTGACGATAATAGTGTAAAAAGTGTCCACCAAATACCTTTATTTGGAGCTCATTTTGTAAAGGCACCTCTCAGACACCACCATGTGTTGCGAAAGCGCAACGAGATGCTGGCTTTGCGGTCATACATCACACACCTTGTGTCACCCCCACGATCAACTTAGGATTGACGCCCTTGAAAGAAAGAAAGGAAGAAAGAAAAGAAAGAATGAATGAAAATAATAGGAAGGAAAAGAAAAGATAAGAAACGAAAAGAAAAGGGAAAGGAAGGAAAGGAAAAGAAAGGAAAGGAAAAGAAAGGAAAGGGAAGGAAAAGAAAAAAAGAAAGGTTAAAACTGTAAATAATTATTTAGCATTTTATTACTTTATATTAAACTCAGTTTCGTTTTTGTTTTTACTATAGTTTTATGTTCAAATCACTACTTCTTATGTGATCCTGACCCAGGGAGAGCATCTTACAACGTCGGCATGTGTTCTGCTTATCCCTTTGTCTACGACAGATGTCGAAAAATGTGCAGCAGGTGTGGTAAGATTGACCAGCCATAAATGTAAACATAGGGCTCTTCCGTTTGAAGTCCATACACCCTTATGGATGACATGACTCAATCTTTAACACACTGGGGTGTATATTTCAAATGGGGGCACCAATGCGGGTAGTCCGATTTGAAATTCACACTCCTAGTGTGGATGATTAAGGCCATGTCTTCCATAGGGTTGAATTAATTTCAACTGGAATATCCCAAACATAAAGAAGCTACTTAAGGGATGGGAGCATTAAAGTAGCGTTCTCCTAAAAGTTTTGCGATAAATTCATTAATTTAAGTAAATATCTCAGTTTAACAAATAACGGTTAAATGAAAGCTGTTAGTTGGGAAAGCTAATTATTGTATCATTATAATAGGTCTCACGCCAATGTAAACATGTGTTTCGGTGTCCCATGTTCAAAGTCATTGACACTCAAGCTGTTTTTTACAGATCGCCTGCAATTGCATTAGGTTTCAGCGATTGTTGAAAAAAGGGGTGATAAGTTTTTGAAAAGCGTTTCTGCTTGAAATGGAGATGGGATACTTATTGTGGATCTTACTGTCCGTGACATTAATTTATAAGCTCTTTCATCTGACAACGTCTTTTGCAAACCATAAGGATCGCCTACGTTATAATCCCGATATTTTTTAACAGTATCGGTTTTTAACCAAAGAATTGCCACATTCTTTTCCTAGACTTTACCACAAAGGCTGTGTTATCGGTAAAGTTTTGAACACGACCCAAGAGTGTTGGCATATACCATGAAATACGGACTATCACAGAATATAGAGTTTATTGTAGGAAGTTGCAAAAGTTGCCAATATTTTGTATCTTCTTGCTAAGAAGAACATTAAGAATTTACCTGAAACGTCTTATGTAGTCTGCAAATTATATTCCGGTTCGACGGTAAATATTCCAAAATGCTCGATCTTTGTAATTGGCAAAAATGGAACCACATTTTCACTCTATCAGTTCTGACAGAATGCCTACCACTATGCCTTGTCCGTATTTGAATTCCTACATGCTTTCTCATATTGATTGATTCCAAACAACAGAATCGAACTAAAGTTGTTGTTTTTTCAAACAAATCTATTGCACATATATTTTGGTGCTTGGTTAACAATTTTATGCATATTACTGCATTTTCACTCTATCAGTTCTGACAGAATGCCTACCATTATGCCTTGTCCGTATTTGAATTCCTACACGCTTTCAAACAAATCTATTGCACAGATATGTTGGTGCTTGGTTAACAATTTTATGCATTACTGCTTCATTTATATATAACTTATTTTCAAGATTTTGCAGTTTAAAACAATTAAAGCTTCTGTACTAGACTCATATTTACTTACACCTGTAATAATTTTTGCTGCTGAGTTTATTACTAAGGGTTTTGTTACATCTTCCCCAAACAACATTGCAATAGTCAAAGTGAGTGGCAACAATGTTTTTACAAAGTAGATACTGATGATGTTTGGGGATAAATTAGCAGCTCTCGTTAGAAAATACAAACCGGTTAAAACTTTCTTTTTCACTTGGTCAATGTAATTGTTCCATAACAGTTTATCATCAACTTCAACGCAAGGGTGTTTACAATGCTTTGTCCTTTGAAGACGGGTTCCTTTGATGTTTATATTAAGATCGTCGTTAAAAGTTTGCAAGTTTTGGTGGAGTACCAATTAAATTGATCAACATTAAGATTCAGTTTGTTACTTGCAAGACAGTTGTCAACATTATTTAAATCTTTATTCATTATGGGGATAAAAGGTATAGCCCTGAAAAGGGCTGATTGGTTTGTCTTTGATTCTTCTGAAGTGAGTTTACTGTGCTGCTCTGCCCTCTACAGTCCTGGTCCTCGTAGCATCAATTGCGTTGCGTACCATCCTTGTGCGCCAGGAACTTGCGAATGCCGGTTGCGAATGCAGCAGTAATGCGAAGATGCTGGAGGCTAGTTGGTGACCCTCGTTCATTTTAATCTTTGATGTAGCCAAACCTCATCCGTGGACATAGTGAAAAAAGGGTACATTATTTTGAAGAGCATATCTTAAAAATTATGAGCCGGCTGAAATAATTATTTTGTTTTATTAAAGCTAACGATTACGGGTTTCTTTAAATACCAAAATATATTTGATCAACTTTTCAAAAATAGGAGAAAAAGAAGACGCAAAGGGAGTTCTGTTTTTTGTAAAAGAGTATTATAAGGTATAAAACCTTTTAATAACATTCAAAAAAAAATTTTCGAAGCTTATTTTTAGTGTGTATATTTGCACAAATATTTTAACAACAGTTTTAAAATGTAGTTGCAGTGTGTTATCATACAAAACGTTTTAAAACGTTTTCATGACCTTTATAAAACTCGACCTTTTAGTGTTATTTTAATAACATTTTTACCAAAATATAACCCGTTTAAAACGTTTTTAAAATGTTTATGTTTGCTGTATATTTCAGAGCCAATTGGTCCTGGTTCGCCTGGTTTTGAATGCACCCTATCGTGTGATAACGGAGGCTACTTGGTACAGAATTCTACCGACTGTTATTGTGAATGTACACCAGAGTGGAAGGGGGTTAATTGCTCAGGTAAGAATGCAAACTAACAGCCAGATAAACAGACCTAAATTTATATACCAACAGGCAGACAGAATGATAGAAAGGCAGAGAGGGAGACACAAACCGCCAATCTATGGTGACACATAATAAATAAATGAAATAAATAAATCTTGGTATTTATACAGCGCCTTTCACATGTGAACATGTACCAAAGCGCTTTACATTTATTCCGCCGTCGTTAGAATATGTCAGCTGCCATACAATGCCCAAGGCATGCTCATACCTTTGGGCGGCGCTCAATGGACAGTATTCATAACAGCTCCCCATTTCACACCTGGGTGGAGAGGAGTAATCGAGATAAAGTGCCTTACTCATGTACAATGTATTATACCTTATATGTCATAATATAGTATGCGACTACTTGCTATCTACCTACAATAACACATGTCATCATAGTTTGCAACTACTTGCTAGGCCTATATATCTATCTATATATATAAATAAATATACAGATGGATCAGTTCATTAGAAACTTTAGTTCATTACTTTCTATCTATATATATATATAGAATAACATAGGTCATCATCAGTTATGTATTATGTCTGAGATCATGCATCATTGTGGAATCCAACTATCAGATTAATTTTAACAACGTTTTTTTTTTTTCTTTTTCTTTTCAGAACCATGTGAAGACCTCAGAAATGGATGTCAAAGGATTCTATATGCTTGTACTCACCCAAGATACAGCAACTATATGGCGGATAAATGTGCCAAGTCGTGTGGATTCTGTGCTAGTAAGGAGAATTTAGAGGATGATTGGGTTATTCCATTTAAAATCCACGCCCCCTGTGGAAGACATGATCTTAATCTCCCATCAATTTCGAGTTATCTGGTTATATGTACGGGTGACTCCGTTTGAAACCTAAGATTAAGGTAATGTCTTCAATAGGGGTGTATGGATTTCAACTGGAATAGTCCTCCTTCCTTTCTTAGTCCTTCCTTTTATTACTTTATTTATTTATTTACAGTCTTATTACCTCTTTGTGAAGGGAATGGCGGCGTAGGGTCTTTCACGGTATATAACTCAAAATACATCACGAACTTTACTTATTTTATTAAAGATAACATGCCATAAAACATTTCAAACTACCTTTTATTCACAGAAACCCTAGCACGACGATTATTGCATTTTTTTTTTTTTTTTATTTATATTTTTTTTTTGCCGATAAAATGTTGGTGATAATTAGTTCAAGGAGTTCACTGAAATACGACATTTCACATTACACATTGCCTTTTAAAGTTTTCGGTATTATTTTCACGTACAGGTCAAGAGAAAGATTTTGGAGAGTTTTTCATAGGTAAGTAAAAAATCCAGGGACTATCGTAATGGTCTAACAGTACAGGGTATCCCAGAAAAAATACCGAGTGAACGTAAGTCGAGAAATAGACAACAGAATTAAAATTTGCCTATTTTATTGGGCATCACATACGAAAATTATATTTGATTCGGTTGACTGGTTGCGAAGAAATTAACGATTACATAATGCGCGCATCAATGCAGTTCATTCTAAGTTTGATCAACATGCGCTTTTTTCATACTCGCTCATCGCTTCATAAAGTTTGTGTATAATCTCATTAAATTTAGTCCACATTTATTTTATAATACGATGGTGTTATGTTATTCATGCTTTCACTGAAGATAAATAACGTTTTGTCCGAGAAAACTTTGATTCTTTAGGCTGTACAAATATGTTATGTTTTAACTTTCCAAAGAACATTTGAGCCAACAAAGACAATGATCAAGTGCTTACGTGTGAATTTTGATAAAATGCAACATTAATGTTGAAGTTCTAAACGATTTAAACTTTGCATAACAATTTTTTGGAAATATTCCAAAAAAATCAATGTGTGTGTGAGAAATTTTTAAGCCAGCTGGAATTTTGTATGCAATAATTCTTGATGCAACATATTCATATGTGATCAATATTAACGAAAAAAGATATTTTACCGAGCATCATCTGACATGCAAGGTAAATTTCATTTTCAATATCGTGCAAGTTTTCAAATTTGAACAAAACCTAATTAAATGTTTTGAAAAAAAACAGATTGTTTAAAAAGAACGAAAAGGATTTCACCGAACAAAATATGAAGCCCATTGACAGCGTTAACCACTAGTGCGCATTGTGTTTAATGATCTTTATTTCAAACTTGGAATGCAGTGAATTGACGCATACGTTATTTAATCGCTCATTTCTTCACAGTCATTCAACCGATTACAGTAAAATTAGCCTATATGATGCAGAATAAACTGAGCTACACTCTGCTTTTAGATTTTCGGATTTTGATGTCTATTTCTCGACTTACGTCCAAATTCATTCGCCCGGTAATTTTTTCTGGGACACCCTGTATGGTGATGATGTCTACCAGTGTGTAAAATATCTACAGTCCGCACGTACAAGACGTTCCACATTTTCATCTGACGTGCTATTTTCAAATCCATCCCGTCCGACGGACGCCCTGAAATATTGCCAAATAACTATAGCATCCTATGAAAATGTACTTTGTGGAATGTTACTTGTTACTTATAAACGCTTTTTAAATATTTTTGCATTAACTCGACTGGTTAATGTATATAAGTGATATTCAGGTGGGTTTTGTGTTGTCTTGTTTCTGTTTTTACTTATTTTTATTTCTTATGTAAATATCTAAACTTATATATTATTCAATGTAAAGGTGATGCATTGACTTTCAGGCCTTTGGCTTTGTAATGCATCTACCTCATCACATCATTATATTCCTCATTGCTTATCTCTGTTATGCTGAGTATAATGTATTGATGAAGATGACAATAAAATGAATGAATAAAATGAATGAATGGCAGTGTTCGTACCGACATGACCGACCGCCGAAACTATACCCGAACAAAATTTTACATTCAAGGTTTGTGATATCCATCTGTTTGGACTGCTTTAACCGTTTTATCCTTATTTGTTTATATTTTAGTCCGTTAAAGTCATGTTGGTAACGTGAGCTGGAATATTATGGAATTTTGCCTACCCACGAAAACGTGTCCGGTACACCACTGACCTGCTAACTATAGGCACTAAGACACCACCTTTCTACAAAAACAGGAAGTTTGTCCTTGGTATTGAAAGAGGTTTTTTATTATCTATTTGGAGATGTAATTTAGTTTATAATTGATTATATGAGTCTACAATAATTATTATGTTTAATAATAAGCTTTTCCCGGAATATTTTATTATATAATGATATAATTCATGTAACGGGCATCAGAATGGTTGGTTTTAATAATAAGGGTAGGGGTTGAAATGTTAAGACTTAAGGTAATATGATTCTTTACCATGTTTATTATTTTGTTTATTTTGATTGTGTCATTCTTAATTAATGTAGGTTTTTGGTTTCATATCAAATTATATTTCTATCTGTTGTGTAATTAATCGATCATAATCATCATCAAGTAATCTTATTTTCCATTGTATATTGACGTAATCATCATTGTCTTTGAAATTATTTTAATAGATCATGGTTTATCTTTAATTTGAAAGGTCAGTCACCTCTTTTGATCATGAAAATGTAGGCATCTTTTACTTCTCAATTTTATGAGTTTTTCAAATGTTTATGTCTTCATTGTTTATTGTCTTCCATTCATAGAAGTTATAAGAGCACTTTAGCAATTGATTTCTTTTATATGAGTGTGTATTGTTATCCTAAAAACTTAAGTGTGGTGTAAATTATTGCCACTTATCTTTTGGCTTGAGATGGTAGGTGACGTGCTTATGAATTATTCATGAGAAAGTTTTATCTCTTAAACATGTTATGTATTGTTAAGATGTGTCATAAAGTAAATGCTTAGTTAGGGTTATTATTTATGCTGTTGCAGAGATGGTATTTAGGTTGGTTTTCAAGTGTTTTTCCCATGTGAACTTGTCTCTGATCATTTTACCTCACTTCCATCTTAGCCACCAACTGATAAACATCAAACCTTCCATCTTAGCTTCCAACTGGTCAACTTCAGTTCAATTATCATTATTCATTAAATATATTTATATTGCATCCATCTTCATATTTCTGCGTATCATCATATAATATATTAAAGCCGGAGTATAACAACAGCGTATATCTACAAGTCTTCCATCGTGTCTATTTATTTTGTGTAACGGGATTGGACATTTATTATCGCCCGAGTAAGCCCCTGGATCCAAAGTTGAACAAAAAGAAAATCACCCTAAAAATCTTCACCGTTACATTCATAATTATATCATATTATATCATTATATCCTAATTATATCATTATATCATTACATAACAATTATAGTAAGAATAAGACTTGGTTAAACCATCACCAGATACAAAGCTCAAATATAAAAGATAGTAACAAAATATAAAGTCTGCACAAAAAGTAACTCAGCTGTTATAAATACACCTATAGATTGGGAACTAATAATTGTTTTCACAATATTTCAACATAGAGAGAAGCATGATTTATTTGTCAAATGTCCTTCAATATTAACAACACAGTAGTGCCTCTACAGAAAGATACCCGAATTTAAAAGTTGCCGTTTACAGCGATCAATGGTTATAATGCCAGCACTGTAAACACGTAAAGCCCGCCATTATCTTCGCGCTTACTTCAAATCAATACAAATAACTGCAACTTTTAAATTGGGGTATTTTTCTTTCAAAACACTGATGTATTGTCAATATTGAACAAAATTGGACAAATCATCCTTCTTTATGTTGAAATATTGTGAAAACAATTATTAGTTCTGAATCTATAGGCGTATTTTTAACAGCTGAGTTACTTTTTGTGCAGACTTTATTTACATTTTTAATTTTGTGGCAAATATCATTAGCAATGAGCAATTAAATCGCCAAGTTAAGTTGAATCCCAGAACTGTTGAATTTAGAAATGCATCGATCTTGTAAATATTTGGTGTTTCCGAAATTTAATGATTCGTTATTTTTCTGTTTAGCTCATGGTGAGACTCCTCGCTCGTCTGAAACCATGGCTGAATTACGTAAAGGAGATGAAGTACCACAATACGGTGCTGGTATTGAATTGGGAATACTAATGGATGTTTCAGGTATATATTCATAAAAACTCTAAAAGCGGTTCATTTTGATATATACAGGGTGTCCCATAAATAATTACCGGGCGAACAAATTTAAACGTAAGTCGAGAAATAGACATCAGAATCCAAAAATCGAAACATCAGCATGTAGTCCATCTTATTCTGCATCTCATACGCCAATTTGGCTGGAATCGGTTGAGTGATTGCGAAGAAATTACATAACGCATGTGTCAATTCACTTCATTTCAGGTTTGAAAGAAAGATCATTCAACATAATGCACACTAGTTGTTAACTGTCAATGTGCTTCATATTTTCTTCTGTGAAATCCTCGTTCTTTTTAAACAATCTGTTTCTTGCAAAACATTTAATTAGGTTTTGTTCAAATTTGAAAACCTGCACGATATTGAAAATGAAAGCTTGCATGTAAGATGATGCTCGGTACTTGTAAATATATATTTTTCGTTAATGTTGCATAAAGAATTATTGCATAAAGAATTCCAGCTGGCTTAAAATTTCTCACACACATTAATGTTTTTGAATATTTCCAAGATATTGCAATGCAAAGTTTAAATCTTTTATAACTTTAACAGAAATGATGTTGCATGGTATCAAAATCCACACGTAAAGCTGTAAGCATTTGATCATTGTTATTCTTGTCTCAAATGTTCTTTGGAAAGATAAAATATAACATATTTGCACAACATGAAGAATTGAAGTTGGAAAGCTTCCAATTGCAGAAATCAACGTTTTACGGACAAACTGTTATTCATCTTCAGTGAAAGCATGAATGACATAACACCGTCCGATTATAAAATAATATATAGTATGGACTAAATTTAATGAGATACACAAACTTTAAGCAGCGGTGAGCGAGTATGAAAAAAGCGTCTGTTGATCAAACTTGGAATGAACTGAATTGATGCACACATTATGTAATCGTTCATTTCTTCGCAACCAGTCAACCGAATCAAATAAAATTTTCGTATGTGATGCACAACAAAATAAGCTATGCGCTACCTTTTACATTTTTTTTATGTCTATTACTCGACTTACATTCAATTTTATTTTATTTGCTCGGTAATTTTGTCTGGGACACCCTGTAGTTCAAAAGTTTCATTAGTAGTTAAAGTTCCAAAACTTGCCCGCCGCAGAAGTAGAGTGCCGCGTATCTACTTCATTGGTAGGCCACTCTAGAATACCTGTATGGGTATTTTCAATTTCTTCCGGAGTATTCTGGAGTACAAATTTATCGGAATTACACGTACAGAACACGCACAGACTGGTACTGGACTGATGGTGCACTGGTACTATACAAAGTAGCTACAAATTTATAGATGGACAGCAGTATACATGTAGCAACAATAGCAATAATGATAGTGGACAAAATCCACTTGTTAGTCAAGTCAAGTCTTAGTCTTAGTCAAGTCAATCTTAGTCAAGTCAAGATATCTTCTATTAACAGCGCGTCTGGATCAAGTCAACACTCATGACTAAAACACAGACAAAAATGATGAAACTAAAAACCTTTTTTTATTCCTGTAGGTAGTACTGGTTATACACAGTACATATTAGGTCTTCGTATCTTAAAAGAATACCTGTGTGAGCTGGACTTCAGAGCCAAAGGTGGTATACGAGCAGCTGTGGTACCATTTAGTACAACCTCACCAATAGCATTCAATCTATTTGACTCACCTGAGTCCATTGAGAGAGTGCTAAGGAAATTGGAAAAGGTGCCTTTTCAAGGTATGATTATATTAGGTATTGCGTGATTAAAACAGTTTTCTGCATTGAAAATCTTCAATCCCGCGATACGCATCTATAATACAAAGTGTATACATATCAAAGATTCATAATCAGAGAGCCGTTACCAGCTCGCACAAAATAAGTTAGCTCCTTGCTTTGGTCTTCAAAAGTCAATATTTCCTCCACAATGTGTTCTGTTTTCAAATTTATCATTATTAATGGACTGTATCTTCTATAGTGCCCTGGTGACTTTATGCTCATTTTGTGGGAGCAGGTGATTGGCTTTCTTGTTCGCAACCATCGATATCTTTAATAATGAGCCACAATCCCAGCAAACACAAAACATTTTACAAAAAAATGTTAAAATGTTTGATTATATAAAGGGCATTCAAAGGTAATAAAACTTTTTAATAAACATTAAAAAACATCTTTGAAAACTTGCTGCAAAACATTATGACGTGTTATTTAAGTATTGACACAAAACAAATTGTAAAATGTTATGCCAAAAGACATTTTACAATAACAAATTGTGATAAATTAAATCTCGTCAACCAGATAAAAAAATCTCTTTGGTTAGATGTTGTTACCGACGTTGCGGCCAAAATCTATGGCCTTCAGCTGAGTGGAAGATTTACGGTCATCCGATGTCAACCGATGACGACGTTGCTTAATGACCCGATCCCAACTATGTGACAGATTACCTTTAACCTCCTCGCTCATGTTGAGGGACGGTTGGTCGGCCATCACTGCTTCTTTGACTCCCCGTTCAAACCAACTGGGTTCACGGTCCTAAGCTTTTGGACACAACGTCGGTGACAACTAATCCAAGATGACTGAAAGTTTACACAGTTTTATTTTACAATAACATCTTTTGTTTTAGTGATTTTCATATAAAACTTCGATTCCGTGTGTGATAAATACAGGATCCAGAAGCGAGTTAACATCAGGACTGACTACAATGAAAAAGAAGGTTTTTGTCCACAGTCGCTGGCAGGCACCCTGCATTCTCATTATATTTACTGACGGACTCTTCACTGGGGAGGAACCATTTGCTTTGGCTTATGAGTTACGTGAAATGGGGGTACAGGTAAGTACAGAATGGGTTTATAAAGGTCCGTTCATACTACGTCGCAATTGCGTTGCGATGTGATGCGTTGCCGCACTGCATCGTATTGCAAAACATTGCATTGTGATATCGCAATAAAGTTAAATGCATTTTAACTTGGAAATGGGACGAGTTGCGTTGAGTTGCGGCAAAAAGTAATTGATATATCGTCATCGCAAAGCAACGCATCGCAAATGCGGTGGTAGTATGAACGGACCTTAATGCAATGAGAAAAATCTTATAATGCTTTGCCCTTTCTTTATGTCATGCCCCTATTCTTCAGTCCAAGAGTAACATTTTACACAATACCCTATAAACAACACCTACTCATTCATAAACCTCAAGTATAGTTACTGACTTGCGCTAAGTTTGAGCTAAGCTATATATCGAGGGTTCAGAACCAAAACGCCGTAACTCACTATGACCAGCTCTCCTAAAATGAGCATAAAGTTGGCTCCTTGCTTTGGTCTTCACAAATCAATTTTCAAGTTCCGTCACAATGTCTTTTGTTCTCTTTTGAATTTTGTCATGATCAATGAACTGTATCTTCTATAGTGCCCTGGCGACTTTATGCTCATTTTGTGGGAGCAGGTGATTGTGAGTTGAGGCTTTCTGGCTCTCAACCCTCAATATAGTACATCGGTTTGTCTCATATTTGGTAGTGGCGAGTGTGCAGGAGGTACATTGTGAGCGTATTTCGACATTACCCCACACAATGAAGACATCTGCAAAAGGCATTTTAGTGCCTCTAGAGGGGGTAGGGTAGGTCTTAAAAATACCATCAGAGTGACACACTATACATGCCACCATCAGCCACTATGAGAGTATCAACACACAGTTCAATACCCCCACAATGTATATTCATACCTATTTATACCCCCCCCCCCCCCCACAATGTCACGTTGTACCAATAAACATGCAACATACACGCCCGGCATACACGAACCCTATGGGGGTGCCCCACAATGTACCTCTTGCGGGTATGTGTGTAAATGTGTATTTCGCTGGTCGAAGTATCGAATCGCGGGTGTAATGTTAATCGCGCAGAGCGTACACTCACCTGTTCAAAGGCACAACAGTTTTTCTGCACCCTTGCAGCGTAACTACGAAAAATTATTGACGTCCCTATTATACTAAACTTGAGGTGAACCAAAGAATAATGAATTAGCGTTGAACGAATTGAACGTTTGGACAGTATTTATTATGGGAAATTAGAGCACATCAGACATATCGAATTGCATTCTGAATACGAAGAATGTCCTTCTGATATCAAATAATTTTGATGTTTTGAAATTCGCAATGTAATACACATTTTATGGCAAATGATTAAAAATTGATATTTTTGATATTTAACAGTACTCGAAGTAAACTTTATAAATTATACTTAATGTGTATGTAGGTGGGATGAAAAGTCGACGATCAATTGAAAATGTTGACCTTTCGTATTGAAGATATGGATTTTTATTCCCAAAACACCAAAACAAAATAGGTCATTTGGGGAATAAATCCATATCTTCAATATGAAAGGTCAAAATTTTCAATTGATCGTCGGCTTTTCCTCCCAGCTACATACACTTTAAGAATGTATCATTAGATTTATCAAATTTACTTCGAGAACTGTTATATATCAAAAATGTGAAAAATGTCCAATATTAATAATTTGTCATAAAATTTGTATTATATCGTGAATTTCAAAAAATGAAAATTATTTGATATCAGAAAGACATTCTTCGTATTCAGATTGCAATTCGATATGTCTGATGTGCTCTCATGTCCCACAAAAAATACTGTCGAAACGCTCAAAACGCTCATTCCAGATCCCTTAAATACCTTTAATAACACGTCTCTGTCACCCATAGATTTACGCCATCAGTATGAATGACAACTACATCGAATCCAGTCTTCTTAGATTAACTGGTAGAAAGGACCACATTGGAGTACTTCACTCCGTCTCGGATTTACCAAACATTTATTAGATGCATGAAGAAGAAAATGTCCTGAAGTACTATACTACAGTGACTATGTAGTATCCATCCTGCCATCAGCTTTGCGTATAATACTCAAAGGAAGTCTCAGGCAATCAGAACATGTTGCCTTATATGTTAGAAAAACAATTATCAAGCACGAATCACGTGATTTTGTTTTAAACAAACTCATATTGACCATAAAAATGAATACAAAAGCCGTCTCTCAACACGTGATATTCCAAATTCCCGGGCACTAAAATTGTCTAGTGCAATGACGTCTCAGTATTACAATGAAGGCTGGGGACAATTGCGCACAGATAATCATTACGTCATTGCATAAGAAAATTTCAGCGCGGAAATTTTGAATATCGCGTGTTGAGAGCCGGCTGTTGTTGTTCGTTTTTATGATCGTTATGAGTTTTGTTTTAAGTAAAACCATGTAATTCATGCTTGATAATTATTTTTCTAACATCACCGGCGTAATCTTATATTGCCGGAGACATCCTTTAAAGAAGTAGCTAACAGCTCTGTTACAAAGGACCAAAATATACATTGGATGTAGTCGTAAGCTAATTAAATATTATATTCATTCATTCATTCATTCATTCATTCATTCATTCATTTATTATTTTATTCATTTTAATTTATTCTACTCATTATACGAGCACATGATATATATTACAATAATGAATAAAAGATAATGTGAGATTGAATGAACCACAGGAAGTGCTATGTAAGACCCGAAAGTCTGCGATCCCTGAATGGTTGGGTTAAGTCAGCTCTGGACATGGCAGTAGATAGACATTTCATTTTCAGGGGAGAAATACCAACATGACCAACAAACTGTCATATCGGACATGACTTGACCTCTAATGAACTATAATATACAATTTTACGATTTATTAATTTATATAAAATGTACAAGTTAACAAAACTATAAGAAGTATATCCAATGTGTTAAACTAAACCTCAGTTGCATTAGATGTTTTTGAAGTAAATGGCAGATGATTAACTTATAATGTTGTTATCAACAAGAAACTAAAGAACTATTTTTATCAATAAATACATATCTAGTACTAAGATTCGTGTGTTTTATGTGGCAACCATGGTAATTGAAGGTTTGTCTGTTGAACTTTACTTTTGCAAAGTAGTAGCGAAATCGGATTTTAAAGGCGCTTCATCCACAATAACATGCACATTTTAAATGATTGATTCATCCCGGGTAAATCATGCAGCAACATGTTATTTTATATCAGCAATAGGTTGAACGGTGATGCGACACTTATTACCTTAAAGTTAACTTTAACCAAATGTTTTGGTAATAATAGACCATTTCAAATCAAGATCGGAAAAATTTGGAGAACAAGGTGCAGTGAGGTGTATTCAGTAAGCTAGGGATTATAATGATGGATTAGAAATGCCATGAATCACGGTACCTTTTTTTTTTTTTTACAGCTTTGATATTTAACCAATGTCAACATGATGACATCGGGTAAAATATTTTTCTGACATAATGAGCTAACATCTCCGCTATTTGGCTTTTCACAATATGACAGTATAAATGAAAAGAAAAGTGCAAATATTCGTCATTTTTCGGCACTTTAGATTTGGACAAATTGACATTTGGCAACGTAAACATGGTAAACGTCAATCTCTTACATAAGACATACCTTACAATTGATCGTGTCGTTCATGCAGGTTTGTGCTCAGGCTAAATAGTTGTGTTTGTGTTAGCGTTGGTGACCCGGAAACATAAACTGTGTCATCCATAAACAAACAACAGCTGTCTACAGAAAATGTCGATTTGAAAAGGTCTATAGCATGATGCTAAAATAAATCGCAATTGCTTCTCATCCTTTCAATTTTGTTCTAAATGTCTGATATTGCGCATTTAATGTTGCTTTGGTAAATATCGAACACATAAAATACAAGATCAGCTAGAAATGTAATTCATTTTAGATGCTTTGCGCTATGAGGGTTGACTGAACCAGTAGCAATTTTACCTGACAGCTTTCAAAATTTGCTTTCAAAACTTTAAAGGATATGTACGTGTAATATATTTGTCATTTTCGGCACTTTAGATTTGGACAGATTGATATTTGGCAACGTAAATATCAATATCTTACATAAGACATACATTTCATGCAGGTTCAGGGTTTGTGCTCAGGCTTAATAGTTGCGTTTGTGTTAGCGTTGGTGACCCGGAAATATAAACTGCGTCATCCATAAACAAACAACAGCTGTCAACAGAAAATGTCGATTTGAAAAGGTCTTTATCATGATGCTAAAATAAATTGCAATTCTATATTGCTTAATGCCAACCTTAGCCATGTCACCTACATTAATTTGTTATTGAAACATGCCCAATACTCAGAAGATGGTTCTGTTTGCTACGTACGTGGTCGTTGACAATGGTCGTGCTATATTAAGTTGGATTGTTTGAGTTATGTTACGAGATACAACTGTAAAGCAGTGTGGTAATAAAAGTGTCACTTTAAATTATGTACACTCAACATCTTTATAGACCAATGACCCGACAGAGAGATAGATGATATGATACAGGTTATGAGACTCAATTGACATTTCTTGGCAGCCTGGATGTATTCCCAAGGACGGATGTCATTTTATATTACTGCTCTTTGCTTCTCATCCTTTCAATTTTGTTCTAAATGCCTAATATTGTGTATTTAATGTTGCTTTGATAAATAACGAACACACAAAATACAAGATCAGGTAGAAATGTAATTCATTTGTGATGATTTGTGCTACGAGGGTTGACTGCACCAGTAGCAATTCTAGCTGACAGCTTTCAAAATTTGCTTTCAAAACTTTAAAGGATATGTACGTGTAATGTATTTGTCATTTTTCGGCACTTTAGATTTGGACAGATTGACATTTGGCAACGTAAACATCAATATCTTACATAAGACATACATTTCATGCAGGTTCAGGGTTGTGCACAGGCTTAATAGTTGTGTTTGTGTTAGCGTTGGTGACCCGGAAACATAAACTGTGTCATCCATAAACAAACAACAGCTGTCTACAGAAAATAGCGATTTGAAAAGGTCTTTATCATGATGCTAAATTACATCGCAATTCTATATTGCTTAATGCCAACCTTAGCCATGTCACCTACTTTAATTTGTTATTGAAACGTGCCCAAGACTCAGAAGATGGTTCTGTTTGCTACGCACGTGGTCGTTGACAATGGTCGTGCTATATTAAGTTGGATTGTTTGAGTTATGTTACGAGACACAGCTGTAAAGCAGTGTGGTAATAAAAGTGTTACTTTAAATTATGTACGCTCAACATCTTTACAGAACAATGACCCAACAGGGAGATAGATGATATGATACAGGTTATGCGATAGAATTGACATTTCTTTGTAGCCTGGATGTATGCCCAAGGACGGATGTCATTTTATATTACTGCTCTTTGCTTCTCATCCTTTCAATTTTGTTCTAAATGCCTAATATTGCGTATTTAATGTTGCTTTGATAAATAACGAACACATAAAATACAAGATCAGCTAGAAATGTAATTCATTTTAGATGCTTTGCGCTATGAGGGTTGACTGCATCAGTAGCAATTCTACCTGACATCTTTCAAAATTTGCTTTTAAAACTTTAAAGGATATGTACGTATAATGTATTCGTGATTTTTCGGCACTTTAGATTTGGACAAATTGATATTTGGCAACGTAAACATATCTTACATAAGACATACCTTTCATGCAGGTTTGTGCTGAGTCTAAATAGTTGCGTTTGTTTAATAGCGTTAGTGCCCCGCAAACATAAACTGCGTCATCCATAAACAAACAACAGCTGTCTACAGAAAATGTCGATTTGAAAGGTCTTTATCATGATGCTAAAATACATCGCAATTCTATATTGCTTAATTGCAGCCTTAGCCATGTCACCTACATTAATTTGTTATTGAAACGTGCCCAAGACTCAGAAGATGGTTCTGTTTGCTACGCACGTGGTCGTTGATAATGGTTGTGCTATATTAAGTTGGATTGTTTGAGTTATGTTACGAGATACAGTTGTAAAGCAGTGTGGTAATAAAAGTGTCACTTTAAATTATGTACGCTCAACATCTTTACAGACCAATGACCCGACAGGGAGATAGATGATATGATACAGGTTATGAGATAGAATTGACATTTCTTGGTAGCCTGGATGTATGCCCAGGGACGGATGTCATTTTATATTACTGCTCTTTGCTTCTCATCCTTTCAATTTTGTTCTATATTCCTAATATGTGATGCGATCAAGCAAAATCAGACGGAACTCGGAAATATTGATTTTGAGATATAACCACACAAAGGAAACATTTCTTCTTGTTTCCTGTTGTTTTGGAAACTCTTTAATTGCTCATATCTTTGGAACTGGTTGTTCAATTTCAATGGTGTTATCTGCGAAATCCAGATTTGTAAATGCTATTTACTAGAGAGATTGCGAAGAGGCGTTCACTGCAAACGCCATACGGGATACGGATTACGGCATTATGCGGTAGAACGTGATAATGCCGTTCACATCCAAACTAGCCTCCTACACAGCCAGTTTGTGTCGGTCCTAACGCTCGTCGTTCGTAGTATGTTTGTGATAGCCGCATAGAGTCTGAATCAAGACTACATGTAAAAGCTCATGGTAGCGCAATGCTGAGACAAATATATCTAAAGATATAGGGAGCACACATTGATTCACCTTGGGTGCATTGAACCAGAGAAGATTATCTTCTCTCATCAAACCCACTTTCCTCGGTAGGCCCTATTGATATGCACTGCGACTGGCTGTATCTAATTGCTCTGAGCATTCAGTCCAGATTAGCGATATTTGAGTTTTGAGAGCTATTGGAAAATAAGTATAGACCTATGTTCACACGTGCATGATATTTGTCTAAATAACCTAAACAGAGTTTGGTGTTGGATGGCTAGGAAGTCGTTATGGTGTATATGTTCGAATAAAAAGAAACAAACTCCATTATCATATAAATAGTACCCTGTTTACTTTTTAAAGCAAAATGAAAATAGATATTCTAATGTGCCTAGTTCAATTACTACCCAGCAAACACAAATATATTACAGAACACGTTAAATGTCGGGTTAAAGGGTATGTGGGGGTCAAGGGTATAAAAAGGTTTTAACATTCAAAAAACATTTTGTTCAAAACTTGTTGGAAAACATTCTAACACAATAGACTTAAGTACACAAAATGTTTGCCGAACGATATTTTACTATAACATTTTGAATTTTGGTTTAAAATGTTGTTGTATTATTTTTTTCAGTATAACACGTTTTTAAAAAAGAGTTTTCATGATTTTTATATAAACCGATATTGATATGTTATCAAACTGTTTAAACTAAAACCAAAAACATAATGCATTATCATGTTTTAAAAACATTTTGGTGTTTGCTGAATAGTATCCATAAGCAAAACACTTTGACAGTTGTTTAATGCAACGAAATAGCAATGGCGAAAAATGACGTTGCACGAACTGCTGTCACCCCATTTCGATTTGGATTTGGAAGATACCTTCTCTTAAATAACAGTATTGCGAACCACCAGCATACATAACTCGATGTAGAGAGTCTTTCCTATTCAGAGGAAATATTGCAATTACACACCTTATTGCCTTTTAACAATAACCATTGACACTAGCAAATATCAGAGAAGATGTAAGAAAAGGAGGAGAAAAGAATTATATCCTTGAGATAATTTGGGATTTTATATTTATTTATTTCACGAGGCGGCATTATCACAGACAAACACTGTATAAGCTAAAAACTCGACCCTCATCGCTTTGTGAGTATATCACTCGCGCAAAATTTTAAGCAGAGTCATAGGCGTAGATCCCGGGGGATAAATCCCCAATATTTTGCCAGGGGATGGTCCATACAATCATCCCCACCCCCACCCCCATGTTGACGCCTGATAATGGGTTTCTGACCAAATTAACCTCATATTTGTCAATTTTTTGCCCCAAAAGTGCGCATTTATTCTACTTTTACATCATTATTTCATCAGTTTGGCTTCAAAATAGCAACATTTTTCGCGCGCTTCGCGGACAATTGAACCAAAAACTTATTCTGTCGCCAAAAGGTGCTGGATTGACTATACTTGAATTTGATTTCCCCAACTCCATCCCCCCAATGTCAAAAAGAAATCTACGCCACTGAGCAGAGTAATTTACTGCGTGATGTCATCATGGCTGCAGCTGCAAATATTAATATAAATAAACGCAATAGAGGGGTCAGTTGGAATGACAAGGGAACATTGGCTATCCTCAAAATTTGGAGAGACACGGAAAGTATTTATGGGATTAAAAAAAGCTTTGGGAGGAGATAGCCACGCTATTACATGACAAGGGGGATTCCCCATACGGTCGGGGGAGCAGATACATGCTAAGATCAAGGCACTTAAAACTCTCCATCGCACCCTCCATGATCGGGTAAAAAGTTCAGGCGCAGGAGCAATTGACCATCCTTATTGGGATGACCTACACGAGTCTCTAGGGGGGTAGCAAATGTAAACCCTCCAGAGGGCTCAGTGGGGGGCAGTATGGCCCTGGAAGTAGATGGAAATGACATTTATTAAGCCATAAGCATGATAACAGAAAGGCATGTAATTGGATTTTATAAGATGATTAGGGGTCCCAACGGAAAGAAAAATAGGGGTGTCATAAAATATTTTGATGACCAAAATGTAGGAGTCACAACACAACATGACTACAGATAGTGTGTTTATTTTATTCCAAAAGACTGATGCCTGTTGGGGGGTGCAAACGGTGGGGGGTCATAAAAGCTTTGCTGACGAAAAAGGGGAGGTCGCAATTTTATTTTGGGCAAACATTTTTCGCAAAATATTTTTTCAACCCCAAAATAACATTCTGTTTAGAATGTTTTGTATCAAGTTTTCAAGAATGTTTTTGGAATGTTATTAAAACGTTTTTATACCCTTTATATAACCCGACATTTAAACGTTTTCTGTCAAACATTTTGTTTGCTGAGCAGTAGATTATCAAAAATGTTTTTTAATGTTATGAAAACGTTTTATACTCTTAATATACCCTTTATATAACCCGACATTTAAACGTTTTCTGACAACCTTTTATAACCTTTTGCGAATGATGTCGAAAACGTTTTGTGTTTGCTGGGAAGTACAGTTTCAATCAAGGTACTAACATAAAATAATATCGTTCTTCATGAATGGTACGTTGCAATGTACGTATTGATACACTAGTTATTTACGCACTGGCTTCACCAAATAACATTGCCCCTTACTTTGTTAGTTAATAGAAATCATGCATTAACTGAAATAAATCGCGCATCAAATGTAACTTCATCACTTGAATATAAACATGTGGGCGCATAGCTTTGGCGTGGGATGTCATTTCCTAAAGTATAACAAATTTTACTCTGTATGGTGTGATTTTAGAGAAATAACGTATTTAAGTTCGAGAACTTCATGGTCATTTTTTACAGTTTCTTGACAAGACATTTTCAATTTCTTTTTTGTTCTTTATTCCCTTTCTTTGTGAAACAGAACGATGAACATTCCAAAAAGTTTAGATTCTTTGATAATTTTCGATAGTGTTTACACTGCATAAGTAGCAGTAATTGCTCAGAAACATTTGATTTTATCCACAGAGGCCTATATCTTTTAAGATTAAAATTTAGATTAAACAAGAATATTTGGATTGCATTTGATAATCGCCATTATGAACTCATTATGCATGACACAAATACAAATTCAATTGGTGTGAATCAATCTGAATCAAAATATGCTGGATAGAAAACCTAATTGCATCAGTAGAGATGCTTCTAAGAGATAAATTTCACGGCATATTCGATACGTACAATGTAGTACGTATCATATGACTATATTGTGCTTGTTCACAGTACTTAGCAAGTGCACATCCTATTGAACGACTCGCGATAAGATGAAAATACATGGATTCAATTTCAACACGGAACCTACATTTCATTTTCGTGATGAAACCATAATCCCTAGAAGTGTTGTCGCTTTCAGTATTTGCGTTATAAGAAAATTGATTTTAAACCAAGTTTGCGTGCTAACAAAGTTCGTGTTTAACCCGGGACTGGTAAACTTATCTCATTCTTTGTGATTAATTAGGATATTTCCATTCATTCTACATTTCACATTCAAGAATCTCATTGCCACATTCTTCAGTTATACGTATTATGTGTTTATGTTATGCTCTTGTGCAATTATATGAATATCGGCATTTTTTTTAAAGCCAAGTAAATGATTTATATCGAACTATACTGGTATTGCACCTTTATAACTTTGTAAAGCTGGTATTTCACAGAGAAATAAAAGTTCAGCAATTCTGCATCGTAACAGTTTGATAAACCTGTCTGAATCGCTGCATTAAATGTATTTATCTTTTTTTATTCATTTTTCTCCTTCCGGTAATATAATCGAATATTACTGTTGAGTAAGTATTTACGTGTACATAAGAGACAACCTCGTCTTTTTGTGGCACAACATTGGGTAACAGCAATGTTATCAAACTGTTTTTTTTTTATGAAGCTTAATATATCACAAAGGTGTTTTATTCATTCCAAGCGGCGATAACGTTTTCTTCTGTTGTTCAAGGTCATGAAGGTCGTGCCTTCCCTTCGGCTAACATTTAATGAAAATTTAGTTTTTAAAATATACTGAATTGACAACTCTGTTCTACTAATGATACATTCAATTGTTGTTCAAGGTCATGAAGGTCGTGTCTTCCCTTTAGCAAACATTTAATGAAAAGTTTTTAAAATTCTCTGTTCTATCAATGTGCATCTTGTTGAAAGGAGAAGATGAAAAAATAGTTTTCCCAGTTATAGTTTCGCATAGTAATTGAGGTGATTTCAATATCTCTAGAAATGGTTATGTTTTTGTCATATTTATAATAATGTGATATAGTGACTATGAGAAGATACAATAGTCATGTTGTTACCTTATGACAACAGTGAGACATAAAAGTTTATTTAACCACAATGGATAAATCATAAAAATGGTAATGTAGAGCTGAATTTATACTTGATCGCTGTTGCAGAAAAGTCGATCAATCGATTCAAATCGCCGAGGCAAAAACTACGTCGCTTTTGCAAGTTGAAAAAATCTCAACTTCCCAGCGATATCGCTTGACACGTGAATGCGTCAACCAATCATATACAACCATCTGAATTATTTTGCTAATTAATTTACCTTTCTCGATTATTAATTTTTGGTGATGAATTAATTCAAAGCAATAATTATTGACATCAACTGATGTTTAAAAAATGTATTTTGTGGCATTTAGAATATTTTAATTGTCGTCTGCAATCGCTATCGCCGTGATAAGTATACAGCCTGTCTCAAAAAAAGTTGTGCAAGTGAAAAGCGCCCTCTTTGGCGATTAGGAAATACCGGTGTGACATGATGCTTACATCAACGTCAAGGGCACAGTCTTAGCTCTCAAATACCGTTTGTTCTGTTCAATTTGCTCTTTTTAATCTCGAGATATGTTTAGTTAAGAACGAAAAGTAAAATCACAATTGTGCCACTTTTACTAGGGAATAGTACTGTACATGTAAATCAATGATAGCTGATGTTGATGCGCCTAATGCACTCCCCCCTTTGTGGCTCGTGCATTAGACGCATCAACACCAGCGCGCGTGCATTATTTTGTCTAATTTCATTAATTTGTAAAATTTCATGAACTTGTCAAAGTTCATTAACCCATAAGTGTGTAATATTTGTTTGTCTTTTAACATGTCTTGAATGACAAAAAGAACAGTATTTACCATTGTAAAATCATTAACATGTACATGTATTTAATTTTGCAGGAGAATGTGAAATATTTATTTATCGTTTAATTTGTCGTAAGAGGAAAAAGAGAATCATTATACCTTTATCATGATAAAACATTAAAAACAATTTTGTATTGTTGTGTAATTGATGCATTCTTTTGATTTCACGAAGGAACTCTTGAAAAACTTGATGCTATCATTGATTTACATGTACAGCCCTCTTCCCTAGTAAAAGTGGCACAATTGTGATTTTAGCCTTTCGTTGTAAAGTAAGCATATCTCGAGATTAAAAATTAAACAGACTAAACGGCATTTGAGAGCTAAGACTATGCCCTTGACGTCAATGTAAGCATTATGTCACAATGGTATTTTCTAATTGCCACAGAGGGCGCTTTTCACTTGAACAATTTTTTTTGCTGTAAATGCAAAAGCAACGAGCGATGCATCGCAAAATTCGGCGATTGCCCATCGTTTTTCAAAAGCGTTTAATCGCAATCGCTCGGCGATCGAGTATAAAGTCAGCTATTTGTACCACACAGTGACAACCTACACACACGAAATGGGGAAAGGGAGGGGCCAGATACCATGTTAGTTCAACACGTAATCACAAAATTTCCATCAACCAAAATAATGAATATTCAGTATTATGAAACAATATTTTGTAATTCTAAATCGTCGGAGTCGAAGAATCGATTTAGATGAAAATACATTGCCGGGCTATCTGGATCGCTGCAAATTTGAAGGAGACTGCCATCATTACTGGTCGAATACGATAGGATTTCAGTCTTAGGCACGTTAACACGGCTACCCAATAGGGCCGGGGTCTGAACTTAGTCTCCGGTCGAAGCAGGTAGTTGAATTCGACAGGCGATCATGCAAGAAGGCTTATAGACTTGAAACAGCCACTGTCATTGATTGGTTAGGGTTAGTTTAGGGTTAGGATTAGGGTTATGAATAGGCTTAGGGTTAGCTTACACAAAACATTACTTGAAGGTTGTACACCGCCCCCCCCCAAGGAAATTGTTGAACCAAAAGCTAGAGGGCTGCAGACAGGTTCAAAGACCTATGAGAGCGCTATCAGAAAACTGTCTATGTAATATAAACCGAAATCTTATCGTGTTCGACCAGTAATGATATTGGCCGCCGTCACCTGCCCATAAAATCTTGTATAATACTGCCCTCCCAAATTCTGTAAATATGGCAAATAAATATCAAAAGCAATACTGCTTAATGACCAGGCTCCAAGGCAACACGCCGCAAAATTGTCATTTCCCCGCGCAATGCATTTGCTTAGCTCTGTGAAATTCAACAGCATGTTTGAAGCGTACGTCACAGGAATGTAAAATTATGTACTTGCTAACCATTATTTTAACTCGTACCAATGTTGCTCATTATGTATGAGAATTGAATATTGAATATGCCAAAAAAAAAAGAAGCAATTTAATATTATAAGATCTTACATTATGACTCTAAATTGAGGAACAGAAAATCTACTGACCACAAGAAACTGTTATGATTTCTTGTAACCTTTAAAATTACATGCAATCATAATATTGTGGCAAGGTTTCCTTTTGCATTCAATCTCTTCAGCTTACTGGAACAAGAGATGTGACACCAAATGTAAACAACGTTTGATAGCGTAGAAGGTCAGCAGCATTAATGACACTATACTGTCAAATGCTCGGATTCTATTTTGTTGACATATAATTGAGTTTCCTTTAAATGGCACGGTGACAGCTTGTAAAACATGCACACCAGTGGCGTAGCCAGGATTTTGGAACCGAGGGGGCACAACTCGTGCATTTTTTGCCGACGGAAGTTGTGATTTGTTGACCCAAATTTTTTGGCATGGTTTGAAAAAGTGAAGAGCAAAAAAAAAAAAAAAAGACAAAAAAGATAATAGACGGTACTAACATAAAAACACAAAAATTCAATTTCATTCACAATTTTTCACCAACGCCTTCCGTCTACCGACGGCCTTACATGAACCGACGGCCATGGCGAGCGGGGGGGGGGGGGGGATCGACATCACTCTTTTCCTGCCTCTGCTCCTTGTGACTTCTATCCTTCCTGTCAATACTACATGTATGTTCTCGAAACCATCCTTTTGGAGGATATGACCAAGGAATTTGAGCTGCTTAACTCTGATTTGACGTAACAGCTTCCTGTTCACATTTGCTCTTTTTTGAGCTTAGGACATCGTGATTAGACCCCGGGGGGTTCACTTCCATTGTGGCCTGTACACCATCCGCGATAATCAACTTTTGAAAAGCACCCTAAACAAGGATTTAACCATTGGCTAAAACGATACCCTAAACAGGGATTTTATTCCTTGCATCAAATTTCATACCCTAAATTTCATTTCCGCGTATTAGCAATTGCAATTTTGATACCCTTTTTTCTATTTTTTCATGTTTTGACACCCTAAACACGTTACGCGCGTATCGTGCATATCCACGAAAAACTACCCTTTTTACGCGTTTTCATTATCGCGGATGGTGTACAGGCCACAATGGGAGTGACCCCCCCGGGGATTAGACACTTTATCAGTCCACGGGATCTTCAACATTCTTCTAAGGAACCACATCTCACAGCTCTCCAATCTTCTTTTAATGTCTCTTGTTATTGACCATGCTTCCCTTCCATACATTAGTACTACATGGAACGACATAGCAGTTGAGTACCCGAATTCTGGTCTCTACACTGAGGGTACTGTTGTTTAAGATCTTGTCTAATTTTGAGAACGCAGACTTAGCCAGTGCAATTCTTCTCTTTACCTCCTTAATACATCTTGCATCTATAATTTCGGGTTATTCCTGTTGAAATCCATATATCGCCCATTAGTTTGTTAATCTGAGAAATAAACGAAAGTCAAATATCCAGCCGATATGCGAATATATGATCAAACATAAGGAGCATGTTGTGACAGAAATATTGTCAGTACACAAACTGTGACAAATCTATCCGCTTTTCCTAGTAACTCCTTTTTCAAAGTTGACATGTAATTAAATAAACTAAAATGAACCTACCTACTTTCGGTGCTATATGCAATGCATGGCCTTTCTCCTAGACTTCTAATTTTACATTATCCATTCGGCTTTTAGGGAAGACCGATAGCAGCAGCGACATTGTATATACAATTCCGTGACCCTATGTAGTCTTTTGAATAAAATATCTTCCTTTTAATTGAAACTTTGAGTCACGTTTTTGTTTCTTTGTCCCTAACAAAATTCTAAGTAGTTACCTGATTATGCACACACTATGATCTCAAAATAGTCTTGATTACAGCTGCAGTACTATAATGCTAGGTACTTTATCCAATCAGGTTTTGTTTAATTTTTATCTTGTTTAATAGCGTTGAAATTAAAATGTCTGACAAACACAAATTCACAGTTTTATAACTGATGCAATTTTGAAACGCAAATGAAGGAGCCCCTTTGGTCGAATTGATTACATTTATTGTTCAGCCTGCTAGTCCGCGCCTGCTACAAAAGAAGTACAGCTGGAATAACTATAATAGTATATGAGGGGGGAGCTGCACTTTTACCATGTAGGTAGTTGTCATCATGGGCTACATAAAAACGCCTGATAGCAATTGAAGTGTAGTAGCTTTTGGCCGGAAAAGGTCATCGAACTTTACACAGTGTCAAATTTCAAACTTGCTCAAATTGTGTCTAAAACCATTCCAATCAATACATTTCTCTAGTCACAAGGATTCAGAAAATGTATAGTTTGACCTATCTAGGTCAAAGATCACGTTTTTGGCTCTATCATCTTTGAATGTTCCATAACCATTAAGGTATAGGACATTTTTTTGTTTTTGCTATAGACCCGAACATGCCGAATGAAATGTATTTAATTATGTTTATACTCACTCAGGTAGCATTGTGTGTGAATCTTACATCCGAACTAAGTGCTATTCTTTTTTTATGGGCATTTTAGTGTCTAAAATGGCCCAAAATGAGGGTTTTTCAATATTGCCGTCCATTTCTAATCGTCACCCCCATAGACTTTACATGTAAAATAAAAAGGCTCATAAAAATTTAATAGCACCTGGTTCAGATGTAAAATTCACACAAAAAGCTTTTTGAGTGATCACAAAGATAATTAAAAACTTGCGGGGGCTATGTGGAATTATTTTTAAATGTATTCCTTGTGTAATGAAATTTCACAATAAAATGTCCATTGGAAACAAAGGTGCTATGGGGTCAAAAATATCAAAGTGCTCCGATTTTGGCAAAAGAGGTGTCAAAATGTTTGTTTCGATAAAGCAATTCAAATAAGGATAGGGTTGCACCATCTTGGATGCTTCGTTACCTAGGTAACACAGCAAAATAGGTCAAGGTCAATAGGCCTTTTAAGGCCTTTTAAGTACCATTAAAATGGTACTTGACCTATTTTGTTGCACCCATCTGAGGAGGCAGGCTCGTACACTACAAGGCAAGCGCAGCACTTTCTACATGTATTTTCAAGATTTTAATACGTTAATACCGATAAACAAGTTTATTATTTAGTCAATATGTGTTTTGTGGAACTCTAAGGGGTTTACTCTCATAATCTTAAATAAAAAATGGACTCCCTGGCATATGCTTAATTTGGTCAATTTAGCACACACCAAAAGGAAATAAAAAACACCTCCTTCCTTCCCTTACAAAAAGGTGGGGACGTGAAACGAATTTTTAATTCTATGTGGACTAATGCAGGTATTTTACCAAATGTATTGATATCGGTACGGACGCTGTAGATGTCCATTACTCTTTGTGGGTAGCAAGCCTGGAGAGCCGACGACTAGCACCTGTTTTCGTACTTGTCAGACTAAGTGTGCATGGAAAGTGACCTCCTCTCGGAGTAGTCTCCCTGTACATGCCGTATGTTTGAATGGACAGGCGGTAAGCGTGACCAGTTTTAATGCAAAGTGTGTGTGAGTTTTATTCCCACGTAGTTTGTAAATAATTATAAAAAGAAGACTGTCCGTCGCTAAAATCTCGCTAGGTAAATAAAACATTTTCTCAAATTTCTTTCTTTTACAAGTTCTCAGTAGACTAGTGTATATTAGTACCTGGATAAGTCTTAAGTTACTTTAACGGAGTTTTCTTGAAAAATATATTTATTGTTTTGTCACCTATTATATAGTAAGCCAAAAAATTAAGGTACCAGTTATGTTCACCCCCTGTATATCCTAAACAAAGACAGATGTATCATAATTGGAACCAGCCAATAGATGCATCCTTTAGCTCGAATTTAAGACCTCATTCGTTGAAATTGTTCAAGAAATAAAGACACGACGATCCAAAAAGCCAAGGAAGTTGGCAATTTAAAACTTGCAGTTTACTCAATTCCACGCCCTATTGATTTGTACACAAAGCATTCGCGAACAAGAGAACTAGCGCCGTGCTTCCATTGATTTAGCACATTAAAACTTGTTTTCATTAGGTTTTAGATCATCATCATAGCTAAAGAGTACAGGTATTGGCTGCTTGTTTTAATTTTGACATATTTGTCTTTATTTAGGATATACAGGAGTGAACACAACTGGTACCTTAATTCTTTGGCTTCCTGTATATCATGATGGCCCGCATGGTGGTATTCCTATGCCGGCACCCAAGGCTACAAGAAGACAGTTTAAACTCCAATTTTATGAATTTGATATTACTGACTGTTCAAGATGTACATGTGGCATAATCACCGGGAATAATTCAAAGGTGCACATAACATGAATATTGTTGGAGTGTAACATGAGATATGCGCAAAGCATCTAAAATGAATTATACTTGTAGCTGATCTTGTATGTTGTGTTCAAACCCCCTGAGCACTACCGATCTAACATTGCCTCTGATTGGTCAATTACATGATATCTTCACTTTAATTACCAATCAGGACGGAGCTTTGCAACTATTCTAATAATGTTGCTGATTGGACTAATTGATAATGAAAACTCCTTTTTGGCCAATCGGCAGGTAGTTCTCATGGGGTTAAATGTGTAAGATGTGAAGCGATCAAGCAAAATCATTCGGAACTCGGAAATATTAAATTTTCAGTTTCTTATAGGATTATAGAGAAATTTACGTGAAACGTGATACGGGAACGCCAACGGCAAGCTACATTAGTCGAAAATCGGTTAGTATGCCCTCTAGAGGGTGAAATCTATTGTGAATTGGTCAACCGTGGAATTACCGTAAGGCGATTACGTTGCGGTTGGTAGCAAAAAATGAGGTTCCAAAATGACAAAAAAACGCATTATAAAATGCAGAAAATTGTCATGTTTGTCGTGTTATGAAGCAAATCAAAGTATCCAAATAGAACATTAGTAGAGTCCGACATGTAATATAATCCATTTTGGGGGTTACAATTTGACCTAGTATAGACAAGAAGAAGTGACTAAATTTAGATTTTTTTTTTTGCGAATTCGAACGGGAAGATTGCCTATTCATTTGTGTGTGGAAAATGCCGTCCAAAAATCAGCTTGCGAAGAGGCGTTTTAGGCAAGATCGTGACGTCTTACGACATAATGCGGCAGAATTGTCTGTTTGGGACGCATTACGTTTGGGTTTTGGAAAGAACCTTCTGTTAAATCATGCATGACTCAACTACAAATCTCTAAATCCCTTTCGTCTTATCTATTGATATTTTGAATAGTGTTTATCTTTCCCTGATACTAAATGAACAATCAGCTTGGACAGTTCGCACCATGGAGCTATTAAGAATGGAGAGGCAATAGCTATTCATCGAAAGGTACCTTTTGTTTGGGACAAAGGGCTTCCACCATTAAATCGGTAAGCTGACCCGACAGTGTATTAACGCTTTACCTAGCAGACTACTGTCAATAAGTGATCAAACGAAAGTCGCGTGAAAGCGCTTACTATAACGAAAAGTACCTTTTGTTGTCATACCACTCAAGGGTGTAATTGAGTAGCCGTAAGCTCAAAAGGCACACATTAGCCGCTGATGCAGTTCGTTGTCACCCCACTGACTGTAGGTGCTTCATTTAAATAAATTGAATGCGCTTGCTGAATGATTACACATTAAGGCTGCCATGTCTGCATGTCTATTACTGTATAATGGTTATAGCTACGTATACATGTAACATATAATAAGTATACCGGTATAGGCCTGTTGTTTCACAAAGTTGTTTCACAAATTGACATTTTATTTTATTTTAAGAAGGAGAATGTCATAAACAGTGGCGTACTGAAGGGGGGGGGGCAGCTCTTTTGTGAGAGGTCTTGGGAGGGATGAGGGAGGAAGAGGTGGAGGAGGGGACATGAAGAATGAGAGGGGGCTGGAGGAAGAGAGAAAGAGGGACAAAAAGTATGAGGGGATGGAGAAGGGAAGTGAGATAAGAAGAGGGAGTAATACTTTAGCAAGGAAAGTACAGAGAAAGGAAAAGAAAGGAATGACAAATAAATGTAGGCCTTATAATAATTATTATAGAAACTAAACACAGCCCCCCCCCCACATAGGCCTAACACTAACATCACTATAGGCAGCCATTCGATGATGTCAATGCGTTTATGCGTTACGTATTTAAAACGCCCAGTCAGATGTATTTTACACCTACCTGCCAAGCACAAGTCACCCAATTTCGAAAATTGGACGTTGAATGTACCCTCTCATGAATATTGATTGGCAACATTTTCCAATATGTCAGCGCTCAAATCGGACACAATAGAACAATAGACCATTCAGTGCGCTGGTTCGCACTATAGGCCCTACATCTCATAGGACAATGAAGCTAGCGCCCTGATCGATTCTTCCTGCTTCATTTACATTACATTACAGAGATCGGACACTAATCCCAACCATAACAAACCATGTAAACAATGATCACCTATATTACAGGTGATATTACAGGTCTATATAATACAGGATTAGATTAGTAAACTATAGCTGTGTTCACACATGCACTTATTACCGGTAATATTTTATCTAGGCTTATGTCCGATCGAATTAAATATTTCCGCGTCCACATTTGTCGGCAATAGCGCTATACGCTGTCGAAGTTACGTAATAATCGGATTAACTACCATAGCAATAGGTGAATCATGATGATTACTTGCACCTGTAAGATTAGTATCTTTGAAAAGACCAGTATTGTATTCAATCTATATGTCAAAATTGTTTTCACCTATTGCTATGGTAATTAATCCGATAAATTGCGTAACTTCGCCAGCGTATGTCCGACGTGTTATGTCCGATAAGCCTATTACCGGTCATAAATTCCTCCTTTCTACATGAGCATCATCAGAAAATTTAACCCGATTTTATATTTTTTCACTGAAAATTCACTTTCAATAAACGCCCCTCTTTAGAAAAAATTACAGACAATGCGGTAGGTATGTCATGTAAGAAAAATGCAAATTCAAAAGTTCCAAAATTCAGACCAATTTTGTATTTATGTAGGTTCTATTATTATTATTATTATTATTATTATTATTATTATTATTATTATTATTTTTATTATTATTATTATTATTATTTTTATTATTATTATTAGCCCTACATGGTGGACATCTTTGAAAAAATGACAAAAAAACAACAAAAAACAATGACTCCGATCATCATGCTATTTTTTTCTTGGGGGTCCCAAATTTACAAAAAGTCGGCTTCAATAAAATTGCGACCTCCCCTTTTTCGTCAGCAAAGCTTTTATGACCCCCCACCGTTTGCACCCCCCAACAGGCATCAGTCTTTTGGAATAAAATAAACACACTATCTGTAGTCATGTTGTGTTGTGACTCCCTACATTTTGGTCATCAAAAATATTTTATGACACCCCCTATTTTTCTTTCCGTTGGGACCCCCTAATCATCTTATAAAATCCAATTACATGCCTTTCTGTTATCATGCTTATGGCTTAATAAATGTCATTTCCATCTACTTCCAGGGCCATACTGCCCCCCCCCCACTGAGCCCTCTGGAGGGTTTACATTTGCTACCCCCCTAGAGACTCGTGTAGGTCATCCCAATAAGGATGGTCAATTGCTCCTGCGCCTGAACTTTTTACCCGATCATGGAGGGTGCGATGGAGAGTTTTAAGTGCCTTGATCTTAGCATGTATCTGCTCCCCGACCGTATGGGGAATCCCCTTGTCATGTAATAGCGTGGCTATCTCCTCCCAAAGCTTTTTTTAATCCCATAAATACTTTCCGTGTCTCTCCAAATTTTGAGGATAGCCAATGTTCCCTTGTCATTCCAACTGACCCCTCTATTGCGTTTATTTATATTAATATTTGCAGCTGCAGCCATGATGACATCACGCAGTAAATTACTCTGCTCAGTGGCGTAGATTTCTTTTTGACATTGGGGGGATGGAGTTGGGGAAATCAAATTCAAGTATAGTCAATCCAGCACCTTTTGGCGACAGAATAAGTTTTTGGTTCAATTGTCCGCGAAGCTCTTGAAAAATGTTGCTATTTTGAAGCCAAACTGATGAAATAATGATGTAAAAGTAGAATAAATGCGCACTTTTGGGGCAAAAAATTGACAAATATGAGGTTAATTTGGTCAGAAACCCATTATCAGGCGTCAACATGGGGGGGGGGGTGGGGATGATTGTATGGACCATCCCCCTGGCAAAATATTGGGGGATTTATCCCCCCCCCATCCCCCCGGGATCTACGCCTATGACTCTGCTTAAAATTTTGCGCGAGTGATATACTCACAAAGCGATGAGGGTCGAGTTTTTAGCTTATACAGTGTTTGTCTGTGATAATGCCGCCTCGTGAAATAAATAAATATAAAATCCCAAATTATCTCAAGGATATAATTCTTTTCTCCCTCCTTTTCTTACATCTTCTCTGATATTTGCTAGTGTCAATGGTTATTGTTAAAAGGCAATAAGGTGTGTAATTGCAATATTTCCTCTGAATAGGAAAGACTCTCTACATCGAGTTATGTATGCTGGTGGTTCGCAATACTGTTATTTAAGAGAAGGTATCTTCCAAATCCAAATCGAAATGGGGTGACAGCAGTTCGTGCAACGTCATTTTTCGCCATTGCTATTTCGTTGCATTAAACAACTGTCAAAGTGTTTTGCTTATGGATACTATTCAGCAAACACCAAAATGTTTTAAAACATGATAATGCATTATGTTTTTGGTTTTAGTTTAAACAGTTTGATAACATATCAATATCGGTTTATATAAAAATCATGAAAACTCTTTTTTAAAACGTGTTATACTGAAAAAATAATACAACAACATTTTAAACCAAAATTCAAAATGTTATAGTAAAATATCGTTCGGCAAACATTTTGTGTACTTAAGTCTATTGTGTTAGAATGTTTTCCAACAAGTTTTGAACAAAATGTTTTTTGAATGTTAAAACCTTTTTATACCCTTGACCCCACATACCCTTTAACCCGACATTTAACGTGTTCTGTAATATATTTGTGTTTGCTGGGTAGTAATTGAACTAGGCACATTAGAATATCTATTTTCATTTTGCTTTAAAAAGTAAACAGGGTACTATTTATATGATAATGGAGTTTGTTTCTTTTATTCGAACATATACACCATAACGACTTCCTAGCCATCCAACACCAAACTCTGTTTAGGTTATTTAGACAAATATCATGCACGTGTGAACATAGGTCTATACTTATTTTCCAATAGCTCTCAAAACTCAAATATCGCTAATCTGGACTGAATGCTCAGAGCAATTAGATACAGCCAGTCGCAGTGCATATCAATAGGGCCTACCGAGGAAAGTGGGTTTGATGAGAGAAGATAATCTTCTCTGGTTCAATGCACCCAAGGTGAATCAATGTGTGCTCCCTATATCTTTAGATATATTTGTCTCAGCATTGCGCTACCATGAGCTTTTACATGTAGTCTTGATTCAGACTCTATGCGGCTATCACAAACATACTACGAACGACGAGCGTTAGGACCGACACAAACTGGCTGTGTAGGAGGCTAGTTTGGATGTGAACGGCATTATCACGTTCTACCGCATAATGCCGTAATCCGTATCCCGTATGGCGTTTGCAGTGAACGCCTCTTCGCAATCTCTCTAGTAAATAGCATTTACAAATCTGGATTTCGCAGATAACACCATTGAAATTGAACAACCAGTTCCAAAGATATGAGCAATTAAAGAGTTTCCAAAACAACAGGAAACAAGAAGAAATGTTTCCTTTGTGTGGTTATATCTCAAAATCAATATTTCCGAGTTCCGTCTGATTTTGCTTGATCGCATCACATATTAGGAATATAGAACAAAATTGAAAGGATGAGAAGCAAAGAGCAGTAATATAAAATGACATCCGTCCCTGGGCATACATCCAGGCTACCAAGAAATGTCAATTCTATCTCATAACCTGTATCATATCATCTATCTCCCTGTCGGGTCATTGGTCTGTAAAGATGTTGAGCGTACATAATTTAAAGTGACACTTTTATTACCACACTGCTTTACAACTGTATCTCGTAACATAACTCAAACAATCCAACTTAATATAGCACAACCATTATCAACGACCACGTGCGTAGCAAACAGAACCATCTTCTGAGTCTTGGGCACGTTTCAATAACAAATTAATGTAGGTGACATGGCTAAGGCTGCAATTAAGCAATATAGAATTGCGATGTATTTTAGCATCATGATAAAGACCTTTCAAATCGACATTTTCTGTAGACAGCTGTTGTTTGTTTATGGATGACGCAGTTTATGTTTGCGGGGCACTAACGCTATTAAACAAACGCAACTATTTAGACTCAGCACAAACCTGCATGAAAGGTATGTCTTATGTAAGATATGTTTACGTTGCCAAATATCAATTTGTCCAAATCTAAAGTGCCGAAAAATCACGAATACATTATACGTACATATCCTTTAAAGTTTTAAAAGCAAATTTTGAAAGATGTCAGGTAGAATTGCTACTGATGCAGTCAACCCTCATAGCGCAAAGCATCTAAAATGAATTACATTTCTAGCTGATCTTGTATTTTATGTGTTCGTTATTTATCAAAGCAACATTAAATACGCAATATTAGGCATTTAGAACAAAATTGAAAGGATGAGAAGCAAAGAGCAGTAATATAAAATGACATCCGTCCTTGGGCATACATCCAGGCTACAAAGAAATGTCAATTCTATCGCATAACCTGTATCATATCATCTATCTCCCTGTTGGGTCATTGTTCTGTAAAGATGTTGAGCGTACATAATTTAAAGTAACACTTTTATTACCACACTGCTTTACAGCTGTGTCTCGTAACATAACTCAAACAATCCAACTTAATATAGCACGACCATTGTCAACGACCACGTGCGTAGCAAACAGAACCATCTTCTGAGTCTTGGGCACGTTTCAATAACAAATTAAAGTAGGTGACATGGCTAAGGTTGGCATTAAGCAATATAGAATTGCGATGTAATTTAGCATCATGATAAAGACCTTTTCAAATCGCTATTTTCTGTAGACAGCTGTTGTTTGTTTATGGATGACACAGTTTATGTTTCCGGGTCACCAACGCTAACACAAACACAACTATTAAGCCTGTGCACAACCCTGAACCTGCATGAAATGTATGTCTTATGTAAGATATTGATGTTTACGTTGCCAAATGTCAATCTGTCCAAATCTAAAGTGCCGAAAAATGACAAATACATTACACGTACATATCCTTTAAAGTTTTGAAAGCAAATTTTGAAAGCTGTCAGCTAGAATTGCTACTGGTGCAGTCAACCCTCGTAGCACAAATCATCACAAATGAATTACATTTCTACCTGATCTTGTATTTTGTGTGTTCGTTATTTATCAAAGCAACATTAAATACACAATATTAGGCATTTAGAACAAAATTGAAAGGATGAGAAGCAAAGAGCAGTAATATAAAATGACATCCGTCCTTGGGAATACATCCAGGCTGCCAAGAAATGTCAATTGAGTCTCATAACCTGTATCATATCATCTATCTCTCTGTCGGGTCATTGGTCTATAAAGATGTTGAGTGTACATAATTTAAAGTGACACTTTTATTACCACACTGCTTTACAGTTGTATCTCGTAACATAACTCAAACAATCCAACTTAATATAGCACGACCATTGTCAACGACCACGTACGTAGCAAACAGAACCATCTTCTGAGTATTGGGCATGTTTCAATAACAAATTAATGTAGGTGACATGGCTAAGGTTGGCATTAAGCAATATAGAATTGCAATTTATTTTAGCATCATGATAAAGACCTTTTCAAATCGACATTTTCTGTTGACAGCTGTTGTTTGTTTATGGATGACGCAGTTTATATTTCCGGGTCACCAACGCTAACACAAACGCAACTATTAAGCCTGAGCACAAACCCTGAACCTGCATGAAATGTATGTCTTATGTAAGATATTGATATTTACGTTGCCAAATATCAATCTGTCCAAATCTAAAGTGCCGAAAATGACAAATATATTACACGTACATATCCTTTAAAGTTTTGAAAGCAAATTTTGAAAGCTGTCAGGTAAAATTGCTACTGGTTCAGTCAACCCTCATAGCGCAAAGCATCTAAAATGAATTACATTTCTAGCTGATCTTGTATTTTATGTGTTCGATATTTACCAAAGCAACATTAAATGCGCAATATCAGACATTTAGAACAAAATTGAAAGGATGAGAAGCAATTGCGATTTATTTTAGCATCATGCTATAGACCTTTTCAAATCGACATTTTCTGTAGACAGCTGTTGTTTGTTTATGGATGACACAGTTTATGTTTCCGGGTCACCAACGCTAACACAAACACAACTATTTAGCCTGAGCACAAACCTGCATGAACGACACGATCAATTGTAAGGTATGTCTTATGTAAGAGATTGACGTTTACCATGTTTACGTTGCCAAATGTCAATTTGTCCAAATCTAAAGTGCCGAAAAATGACGAATATTTGCACTTTTCTTTTCATTTATACTGTCATATTGTGAAAAGCCAAATAGCGGAGATGTTAGCTCATTATGTCAGAAAAATATTTTACCCGATGTCATCATGTTGACATTGGTTAAATATCAAAGCTGTATTTTTGCTCAAAAAGGTACCGTGATTCATGGCATTTCTAATCCATCATTATAATCCCTAGCTTACTGAATACACCTCACTGCACCTTGTTCTCCAAATTTTTCCGATCTTGATTTGAAATGGTCTATTATTACCAAAACATTTGGTTAAAGTTAACTTTAAGGTAATAAGTGTCGCATCACCGTTCAACCTATTGCTGATATAAAATAACATGTTGCTGCATGATTTACCCGGGATGAATCAATCATTTAAAATGTGCATGTTATTGTGGATGAAGCGCCTTTAAAATCCGATTTCGCTACTACTTTGCAAAAGTAAAGTTCAACAGACAAACCTTCAATTACCATGGTTGCCACATAAAACACACGAATCTTAGTACTAGATATGTATTTATTGATAAAAATAGTTCTTTAGTTTCTTGTTGATAACAACATTATAAGTTAATCATCTGCCATTTACTTCAAAAACATCTAATGCAACTGAGGTTTAGTTTAACACATTGGATATACTTCTTATAGTTTTGTTAACTTGTACATTTTATATAAATTAATAAATCGTAAAATTGTATATTATAGTTCATTAGAGGTCAAGTCATGTCCGATATGACAGTTTGTTGGTCATGTTGGTATTTCTCCCCTGAAAATGAAATGTCTATCTACTGCCATGTCCAGAGCTGACTTAACCCAACCATTCAGGGATCGCAGACTTTCGGGTCTTACATAGCACTTCCTGTGGTTCATTCAATCTCACATTATCTTTTATTCATTATTGTAATATATATCATGTGCTCGTATAATGAGTAGAATAAATTAAAATGAATAAAATAATAAATGAATGAATGAATGAATGAATGAATGAATGAATGAATATAATTTTTAATTAGCTTACGACTACATCCAATGTATATTTTGGTCCTTTGTAACAGAGCTGTTAGCTACTTCTTTAAAGGATGTCTCCGGCAATATAAGATTACGCCGGTGATGTTAGAAAAATAATTATCAAGCATGAATTACATGGTTTTACTTAAAACAAAACTCATAACGATCATAAAAACGAACAACAACAGCCGGCTCTCAACACGCGATATTCAAAATTTCCGCGCTGAAATTTTCTTATGCAATGACGTAATGATTATCTGTGCGCAATTGTCCCCAGCCTTCATTGTAATACTGAGACGTCATTGCACTAGACAATTTTAGTGCCCGGGAATTTGGAATATCACGTGTTGAGAGACGGCTTTTGTATTCATTTTATGGTCAATATGAGTTTGTTTAAAACAAAATCACGTGATTCGTGCTTGATAATTGTTTTTCTAACATATAAAACAACATGTTCTGATTGCCTGAGACTTCCTTTGAGTATTATACGCAAAGCTGATGGCAGGATGGATACTACATAGTCACTGTAGTATAGTACTTCAGGACATTTTCTTCTTCATGCATCTAATAAATGTTTGGTAAATCCGAGACGGAGTGAAGTACTCCAATGTGGTCCTTTCTACCAGTTAATCTAAGAAGACTGGATTCGATGTAGTTGTCATTCATACTGATGGCGTAAATCTATGGGTGACAGAGACGTGTTATTAAAGGTATTTAAGGGATCTGGAATGAGCGTTTTGAGCGTTTCGACAGTATTTTTTGGGACATCAGAGCACATCAGACATATCGAATTGCAATCTGAATACGAAGAATGTCTTTCTGATATCAAATAATTTTCATTTTTTGAAATTCACGATATAATACAAATTTTATGACAAATTATTAATATTGGACATTTTTCACATTTTTGATATATAACAGTTCTCGAAGTAAATTTGATAAATCTAATGATACATTCTTAAAGTGTATGTAGCTGGGAGGAAAAGCCGACGATCAATTGAAAATTTTGACCTTTCATATTGAAGATATGGATTTATTCCCCAAATGACCTATTTTGTTTTGGTGTTTTGGGAATAAAATCCATATCTTCAATACGAAAGGTCAACATTTTCAATTGATCGTCGACTTTTCATCCCACCTACATACACATTAAGTATAATTTATAAAGTTTACTTCGAGTACTGTTAAATATCAAAAATATCAATTTTTAATCATTTGCCATAAAATGTGTATTACATTGCGAATTTCAAAACATCAAAATTATTTGATATCAGAAGGACATTCTTCGTATTCAGAATGCAATTCGATATGTCTGATGTGCTCTAATTTCCCATAATAAATACTGTCCAAACGTTCAATTCGTTCAACGCTAATTCATTATTCTTTGGTTCACCTCAAGTTTAGTATAATAGGGACGTCAATAATTTTTCGTAGTTACGCTGCAAGGGTGCAGAAAAACTGTTGTGCCTTTGAACAGGTGAGTGTACGCTCTGCGCGATTAACATTACACCCGCGATTCGATACTTCGACCAGCGAAATACACATTTACACACATACCCGCAAGAGGTACATTGTGGGGGCACCCCCATAGGGTTCGTGTATGCCGGGCGTGTATGTTGCATGTTTATTGGTACAACGTGACATTGTGGGGGGGGGGGGGGTATAAATAGGTATGAATATACATTGGGGGGGGTATTGAACTGTGTGTTGATACTCTCATAGTGGCTGATGGTGGCATGTATAGTGTGTCACTCTGATGGTATTTTTAAGACCTACCCTACCCCCTCTAGAGGCACTAAAATGCCTTTTGCAGATGTCTTCATTGTGTGGGGTAATGTCGAAATACGCTCACAATGTACCTCCTGCACACTCGCCACTACCAAATATGAGACAAACCGATGTACTATATTGAGGGTTGAGAGCCAGAAAGCCTCAACTCACAATCACCTGCTCCCACAAAATGAGCATAAAGTCGCCAGGGCACTATAGAAGATACAGTTCATTGATCATGACAAAATTCAAAAGAGAACAAAAGACATTGTGACGGAACTTGAAAATTGATTTGTGAAGACCAAAGCAAGGAGCCAACTTTATGCTCATTTTAGGAGAGCTGGTCATAGTGAGTTACGGCGTTTTGGTTCTGAACCCTCGATATATAGCTTAGCTCAAACTTAGCGCAAGTCAGTAACTATACTTGAGGTTTATGAATGAGTAGGTGTTGTTTATAGGGTATTGTGTAAAATGTTACTCTTGGACTGAAGAATAGGGGCATGACATAAAGAAAGGGCAAAGCATTATAAGATTTTTCTCATTGCATTAAGGTCCGTTCATACTACCACCGCATTTGCGATGCGTTGCTTTGCGATGACGATATATCAATTACTTTTTGCCGCAACTCAACGCAACTCGTCCCATTTCCAAGTTAAAATGCATTTAACTTTATTGCGATATCACAATGCAATGTTTTGCAATACGATGCAGTGCGGCAACGCATCACATCGCAACGCAATTGCGACGTAGTATGAACGGACCTTTATAAACCCATTCTGTACTTACCTGTACCCCCATTTCACGTAACTCATAAGCCAAAGCAAATGGTTCCTCCCCAGTGAAGAGTCCGTCAGTAAATATAATGAGAATGCAGGGTGCCTGCCAGCGACTGTGGACAAAAACCTTCTTTTTCATTGTAGTCAGTCCTGATGTTAACTCGCTTCTGGATCCTGTATTTATCACACACGGAATCGAAGTTTTATATGAAAATCACTAAAACAAAAGATGTTATTGTAAAATAAAACTGTGTAAACTTTCAGTCATCTTGGATTAGTTGTCACCGACGTTGTGTCCAAAAGCTTAGGACCGTGAACCCAGTTGGTTTGAACGGGGAGTCAAAGAAGCAGTGATGGCCGACCAACCGTCCCTCAACATGAGCGAGGAGGTTAAAGGTAATCTGTCACATAGTTGGGATCGGGTCATTAAGCAACGTCGTCATCGGTTGACATCGGATGACCGTAAATCTTCCACTCAGCTGAAGGCCATAGATTTTGGCCGCAACGTCGGTAACAACATCTAACCAAAGAGATTTTTTTATCTGGTTGACGAGATTTAATTTATCACAATTTGTTATTGTAAAATGTTTTTTGGCATAACATTTTACAATTTGTTTTGTGTCAATACTTAAATAACACGTCATAATGTTTTGCAGCAAGTTTTCAAAGATGTTTTTTAATGTTTATTAAAAAGTTTTATTACCTTTGAATGCCCTTTATATAATCAAACATTTTAACATTTTTTTGTAAAATGTTTTGTGTTTGCTGGGATTGTGGCTCATTATTAAAGATATCGATGGTTGCGAACAAGAAAGCCAATCACCTGCTCCCACAAAATGAGCATAAAGTCACCAGGGCACTATAGAAGATACAGTCCATTAATAATGATAAATTTGAAAACAGAACACATTGTGGAGGAAATATTGACTTTTGAAGACCAAAGCAAGGAGCTAACTTATTTTGTGCGAGCTGGTAACGGCTCTCTGATTATGAATCTTTGATATGTATACACTTTGTATTATAGATGCGTATCCCGGGATTGAAGATTTTCAATGCAGAAAACTGTTTTAATCACGCAATACCTAATATAATCATACCTTGAAAAGGCACCTTTTCCAATTTCCTTAGCACTCTCTCAATGGACTCAGGTGAGTCAAATAGATTGAATGCTATTGGTGAGGTTGTACTAAATGGTACCACAGCTGCTCGTATACCACCTTTGGCTCTGAAGTCCAGCTCACACAGGTATTCTTTTAAGATACGAAGACCTAATATGTACTGTGTATAACCAGTACTACCTACAGGAATAAAAAAAGGTTTTTAGTTTCATCATTTTTGTCTGTGTTTTAGTCATGAGTGTTGACTTGATCCAGACGCGCTGTTAATAGAAGATATCTTGACTTGACTAAGATTGACTTGACTAAGACTAAGACTTGACTTGACTAACAAGTGGATTTTGTCCACTATCATTATTGCTATTGTTGCTACATGTATACTGCTGTCCATCTATAAATTTGTAGCTACTTTGTATAGTACCAGTGCACCATCAGTCCAGTACCAGTCTGTGCGTGTTCTGTACGTGTAATTCCGATAAATTTGTACTCCAGAATACTCCGGAAGAAATTGAAAATACCCATACAGGTATTCTAGAGTGGCCTACCAATGAAGTAGATACGCGGCACTCTACTTCTGCGGCGGGCAAGTTTTTGGAACTTTAACTACTAATGAAACTTTTGAACTACAGGGTGTCCCAGACAAAATTACCGAGCAAATAAAATAAAATTGAATGTAAGTCGAGAAATAGACATAAAAAAAATGTAAAAGGTAGCGCATAGCTTATTTTGTTGTGCATCACATACGAAAATTTTATTTGATTCGGTTGACTGGTTGCGAAGAAATGAACGATTACATAATGTGTGCATCAATTCAGTTCATTCCAAGTTTGATCAACAGACGCTTTTTTTCATACTCGCTCACCGCTGCTTAAAGTTTGTGTATCTCATTAAATTTAGTCCATACTATATATTATTTTATAATCGGACGGTGTTATGTCATTCATGCTTTCACTGAAGATGAATAACAGTTTGTCCGTAAAACGTTGATTTCTGCAATTGGAAGCTTTCCAACTTCAATTCTTCATGTTGTGCAAATATGTTATATTTTATCTTTCCAAAGAACATTTGAGACAAGAATAACAATGATCAAATGCTTACAGCTTTACGTGTGGATTTTGATACCATGCAACATCATTTCTGTTAAAGTTATAAAAGATTTAAACTTTGCATTGCAATATCTTGGAAATATTCCAAAAACATTAATGTGTGTGAGAAATTTTTAAGCCAGCTGGAATTCTTTATGCAATAATTCTTTATGCAACATTAACGAAAAATATATATTTACAAGTACCGAGCATCATCTTACATGCAAGCTTTCATTTTCAATATCGTGCAGGTTTTCAAATTTGAACAAAACCTAATTAAATGTTTTGCAAGAAACAGATTGTTTAAAAAGAACGAGGATTTCACAGAAGAAAATATGAAGCACATTGACAGTTAACAACTAGTGTGCATTATGTTGAATGATCTTTCTTTCAAACCTGAAATGAAGTGAATTGACACATGCGTTATGTAATTTCTTCGCAATCACTCAACCGATTCCAGCCAAATTGGCGTATGAGATGCAGAATAAGATGGACTACATGCTGATGTTTCGATTTTGGATTCTGATGTCTATTTCTCGACTTACGTTTAAATTTGTTCGCCCGGTAATTATTTATGGGACACCCTGTATATATCAAAATGAACCGCTTTTAGAGTTTTTATGAATATATACCTGAAACATCCATTAGTATTCCCAATTCAATACCAGCACCGTATTGTGGTACTTCATCTCCTTTACGTAATTCAGCCATGGTTTCAGACGAGCGAGGAGTCTCACCATGAGCTAAACAGAAAAATAACGAATCATTAAATTTCGGAAACACCAAATATTTACAAGATCGATGCATTTCTAAATTCAACAGTTCTGGGATTCAACTTAACTTGGCGATTTAATTGCTCATTGCTAATGATATTTGCCACAAAATTAAAAATGTAAATAAAGTCTGCACAAAAAGTAACTCAGCTGTTAAAAATACGCCTATAGATTCAGAACTAATAATTGTTTTCACAATATTTCAACATAAAAAGAAGGATGATTTGTCCAATTTTGTTCAATATTGACAATACATCAGTGTTTTGAAAGAAAAATACCCCAATTTAAAAGTTGCAGTTATTTGTATTGATTTGAAGTAAGCGCGAAGATAATGGCGGGCTTTACGTGTTTACAGTGCTGGCATTATAACCATTGATCGCTGTAAACGGCAACTTTTAAATTCGGGTATCTTTCTGTAGAGGCACTACTGTGTTGTTAATATTGAAGGACATTTGACAAATAAATCATGCTTCTCTCTATGTTGAAATATTGTGAAAACAATTATTAGTTCCCAATCTATAGGTGTATTTATAACAGCTGAGTTACTTTTGTGCAGACTTTATATTTTGTTACTATCTTTTATATTTGAGCTTTGTATCTGGTGATGGTTTAACCAAGTCTTATTCTTACTATAATTGTTATGTAATGATATAATGATATAATTAGGATATAATGATATAATATGATATAATTATGAATGTAACGGTGAAGATTTTTAGGGTGATTTTCTTTTTGTTCAACTTTGGATCCAGGGGCTTACTCAGGCGATAATAAATGTCCAATCCCGTTACACAAAATAAATAGACACGATGGAAGACTTGTAGATATACGCTGTTGTTATACTCCGGCTTTAATATATTATATGATGATACGCAGAAATATGAAGATGGATGCAATATAAATATATTTAATGAATAATGATAATTGAACTGAAGTTGACCAGTTGGAAGCTAAGATGGAAGGTTTGATGTTTATCAGTTGGTGGCTAAGATGGAAGTGAGGTAAAATGATCAGAGACAAGTTCACATGGGAAAAACACTTGAAAACCAACCTAAATACCATCTCTGCAACAGCATAAATAATAACCCTAACTAAGCATTTACTTTATGACACATCTTAACAATACATAACATGTTTAAGAGATAAAACTTTCTCATGAATAATTCATAAGCACGTCACCTACCATCTCAAGCCAAAAGATAAGTGGCAATAATTTACACCACACTTAAGTTTTTAGGATAACAATACACACTCATATAAAAGAAATCAATTGCTAAAGTGCTCTTATAACTTCTATGAATGGAAGACAATAAACAATGAAGACATAAACATTTGAAAAACTCATAAAATTGAGAAGTAAAAGATGCCTACATTTTCATGATCAAAAGAGGTGACTGACCTTTCAAATTAAAGATAAACCATGATCTATTAAAATAATTTCAAAGACAATGATGATTACGTCAATATACAATGGAAAATAAGATTACTTGATGATGATTATGATCGATTAATTACACAACAGATAGAAATATAATTTGATATGAAACCAAAAACCTACATTAATTAAGAATGACACAATCAAAATAAACAAAATAATAAACATGGTAAAGAATCATATTACCTTAAGTCTTAACATTTCAACCCCTACCCTTATTATTAAAACCAACCATTCTGATGCCCGTTACATGAATTATATCATTATATAATAAAATATTCCGGGAAAAGCTTATTATTAAACATAATAATTATTGTAGACTCATATAATCAATTATAAACTAAATTACATCTCCAAATAGATAATAAAAAACCTCTTTCAATACCAAGGACAAACTTCCTGTTTTTGTAGAAAGGTGGTGTCTTAGTGCCTATAGTTAGCAGGTCAGTGGTGTACCGGACACGTTTTCGTGGGTAGGCAAAATTCCATAATATTCCAGCTCACGTTACCAACATGACTTTAACGGACTAAAATATAAACAAATAAGGATAAAACGGTTAAAGCAGTCCAAACAGATGGATATCACAAACCTTGAATGTAAAATTTTGTTCGGGTATAGTTTCGGCGGTCGGTCATGTCGGTACGAACACTGCCATTCATTCATTTTATTCATTCATTTTATTGTCATCTTCATCAATACATTATACTCAGCATAACAGAGATAAGCAATGAGGAATATAATGATGTGATGAGGTAGATGCATTACAAAGCCAAAGGCCTGAAAGTCAATGCATCACCTTTACATTGAATAATATATAAGTTTAGATATTTACATAAGAAATAAAAATAAGTAAAAACAGAAACAAGACAACACAAAACCCACCTGAATATCACTTATATACATTAACCAGTCGAGTTAATGCAAAAATATTTAAAAAGCGTTTATAAGTAACAAGTAACATTCCACAAAGTACATTTTCATAGGATGCTATAGTTATTTGGCAATATTTCAGGGCGTCCGTCGGACGGGATGGATTTGAAAATAGCACGTCAGATGAAAATGTGGAACGTCTTGTACGTGCGGACTGTAGATATTTTACACACTGGTAGACATCATCACCATACAGGGTGTCCCAGAAAAAATTACCGGGCGAATGAATTTGGACGTAAGTCGAGAAATAGACATCAAAATCCGAAAATCGAAAAGCAGAGTGTAGCTCAGTTTATTCTGCATCATATAGGCTAATTTTACTGTAATCGGTTGAATGACTGTGAAGAAATGAGCGATTAAATAACGTATGCGTCAATTCACTGCATTCCAAGTTTGAAATAAAGATCATTAAACACAATGCGCACTAGTGGTTAACGCTGTCAATGGGCTTCATATTTTGTTCGGTGAAATCCTTTTCGTTCTTTTTAAACAATCTGTTTTTTTGCAAAACATTTAATTAGGTTTTGTTCAAATTTGAAAACTTGCACGATATTGAAAATGAAATTTACCTTGCATGTCAGATGATGCTCGGTAAAATATCTTTTTTCTTTATTATTGATCACATATGAATATGTTGCATCAAGAATTATTGCATACAAAATTCCAGCTGGCTTAAAATTTCTCACACACATTGATTTTTTTTGGAATATTTCCAAAAATTGTTATGCAAAGTTTAAATCGTTTAGAACTTCAACATTAATGTTGCATTTTATCAAAATTCACACGTAAGCACTTGATCATTGTCTTTGTTGGCTCAAATGTTCTTTGGAAAGTTAAAACATAACATATTTGTACAGCCTAAAGAATCAAAGTTTTCTCGGACAAAACGTTATTTATCTTCAGTGAAAGCATGAATAACATAACACCATCGTATTATAAAATAAATGTGGACTAAATTTAATGAGATTATACACAAACTTTATGAAGCGATGAGCGAGTATGAAAAAAGCGCATGTTGATCAAACTTAGAATGAACTGCATTGATGCGCGCATTATGTAATCGTTAATTTCTTCGCAACCAGTCAACCGAATCAAATATAATTTTCGTATGTGATGCCCAATAAAATAGGCAAATTTTAATTCTGTTGTCTATTTCTCGACTTACGTTCACTCGGTATTTTTTTCTGGGATACCCTGTACTGTTAGACCATTACGATAGTCCCTGGATTTTTTACTTACCTATGAAAAACTCTCCAAAATCTTTCTCTTGACCTGTACGTGAAAATAATACCGAAAACTTTAAAAGGCAATGTGTAATGTGAAATGTCGTATTTCAGTGAACTCCTTGAACTAATTATCACCAACATTTTATCGGCAAAAAAAAATATAAATAAAAAAAAAAAAAAAAAAAAAATGCAATAATCGTCGTGCTAGGGTTTCTGTGAATAAAAGGTAGTTTGAAATGTTTTATGGCATGTTATCTTTAATAAAATAAGTAAAGTTCGTGATGTATTTTGAGTTATATACCGTGAAAGACCCTACGCCGCCATTCCCTTCACAAAGAGGTAATAAGACTGTAAATAAATAAATAAAGTAATAAAAGGAAGGACTAAGAAAGGAAGGAGGACTATTCCAGTTGAAATCCATACACCTCTATTGAAGACATTACCTTAATCTTAGGTTTCAAACGGAGTCACCCGTACATATAACCAGATAACTCGAAATTGATGGGAGATTAAGATCATGTCTTCCACAGGGGGCGTGGATTTTAAATGGAATAACCCAATCATCCTCTAAATTCTCCTTACTAGCACAGAATCCACACGACTTGGCACATTTATCCGCCATATAGTTGCTGTATCTTGGGTGAGTACAAGCATATAGAATCCTTTGACATCCATTTCTGAGGTCTTCACATGGTTCTGAAAAGAAAAAGAAAAAAAAAACGTTGTTAAAATTAATCTGATAGTTGGATTCCACAATGATGCATGATCTCAGACATAATACATAACTGATGATGACCTATGTTATTCTATATATATATATAGATAGAAAGTAATGAACTAAAGTTTCTAATGAACTGATCCATCTGTATATTTATTTATATATATAGATAGATATATAGGCCTAGCAAGTAGTTGCAAACTATGATGACATGTGTTATTGTAGGTAGATAGCAAGTAGTCGCATACTATATTATGACATATAAGGTATAATACATTGTACATGAGTAAGGCACTTTATCTCGATTACTCCTCTCCACCCAGGTGTGAAATGGGGAGCTGTTATGAATACTGTCCATTGAGCGCCGCCCAAAGGTATGAGCATGCCTTGGGCATTGTATGGCAGCTGACATATTCTAACGACGGCGGAATAAATGTAAAGCGCTTTGGTACATGTTCACATGTGAAAGGCGCTGTATAAATACCAAGATTTATTTATTTCATTTATTTATTATGTGTCACCATAGATTGGCGGTTTGTGTCTCCCTCTCTGCCTTTCTATCATTCTGTCTGCCTGTTGGTATATAAATTTAGGTCTGTTTATCTGGCTGTTAGTTTGCATTCTTACCTGAGCAATTAACCCCCTTCCACTCTGGTGTACATTCACAATAACAGTCGGTAGAATTCTGTACCAAGTAGCCTCCGTTATCACACGATAGGGTGCATTCAAAACCAGGCGAACCAGGACCAATTGGCTCTGAAATATACAGCAAACATAAACATTTTAAAAACGTTTTAAACGGGTTATATTTTGGTAAAAATGTTATTAAAATAACACTAAAAGGTCGAGTTTTATAAAGGTCATGAAAACGTTTTAAAACGTTTTGTATGATAACACACTGCAACTACATTTTTAAAACTGTTGTTAAAATATTTGTGCAAATATACACACTAAAAATAAGTTAAAAGGTTTTATACCTTATAATACTCTTTTTACAAAAAACAGAACTCCCTTTGCGTCTTCTTTTTCTCCTATTTTTGAAAAGTTGATCAAATATATTTTGGTATTTAAAGAAACCCGTAATCGTTAGCTTTAATAAAACAAAATAATTATTTCAGCCGGCTCATAATTTTTTAAGATATGCTCTTCAAAATAATGTACCCTTTTTTCACTATGTCCACGGATGAGGTTTGGCTACATCAAAGATTAAAATGAACGAGGGTCACCAACTAGCCTCCAGCATCTTCGCATTACTGCTGCATTCGCAACCGGCATTCGCAAGTTCCTGGCGCACAAGGATGGTACGCAACGCAATTGATGCTACGAGGACCAGGACTGTAGAGGGCAGAGCAGCACAGTAAACTCACTTCAGAAGAATCAAAGACAAACCAATCAGCCCTTTTCAGGGCTATACCTTTTATCCCCATAATGAATAAAGATTTAAATAATGTTGACAACTGTCTTGCAAGTAACAAACTGAATCTTAATGTTGATCAATTTAATTGGTACTCCACCAAAACTTGCAAACTTTTAACGACGATCTTAATATAAACATCAAAGGAACCCGTCTTCAAAGGACAAAGCATTGTAAACACCCTTGCGTTGAAGTTGATGATAAACTGTTATGGAACAATTACATTGACCAAGTGAAAAAGAAAGTTTTAACCGGTTTGTATTTTCTAACGAGAGCTGCTAATTTATCCCCAAACATCATCAGTATCTACTTTGTAAAAACATTGTTGCCACTCACTTTGACTATTGCAATGTTGTTTGGGGAAGATGTAACAAAACCCTTAGTAATAAACTCAGCAGCAAAAATTATTACAGGTGTAAGTAAATATGAGTCTAGTACAGAAGCTTTAATTGTTTTAAACTGCAAAAATCTTGAAAATAAGTTATATATAAATGAAGCAGTAATGCATAAAATTGTTAACCAAGCACCAACATATCTGTGCAATAGATTTGTTTGAAAGCGTGTAGGAATTCAAATACGGACAAGGCATAATGGTAGGCATTCTGTCAGAACTGATAGAGTGAAAATGCAGTAATATGAATAAAATTGTTAACCAAGCACCAAAATATATGTGCAATAGATTTGTTTGAAAAAACAACAACTTTAGTTCGATTCTGTTGTTTGGAATCAATCAATATGAGAAAGCATGTAGGAATTCAAATACGGACAAGGCATAGTGGTAGGCATTCTGTCAGAACTGATAGAGTGAAAATGTGGTTCCATTTTTGCCAATTACAAAGATCGAGCATTTTGGAATATTTACCGTCGAACCGGAATATAATTTGCAGACTACATAAGACGTTTCAGGTAAATTCTTAATGTTCTTCTTAGCAAGAAGATACAAAATATTGGCAACTTTTGCAACTTCCTACAATAAACTCTATATTCTGTGATAGTCCGTATTTCATGGTATATGCCAACACTCTTGGGTCGTGTTCAAAACTTTACCGATAACACAGCCTTTGTGGTAAAGTCTAGGAAAAGAATGTGGCAATTCTTTGGTTAAAAAACCGATACTGTTAAAAAAATATCGGGATTATAACGTAGGCGATCCTTATGGTTTGCAAAAGACGTTGTCAGATGAAAGAGCTTATAAATTAATGTCACGGACAGTAAGATCCACAATAAGTATCCCATCTCCATTTCAAGCAGAAACGCTTTTCAAAAACTTATCACCCCTTTTTTCAACAATCGCTGAAACCTAATGCAATTGCAGGCGATCTGTAAAAAACAGCTTGAGTGTCAATGACTTTGAACATGGGACACCGAAACACATGTTTACATTGGCGTGAGACCTATTATAATGATACAATAATTAGCTTTCCCAACTAACAGCTTTCATTTAACCGTTATTTGTTAAACTGAGATATTTACTTAAATTAATGAATTTATCGCAAAACTTTTAGGAGAACGCTACTTTAATGCTCCCATCCCTTAAGTAGCTTCTTTATGTTTGGGATATTCCAGTTGAAATTAATTCAACCCTATGGAAGACATGGCCTTAATCATCCACACTAGGAGTGTGAATTTCAAATCGGACTACCCGCATTGGTGCCCCCATTTGAAATATACACCCCAGTGTGTTAAAGATTGAGTCATGTCATCCATAAGGGTGTATGGACTTCAAACGGAAGAGCCCTATGTTTACATTTATGGCTGGTCAATCTTACCACACCTGCTGCACATTTTTCGACATCTGTCGTAGACAAAGGGATAAGCAGAACACATGCCGACGTTGTAAGATGCTCTCCCTGGGTCAGGATCACATAAGAAGTAGTGATTTGAACATAAAACTATAGTAAAAACAAAAACGAAACTGAGTTTAATATAAAGTAATAAAATGCTAAATAATTATTTACAGTTTTAACCTTTCTTTTTTCTTTTCCTTCCCTTTCCTTTCTTTTCCTTTCCTTTCTTTTCCTTTCCTTCCTTTCCCTTTTCTTTTCGTTTCTTATCTTTTCTTTTCCTTCCTATTATTTTCATTCATTCTTTCTTTTCTTTCTTCCTTTCTTTCTTTCAAGGGCGTCAATCCTAAGTTGATCGTGGGGTGACACAAGGTGTGTGATGTATGACCGCAAAGCCAGCATCTCGTTGCGCTTTCGCAACACATGGTGGTGTCTGAGAGGTGCCTTTACAAAATGAGCTCCAAATAAAGGTATTTGGTGGACACTTTTTACACTATTATCGTCAGTCAACATTGATAGGTACATTTTCACGGGAAAATTTTCTGGACACGTGACCAATGCGTATCAATGTGAGTGTAACCTCGAGCCTGATCTCTGACCCCCGGCGGTGACCTCGCTATTCAAGTCTTAGTAATTTTGAATTGGAACAGTATTTTTGACCGCAATTTTGATAGTAATCTGTGCATTGCAAATTTATTGAATATTATGTAATCTTAATTTCTTCACAATATCATCAAAACGTAATTTCAAAAATATCTATCGAAGGAAAAACTATTTATCTATACGGAAACTCTTACCATAATATTATTAACTTGCGACAAGTAACTTATTTTGCATCAAATTCTTCCTATTCAAATACATTGGAAGAACACCCGCTGTGCTTGGGGTCACATTCCATAATGCTAATATGTCTGCGCCCATGGGTGCCACGTGTCCAGAAAATTTTCCCGTGAAAATTTACATATTAATTCTGACTGATCGTGTAAAATGTTAGTTAGAAAAAAAATGGAGAAATTTTCAATATGAAGGCGTAATTGAAGCTGTTTGCAGTTCGTTTCCAGTGGCGTGCCTGGTCATTTAGTCGGGGGGAGTGGGGGATGGTCGGGTGGAGAAACAAAATTGGCGAGTGAGCATTGTTCTGGACCGATTTTGCTGCCATATATTTGCCGAAACATGAAAAGGAATTTGATATTGTGTGTCCCCATCCTAAATATGGCGGGGACATGTTCCCCTGTCCCCTCGGGATTGACGCCCATGCCCCGATGTAGACCTACATTGTAACCAAGGTATGGTTAAGACACCAATAGGTGACCTACCTTCGCACTGCTCCCCGTCCCATCCGGGCATACATTCGCATCGACATTCATTCTCATTTGCTATCAGTGTTCCACCATTCACGCAATCTAAGAGGCAAACTAAAGAGAAGAAAAATACAAAACGATGTAAGCACTAAACCTTTTTAATTTGAAGACTCATATTGAATTGATCAGCTTCATATACTTATATTATTTGCATCATTCTGCACTCCATATATACATCTCCCAAGAAGATTTACAGTAGGAATTTTAATTGAATGAACTCTCGATCCAACTACAACGCGAACATACAACCTTGGCTACAACCAATCACAAGTGAGTTGACATGGTTGGATTCGCTGCCGCGTTACGTACGTCGCGCAGTTGCACACGCTATCATACATCGCGCAGTGTACGCGAAACAACATCACGCTATATGCCAGGCTGTGTGCATTCAATTGAAATTTCTACTGTAGTTATCTGTGATTTGTTTGTGCGCTCTGCACTTGCGTTTACCTAAAATTTTATACTGATAACAACATAACGCACTTGTGGATACATTCGCGATTTTAGATAACTTACCAAACCCTGGCGACCCTGGTCCAAATTTGACTGCAATGAAAATTGAAAAAGAGGCACAAAATGGTCCATAAACATTTCGAGAACATTATGATATTTATTAAAAAAGAAAAGAAAAAAAGAATACACTATGCTCTTAATATTGAAATGATTGAGATACCGTTGCTGTTTGTTAATTAGAAAAAGTGTTTAAGGGGAAGGTTGGAATTCTTGGGTGCTTGGCGTTTTTCGGTTAATATACTTCTAGTGCCCATTTCTATTCTCCGTTATGTATTCTTTTCCCCTATATTATATTCACGAACTACCCTTCATAGCCCATATTAATTATAAAAACCTGTATGCTAAACAATGTTTGATCTGAAACTGGCACGCCAAATATCATATTTTAATAATATTGCTCCGGAGCCTTGAAGGGGGGAGTTGGGTAGTAAGTCTACGCTCAAATACTACAAATACAGACTTGACATTTAGTATGGAATATCTTTTTTCGCAAAATTCCAAGACTGTTCTGGAAGGGGTCTGCATAAACCGCACGGTTAAAATATTAATTGCAGTGTGTCGGGAGATGGTGTAAAATAATTGTTTGATAGAAAATGGGCTTTGCATGAGTTTACATTATGGATACCGTTTATAAGTTATGGGGCATATGTTTTTAAAGGAATTGAGATCTCGGATTTTTTATAATATGTTCATATGGACAGCGTATTTATTACAATTTACAATGGATAAATTGAAAAAATAGCGACTTTCTATTACATTTATGTCTTTGAAGATGTCACCTATCTGGTTCTAATTATTTTAATACAGTGTGTACAAGCTATCATTAAAACAAGGTATACTTTACCACATGTTCCACACATTTCTGGACAATTTCTAAGCACTATTGAGTTGTTACATTGTTTCGTCGTCCAAAGAGGACATCGTTCATTTACGTCAAAACATTGATCTGCAAATTAAAAAAAAAAAATAAAAAAAAAAAGTGGTAACAAATTGCTTGAGTAGTGGATAGTTGGGATACTCTCTGGTATGCATAATTATATGGACCTTTCGAGTCTTTATAATCATGATAATGGCACACACATACTGCGTTGACACTATTTTATTTGATCCAAGGTTGAAGACTAGATACCCAGCAAATATTCAAAATTTCGGGTTATCTAAAGGGTACAAAACGTTTTAATAGCATTCAGGAAACTTGACTTAAGTCGAGTTAGAGTCTTCGTGTCATATTTTTCTAGTTTTGGTTATTTTGCTTAATAGAATATATTTCTGCAAAGTGATACATTGATCTTTTTGGTCACATACATGTATTGTATGCAGTTATGAGTTATAACAAATAAATAGATTAAAAACGAAAGTTTTCGCTATTTCTCCCTCCCAGGATGCAAGCGAATACACAAATCTGTTCAATTATTCGGCACAGAAACAGTGGCAAAAACAGAACTCAAAAATCACTTTTTCTTGAATTGTGCCCTTCCAGATTTCAAATTTTGGTTGAGATAAGTTTTTGAGAAATGCAGAGAAAATTACGCCCAGTAAGACCATCGATCTCATTGGGCCACTCAGTGCGAGATGCACACTATACGTTTTGTACACAAAACATGTTCACTTCGGCACAGAAACCGCGGTGAAATCAGGAGTCAAAACATCCTTTTACTTAATTATAAACCTTCAAATTTGAGATGGTGGTCGAATTTTAAAGAAGATCAGTACAATTCCCCCTTTTAAATTACTGATTTTCTTACAGGATATTTCAGCTATATAAAACCAAATCTAATCTGAAAAAACAAAAATTATAACAGTCATTCTAGGTGCTTGCCATTCAAAATGAAATGGTCCTAGCAACCGGCAGACTGCAAGTAAGTGGAAATATTTGGACTAGTTGTAAGAAATTAAAAATAAAAGCACTCTTATTTTCCGCATTCGAAATCCTTGACTCTCTGAGGCATTATGAAAGTGTGCCTTTTGTTTGAAGCAAATCGGACATACGGTTTTCAAAATATATCAATTTATATTTTCTTTATATCTTATTGTTTTTATCAATAATCAATAAAGTTAATGAGCTAAAATGACTGGAGAAGCTCATTAACATATAATTTTTGCCAATATTTTGCTAAAAATCCATGCATAAATGTTCAGGGTACTTTTATTTTTGCATACTTTTGCCTTGAAACTTGGTCAAAGTGTGTCTAATATATTCTAATGTATTATATAGTGAAGCCGCTCCCTAATTTGCATATTTGCATAATTAATTAGCATTATGCAAATTAGCTCATTAATTATGAAAATATGCAAACTAATTCGCCAGCAAAGTGCCAGCAACTAGATCACGCTTTTGAGTTCTACACCACGATCGAAATGATCGCAACACAAAGTGTATGGCATGTACCACCAATTCGCTGGCGAATGGTTATTACCTTCACAGTAGTCTCCCATCCAGCCGTTATAACACTCGCATTTACAAGACGTTTCATTGAGTACACCACCAGGTTGTGCACATTGAACACCGCATACTTAAAAGATGAAGAAAACAAAACAAAACAAAACAAAATATTGGTTTCACACGAGACGTTATTTAGACTAGCTAGTTCTAAGTGTCTGAACTTGAATTAATACTATGTGAATTTGCTGCTGATCGCTACTACTCCCTATATTCCGGATTTTTCAAAATGTCCTTTTGCCAAAGGTCTTTTGCACCTAATTATGTTTTTAATTAGTTATTTAATATGTCAATGTCAAAGATTGTTCTACCCTGATGACCAGCATTATACAGACAGCCATGTGTTATCCTGATTGGGATTCATATTCAGATATAATTTTGATTGAAACCACAGTGGGTTGAAACGTCATATTCGAACTATAAACGAAGACCGAATTAAAAAGACTAGTTTGCGTCTGACGTCAGGGTAACGGCGCGATGTGATTGGTTGCTGACCTTCGCAGTACGGCATTGTTGGTTAGGTTGACAGGACGTCAGACGTAAACTAGTCTTTTGAATTCGGGCTTCAATTATAATATGACCTTGCCCTCCACAATCTGTCAAAATTATTCCAATAGGTGACAATGAATGCTATTTGAAAATACAGCCGGCCATTGATGATTATTTTATAGATAATTAAAAGTTAAAGGACCTTTTGCTAAAGGTCTTTGGCACCTACGCCATATGTTTTTAATTAGTTATCTAACCTGGGTGAATGGTTCAATGTCTAACATTGTTCACCCATGATGCTCAGCATTAGGTGCGCAGACAGTCAGGCGTTATCCTGATCGGGATTTGTCTTTGTCATTCACGGCAATTGTCCTACGGTTCAAATTAATAATTCAGTAATGGTTAAGTAATGGAGAAAACGATAATAACTTTTTGATATTTGCTTCCACCAGGAATTGAACGGGCAGCACTATTGTAATAAACATCTCAAAAACGGTAACTAAGCCCCCTTAAATAATGGTCATTATTAAAACACGGGCTATTGTATTACAAATATGTAAAGTGCGTTGGAAGCAGAATTTATTTCTACACATTTTGACATTTGATACGATAGCCCAGAAAACAATAAAACATCGGTCAATTTAATGTAGTGAGGTCCAGATTTGAAAGTTACCTTTACAACAATACAAAAACACTCAGATATCATAACACAGATTTCCTTCCATTATACTGAATACATAACAATAGAATTTACTGCAACTTTCAAATCTTGGGTTACATTGATTAAAATGTACGCTGTGAGTTTAGTTAATTGCTACAAATGAAGTATCAAAATGTGCAGAAACAAATTCTACTTCCAGCGCATTTTACAAATTTGTAATACAATCACCCGTTTTTTAATAATGGACACTTTTTTGAGATGTTTATAAAAACCAGACGAGAGTGTCTCACTTCGATTTTGAGTCAGTCCCTCAAGTACGACGATTTCTTTTCAAAAATTCCAATATACAGGGTTGAGCAATACCAGTGTACTTCGGTTATATTTATAAATGCGCTTTTATAAATACGCACGTGACCAGCAAGCGTGACCAAATCCTCATGCATTGACCACTATACAGAAAGGACCAGGAACTCTAATGTCGTTATACTTAACTCTACCCTCCAATGCGAAACTATCGATGAGCAAATTCTTATCTCGAGTAAAGTTGAATTTATACTACATCGCTGAGCTATACCGACTTTTACCAATGAGTAAGAGCGCTCTTATTGGTCAAATACCAATCGCTCGTCGCTCAGCGATGGAGTATAAATTCAGCTTAAAGCATATGCAGTGGATGACAAAGACCTCGCAGCATGTTCCGATAAACGACTGACTGTTTCCCTCTCTGGGTATCACGGGAGAACAGTGTCTAACATAGAATAATTATGATTCACCCAGTAGAAATTTAAAATGTATTAAATAGAAGCGTATCCAATAGACACTATCCATACCAAATCCTTCCGAGTTAGGGTTGTGCTCCTCTGCAAAATAGATAATAAACAATAGAACAATTAGAAAGAGGGAAATCCATTATTTTTGTGAGAAGATTGCCAATTAATATGGATCGAAATTGTATGCAAATACAACATGGTTAGATGCAACTATTTTGCAGGAGGTTACGGGCTTACAAACTTACTAAAGTGTTCTTAAAACATTATGATCGTATTATAAACACGTTTTGGATTTATTATTTAAAAGTCGAGTCATATGAAAAACAAAAACAAACAACAACAACAAAAAAGAAAAAAGAAAAAAATCAAAACCCCCAAAACACTAACATTTTAAAAATATTGTGAAAATGTTATTGTATTGATTTTTGCAAAATATTTTGTAACTCTTAAGGGGGTACTACACCCCTGTGGTAAATTTGTGACTATTTTTGCATTTTTCTCAAAAAATAATAACACGGTGGTAACAAAAGTTATGTATATTATTGGGGCAAGGGATCCAATTACTACACTGAAATTTCAGTGACTCAAGACAAGCAGTTCAGTATATATGATAGGACATGAGGTACATCGTAGCGGTACCTTATTTCTTATCATAAATAACAAACCGCTTGTCTTGGGTCACTGCAATTCAGTGTAGTAATTGGATTCCTTGCCCCTATAATATACGTAATTTTTGTTACCACTGTGTTATTAGTTTTGAGAAAATGCAAAAAATAGACACAAATTATCGAGGGGTGTAGTACCCCTTAAACAGTTTGTTCGACTATATTTATAAATACGCACGTGACCACCTCTGCGCTGATAGCTTGTAGACAGTAAGTCTTGAAGTGACCTTTTACATAGCGGATGGTCTTCCTGTACATTTGAATGCAAAAGTGATAATTTACGCGAGACTGTACAGCAAAATTGTATATTTTGTTCAACATTGTTATTATATAATTGTAAACGTTTCCGTCGATAATTTTTTTCCGTCGAGTAATACTTTCAAAATGTTATTTTTTGATAACATATTATAAACTCGGAGGTCCCCCATGTGCAATAATAATTATTGCTTGCTTGTCTTTGTACGTTGTGCCATGGGTCACGTGCGTATTTACAAATGCGTATTTATAAATATAGTCGAAGGTAGCTGTAGTGTTATGTTGAAAAGTTTTCAACAAAAATGTTTTTGGAGCGTCTTATACCTTTCATATAACGACAAAACGTTTTCTGTAAAGACGTTTTCTGCGCGCTGTAAAAGTTTTGAAAGGTTTGTGTTTTAAGGTATTTTTTTTTTTTCATAGCTTGATTAATTATGTTTATCATACGACATGTAGCCCGGGCGGGGTACTCGAGCCCAAACTTGCTATATAAGTGTGGCGTCAGGAACTATAAATGCGACTATAGGTTTCCTCGACTCATTTCATTTATTATCAATACATTAAGGGATCTGGAATGAGCGTTTTGAGCGTTTCGACAGTATTTTTTAGGGGACATGAGAGCACCTCAGACGTATCGAATTGCATTCTGAATACGAAGCATGTATATCTGATATCCAATAATTTTTATTTTTTGAAAATCACGATATAATACAAATTTTATGACAAATTATAAAAAATTGATATTTTTCAAATTTTGGATATATAACAGTCCTCGAAGTAAATTTTATAAATCTAATGATATATTCTTAAAGTGTATGTAGCTGGGAGGAAAAGCCGACGATCAATTGAACATTTTGACCTTTCATATTGAAGATATGGATTTTTTTCCCAAAAAGCCCTAATTTGTTTTGGTGTTTTGGGAAAAAAATCCATATCTTCAATACGAAAGGTCATTTTTTCAATTGATCGTCGGCTTTTCATCCCACCTACATACACTTTAAGTATAAATCATCAGATTTATAAAGTTTACTTCGAGTACTGTTAAATATCAAAAATATCAATTTTTAATGATTTGCCATAAAATGTGTATTACATTGCAATTTCAAAAATCAAAATTATTTGATATCAGAAGGACATTCTTCGTATTCAGAATGCAATTGATATGTCTGATGTGCTCTAATGTCCCACAATAAATACTGTCCAAACGTTCATACCCTTCCCTTAATATTAACAGGCACACGGTAGTTTTTTAGTTAAATAGCCAGAACAGGAAATATCTGGTCTAGTCGCCGGCGGCAATCCCATTCTGAAAGTTGGTCTTAACCCTGGAATTAAATGGTTAGTCTAAAGTATATAAAAGTGTACATATTTTAGCTAGAATGGCAGAGACTTCATAAATTCATTTGTGAGGTCAAATTGGGCCAAAATACCTATTTTTGGCCTCAAATTCTCTAAAACGTTTATTGGGCCACTTCTATTTTCTTTTCTTTTTTTTTTATTAATTTTTAAAAATATCTAGGAGGTATTATTTTTTTGACCAACTTTGAGAAATTTGCACCAAAAATGGTCAAAAAATCATAAAATTAAAAAAGAATTAAAAAACAAAAAAAAACAAAAAAAAAAACCGACTCCTAGATATTTTTTTCTAGTTTTTAGAAATTACTAATTTTTGTTTTTGTTTTTTTGACCCAAGAATTTTTTGTTACGTTTAAAGAAAAAGAAGTGAGCCAAATACCGTTTTGGGCACAAAATGAGCATTTTGGCCCAAATTTGACCTCACAGATGAATTTACCGACCTCACAGATGAATTTACCAAGTCTCTGCCATTCTAAATATGTATACTTTTATACTCTAGTCCACACTCAAAGCAAGAAATTTGGCCTCACTATAAAGAAGAGGAAAACTGAGTCAACAAAGTCAGCCACCGAATAACCATCTTCATAGAAAGTGACCAACTGAAGCAAGTCCAAACCTTCACCTACCTGGGAGGAGTTATCACAGATAACTCAACCAGTACGGAATACATCAAACGGAGGATTGGACTGGCAATGGGAAGCATGCAGAAGTTAACTACAATATGGAAGTCATAAGAAATCAATACTGACACAAAAATGGAACTCTACCAGGTGCCAATCTTGTCAATAGCAACACATGACTCAGAAGCTTGGACACTCAAGAAAAGAGACGAGAAGAGATTGTTGGTGTTTGAGATGGATAATGGGAGTCTCAAGAAGGGATAGGCTACGGAATACGGCAATAAGAGATGCAACAAGCAGCCAGGTCACAAGAATAGACAAAATCAGGTAAATCCTTCATGTAATTATTTCGTGTAAGCTAATCATAACTCTAACCCTAATCCTAACCCTAACCCTAATCCTAATCATAACCATAATCCTAACCCTAACCCTAATCCTAACCCTAATCCTAACCCTAAACTAACCCTAACCCTAATTTCATGTAAATTTACATGAAGGAATAACCCAAAATCAAAGCCAAACAACTGTTCTACTTTGGACACATCGTACGGATGCCACAGGACAGATACCCTAAACATGCCCTTGAAGGTAGAATACCTGGACACAGGCCTAGAGGTAGACCCCCAAAACGCTGGCCTGATAACATAAAAAGCAGCTGCCAAGAACTTGGGATTACATCAATCAACAAAACAACAGAGGCATATGGACTTCCATGGTGAAACGGCTGCTAGCTCCAAGGTTCCCAGGATCCGAGGGAGGAAAGCAATAAGTCCAAGTCCAAGTCCAATACTTTTATATACTTCAGACCAACAATTTAGCAGTAATGAGGCCCATAATTCCAGGGTTAAGACCAACTTTGAGTGTAGTAATTATCTTTTTCTAGTGTGACTTCTCTTTCCACACACTAAATTTATTCAAAAATACCAACCATACTGATATGAAGCGTCTTTTAAAACAAGTGAAAATACCTACCACAAAATTGGCAAGTAGCTGGACAGTGTGCTTCCAGCCATTTCTCATATTTTGTTTCATTACATATTCTCTTGTAGGCATGACAGTACCTCTGTCCAATAGTGTCGATGCATTTCTCTGGAGAGATAAGGAAAGTACACGAAAGAACCGTTTTAAAAATAATTGTAAACTTTCTTCCATATTCTGATTTCTAAAAAATAATCGAAGGACCATATGGCTAAAATGTATACTCCCATTGCACCATGTTTACAAACTAAGTACGCCTCATTAAACCGCTTGCTTATTGTAAGGTTGTTGGTAGTCTCAACGCTAATGCCCTGTTTAGCCAATAATAATTATGGGTTTTGAAACTACATTATGGAGATTTGTTCCTTGTGGCGACACAAACAATACTTCAAATGCACCATAGGATCATTATATTGATTGCAATAATAAGATCTTCAGGAGGTCTATCCTAGTGGCTTGGCGTGATTTATCCGGGGGGGGTGTAGAAGCCGTATTTCGGCAATATTTCTGAATTTCTAAATTTTCAAATCGATGGGGGGGGGGGGTGCCCACAACCCCTCCACTACCCCGCACGGTACCGCTTTTTGTTGTTTTTATGATGTGTGGTCCCATTGAGTATTCCGCGTGGAGCATATTATGGGTTCAGGTGCATCCTTGTGGAGACATTTTGGCTCCATAAGAGAACACCTTGAAAATTGTCAAAAGTGTGTAATTTCCATAAGGGAGGTGTTCGCGTATGGTTATGCATGTTGTGTTACTAAGTATTGACATGGATGACTTACCGTCGCATTCGCTTCCACGCCAGCCATTTTTACAAACACACTCACAAGACTCCTCCAGAAGATAACCAAACTCGCATTCCTTAACACATCCAGCGTTATTTTGAAGCCAATGTGATAGTAGCCTCGTATTCCAGGGGTTATCATAACCTACTGGTAAATTATTGCGAATTACATCCGCAGCTGAGCTGTAATAACAAACCCATAATGATACTACGAGGAAACGGAATAGATACTGTCGCTCTGCACAGCGACTGAAGAAGAAAACCATACTGGACAATGCCTAAATGACGATTAACGTGATTCATTGAATAACAGCATATTCGATATCCATTGAAATACGTAATTTTATATTTTTACATAAAATAGGTCTACACGATATACATGTGAAACAGAAAAAGGCCATGTGACAGATTGACACATGATGGTACAATTTAGCCAGTACTTTATCTGACCATGAGCTGCACCATATGTGCCTTTTATTTTTATATCAATTATCCAAAAAGACAAAATCATAATCATTATAAACGGAAACAGCAAGGTCACAACATATAAAGACAAAACACGATTATGAAATAAAATTGTTTTATTATTGCATAATTGAAAAAAAAAATAGGCCGAAACGAAAATTATCTAATTAAGATTTTCAACAGTTCATTGTCTCTGGTTTAAGTGAAAACACATAATTAAATTAAACAAAAAAGTATTATTGGTATAGGAATAGACTAGTTCTATTGCACTTTTGTAGATATTTGTTTATAAAGGATGCGTTCGGCGAGTGTGCATAAAAACTTTTTTTTTTAACTTGTTAATTCAGGTGTATTCGGGGAGGGGGGGTATTCAATTTAAAATGGATATATGTGAAGGGATGATACTTTCACTGGGGCAATAGGGGCATTCGGTGAGAGCAAAATGTAAAAATATGGGGTCATTGGGTGAGTACATGGCTTTTTTTAAATTGAACCTTTGGGTGAGAGCCGAAACATTGTCACAGAACAAATCAGGGATAAATGAAAGTTGCTGTTCAAATTTAAAAAGGTGTCTTCGTGTGACAGGGCATGTGCTGAACAAATATGGGTCTTTGGGTAACAGCGACGCTGAAATAGGGGTCTCAACAGTCCTACATATGCATCACCTCCAAAATGAGACTGCCCCCGCACTAGTGGCGTAGATTTATTTTTGACATGAGGGTGGGGTTTGTGGGGATGAAAAAAAAAGTCTTGAAGTATAGTGAACCCAGCACTTTTGGTGACAGTAAAAATTTATGGTACAAATGCATATTGAAGTTTAACTAGGGAAAAAATGGTGCAAAAGTGGAATAAATGCGCGTGAAGCGCGAAAAATTGACACTTTTGGGGCTAAAATGACCAAATATGAGTTTAATTTGGTCAGAAACCAATATATAGAGGCGGCGTCAACATCGGTTGTATGGACCAACCCCCTGGAAAAATATTGGTGGAATCTATTCCTCCCATCCCCCAGGATTTACGCCTATACCCCTAGCCTAATCACCCCAAGAAGGACCTTGAAATTAATATTATGCTTATGCCTGGCAAAAAATGTTACATACTGCACATTCTTGTGCTTAAGACACAAATAAGTTTTTATGGTCTGGTTTCATTATAGTGAGTTTTAACTTTCAAACATGGTTTGTTTCGTGTCTACAAAATGAATTATCCATGTGCATCATCACTATCCATTCACTAGAGGCCTACGATGGCACACGACCTTTGGAAAAGTACACAGGTCTCCGTGTATTGCCAGGGCACACCGACATCGCCTGGCTAATAATTACTTGGTATACCAGAGATACTAAAATCAATACCCGGGATCGATACACGTGAATGTGCTATGCACGATTTTCAGACGAAAATCTTTGGATACCGGAGTAGAAAATGATGAATATCTCCCGTAAATGATTTCGTGGTTCCTTTCACTTGAATATTATGTGTTGAACAGATATGATAGGCGTTAGCTTGCGTCTTGAGAACGAAGCTTGCGTCTTGAACTCAAAAACTGACAATAATTCTGATTTTATATGTGCCGAATTATATAGCACAGTATATAGGCCAATCGTGGGTAGTCTAAAAGCATATGACTCACACACAGCGAGGCCAGTCACCGGGCAATTGTCAGTAGCCTTAGTCAGATGTCCTTCGGCCCATTATGCGTATCAAAACTATTAAACAGGTCGGAACAAAATGGCCATGCGTGGCGGTGGATTCAACCTACCTGCGATTTCTGCCATGAAGATATCGGGGCGATGACACTGTGCAGGGGAGACAGAGATCAAATGGCATACAAAACGTTTGAAAAATATGTGGCAGCTTTCGTGAATGTTGCCAGAACTTCGAAAATGTCCTTTTTGAAACAAAATTATTGACATTTAAGTGAAAAAAGAACTGGGTCATATGCCATCTTTTGCTGAATAGACTATAGGTAAACACATTACCCTGACCATGAATAACCAAGTCAGGAATGCTGCAGGAGAAGTGTCGAACGCTCTCAGGTAGTAAGAAATAAAATGGTTACATTCGTACATTCATGTTCAGGATTATCATATAATACAATATTTAATAATGATATTCATAAATCATTACTAGTATGTTCATAAACGTGTACGACATTGTTAGTTTTGATATTGTATATAGTCCGGCTGCAAACACCATATTGGGTTAGATGGTTTTGCCAGTTAAAGTTTGTTTTTTTGCTGGTTATTGATCTTTGAGTGGTGTAGAAAAAGATTCCGTGGGATGTAAAATCGTCACCCTTGGGCAATCCGAGATATTCAAGATGGCCGCCACGTATCTCTGAAATAACATTCAAATGGTGTTTTAGTGACAAAAGGTATCATACCAAATAACTAGAGTGTTTTGGGCAGTTAAAGTTTGTTTTTTGCTGATAAATGATCTTTGAGTGGTGTAGAATAAGATTCTAAGGGGTGTGAAATTATCACCCTTGGTCTATCCGAGATATTCAAGATGGGCGCCACGTATCTCTGAAATAGCATTAAAATGGTGTTTTAGTGACAAAAGGTATCATACTAAATACTGTTTTGGGCAGTTGAAGTTTATTTTTTTGCTGATTAATGATCTTTGTGTGGTGTAGAATAAGATTCTAGGGGGTGTAAAATTGTCACCCTTGGGCAATCCGAGATATTCAAAATGGCCCATTCGTAACTCTGAAATAGCATTCAAATGGTGTTTTAGTGACAAATGGTATTATACCAAATACTTATATTGTTTTGGGGCAGTTAAAGTTAGTTTTTTTGCTGATAAATGATCTTTGAGTGGTGTAGGATAAGATTCTAAGGGGTGTGAAATTGTCACTCATGGGCAATCCAAGATAATGTAAGATGGCCGCCACGTATCTCTAAAATAGCATTCAAATGGTGTTTTATTGACAAAAGGTATCATACTAATACTGTTTTGGGCAGTTAAAGTTTATTGTTTTGCTGATAAATGATCTTTGAGTGGTGTAGAATAAGATTCTAGGGGGTGTAAAATTGTCACCCTTGGGCAATCTGAGATATTCAAAATGGCCGATTCGTAACTCTGAAATAGCATTCAAATGGTGTTTTAGTGACAAATGGTATCATACCAAATAATTATAGTGTTTTGGGCATTTAAAGTTATTTTTTTTGCTGATAAATAATCTTTGAGTGGTGTAGGATAAGATTCTAAGGGGTGTGAAATTGTCACCCGTTGGCAATCAGAGATATTCAAAATGGCCGACACGTAATTCTTAAATAGCATTCAAAATGATTGTTTTAGTAACAAAACAAATAATTATAGCGTATTTAGTGCGCATTAATGGTAGTGTTGGCTCAATATGTAATATATGCACGTAGATTATAAATTGACACGCTTCAGCGATCCCAAATTGCCATGATGGCGTCCCGTGAGTTGTGTAATGTATTTTCTTGTTATTTCATTTAAAGTCATAATGTACAATTTTTTTTCAGAATTTACCTTTATTTTTTTCAAAACCGATTTTTTGGCATATTTGTAATACTTACACATGTTCTAATTTGTTCTAATAATGTCGGCCACGATCGCAAACCGTACTCTCCTACAAAACTACGCTCCCTCCACATGTGGAGGGAGCGTAACCAAACTGGCCGCGTAGGAGACTAACTCTGAGGTCGCACTCGCTGTCCTAATCCAAATCGTGCGAGATGTTTCGAGTGATAGAGGTGAAGTTTATGATGTTGTTTCTTTGCAAATTCCCAATGTTTTTCGCGTCCAAATGTATTGGGAACTTTCATAATGATTGCATATTATCATTTTAGAAGAAAAAAAGAAAAATCTAAAAATTTAAAAAGATCGTACATTAAGGCTTTAATCATTCTTAACCATTTGCATAAAGTTTTACCTGTCTTTCAGATCATTTTAGCAATATAATACACCAATTAGATTGAATTAAAAATCATTACATGTGTATATATTGTCATCATGAAATATGTTCTTTAACACAAATACCTGAGAATTGTAGGTATAATTGTATGACACTCTTTGAAAATACACTTTCAAGGAGTGTGAAGATATAATGATTACTGTTCCAAGGGAGTTTTGAAAATGACAAACTGGCCTATGTTATACCGGGATATTATACAGCGAGAAAACATTCCAAGGTGCGCAGAAAAAATAATGAAACAGTATGTATTTGTTTCAATTTATCTTCACATACCGATACGGGAACGAATGTAATAATGCTCATCGTTGCTCTCTGAGCAATGGACCAGCACGTATACAAACAATCATCAATGCCAGCAAGATTATGAGTATATGTCAGCATGAAAAATGAAAAATATCTTAAGATTAATTATCATAAAAATTGTAAATACACACGGAAAACTAATATTGGCAATTATGAAGAAGATGGTTCTACCCAGTCCGCCAAACGACTAAGTTGATCTTCCCCCCACTTTGACTTCCAGGAATACTAATGTGGGGAAGTGTGTAAACTCCAAAAGATTCAAAGCATCCAGACAGATAGAAGCTTGCATATATGTACATATCTACACATGAACGTTATGTCAAAATTTGAATATCTGACAGCGCGATCGTGGTGATAGCAAATGAAATCAGAGAACGTTTAGAAATGTCTGTGAGTGATCTTCACGCGATGAGAATTAGGCATCTCGGAGATCCTGTGTCTCAAGGAAGAACAGATGATTGTATTTTCAATTCAGTGAGTGTTCCCGGTTAAAGAAGAAATACAACAAGGTTTTTGTTTCTAATGTTTTTAGTGACAAAAGCAATACACGCTGTGATGTTGCAACATCTGAAGAAGATGCAACATGCTGTAGATGTCACATTTGGAAACCTGCTGAATTGTATCAGGAATGCTGCACACATTCGGAAATCACATTAACTCGTACTGATCGTAGGTGACTCAATGAAGACCTCCAAACAAACTTTGCCGGAGAGCTTCTACTTCTTTCATCACAAAGTTATTCTAGTATTATCGTATTCTGTTGCAACTTTAACGCACGTGAAAGGTGAAGTTATAATGAAACTGTTATAGGCAGTAGCATCCAAAGCGTAGCCAAACAGGTAGTACGAGAGTGCGAAGACATTCGCATTGTAAAGTCACACCAATACCCTTATCGACGAGGATTTGGCTGCATAATCAGTATCTGACATGCTACAATTTCCTCGACCAAGTTGAAGAAGTTCTTGTCAGCTTTACTGATAGGCAACAAAGTCCTGTACAAAAGCAAGCAATGGATCTTCAAGTGGTATTGGGTGTCTTACTCAGAGATTCAAAGATGATTATAAACCACCTGTTCGACTACCGGGTTACATGTTGCTATAATGATCGGTCCTACACTTCAAGAATTTCGGCTGCAGTTGCAGGCGCTGTTGATATTAGTCGTCAAGGAATTGAAGGCGCTCAGCTCAGGAAGAATTGGTACAAGTTGGGCAGATAATTTCGATACAGATATCAGTTCAGATATAACCAAATGGAAAGCTGTTAACCCCAAGCTGTAAAAAATGTGTTATATTTCTACCTTTCATTTCGGTGGTGGCCATCTTGGAATTTTTATGCGATTGCAAAGAAGTAAAATGTCAAACTGGATCTGCTTAATTCTAGGGTGTACATTAATTATTGTAAGAAATAAAATCTGGCAAAAGAACTTTACCTTGTAACTAATGGTTTTTGCTTATGACGTTTAACAGAGGCCATTTTGAATTGCGAGAGTGTCATGTTTAAAACTGTATATAGTTTATATTTAAAGCATCCAAAAGGAAAATAATGTACACAAAATACTTTAAGTTTTTATTTATTATGGCACCGCTAGTGAATAACCGAGCTTAATAGCGGCCATCTTGAATATTTCTAATTGCCCAAGGGTTACCATTTTACATCCCCCAAAATCTTATTTTGTACCACTGAAAGAGTAATAATCAGCAAAGAAAACTACTTTAACTGGCAAAACCATCTAATCTTGTCTGCCACCGGACTAATAGCTACTTTTGGAATTAGTTCATGGATTTTGACACAATAGTCTATTTTTGCATTAATTACCCACCTGCATCATGCATGGGCGCACACTACTAAATAATCGTCACATTGAAATACACGGGAAAATACATGAAAGTATGTTTGGTTTTTTACCCCATGTAACAACATTTTTAATATTTTGATCAAACCAACGTCTTAAATAAAGATTAAACTTTTATTTAAATTTAATTTTTTGGGACAAGTTAAGACAAACTTGAGAGATACGAACTCCTGAACAGCGCCATCCCGAATTTCAGCCGGCACTCTCGCCTCCTTACCAGTCCCGGCCATGATATTGTTCCGAGGGCCTATTACCCATGCACATTCGATTCGGAACATTTTCTGAACACATTTGTAATGTTGAGCTCCTATTCTATCGTTTTTATCAAAACAACCTAGAGTCACTCAAATTTGGTTCCCTCGGGACGCCGGACGCCGATATATTTCGCATAAGCACTTTTACCGGAACTATCAAGGGTTACGCCAAATGCGGAAGGATTTAGTGTAGTGCACCCTGCATGCATAGCTACAAATGTAGAATTATTAAAAATGTGTACATGTAAGAGAAAACCAAAGCGTATCAACATTAAGGGATACCGTAGCCGCTATGCGATTAAGCAATGCAATTAAATACAATTGCCATTTTGACTCTTTTATGACATTTTTTAGTAGATATCCACAAAAAAATCTTATTCCCAGAATTTCAGTTGATTCCGATTTTGCGTTAGCGAGTTATGCATGATTTTGTGTATTACACTGCTCCATAGGCCGCTGTTGTAATTTCGTATACCAGAACGAAATTCAAATTTGACGATATTTTTGCAAAACTAATTAATCTGCAAGAAATTTTTGGGACATAAACATTATGTACCCAGAGGTTTGAGAAAAGTGTGGGGGGGGGGGAGGCTGTGGATCACGAAATGCTAGTACTCCCAAAAGTCTGTTTTTAATAGGACTTCTTCCTTTACTTATGTGGTCCGGGTACGCGATGTTCACAATTGATCGGGTACAATTATTGTTCAACCATGTATCAGTTACGTAATCACCATAATCATTGCTTTAAGGTTATTAATTATTTTAAACTGTTGTGATTTGGTAGTTCACAGCATCTTACGAATGGTAGTGAGCCTTGGCAAAAACTGAATTGCTCAATTCATAGCGAGTGTGTAGAAGAATAAAAATATCACAGATATACTTTTATAGGTGCTGCGGTTCTTGAGTTACGTTGTAAAGAGGGCTGAAACAACAACACTTTTGTAAAACGTACATAACTCATTAACGACAATAAATTAAGCAAGTTTGCGAAGTATATGATTTGCAGAATGAACTTTTGCAAAATATCAAGGTGTTATTTTTCAATAATATATGGATCTAGATAATGAAAAATCGATTTTTAGGTTGCTTCGACCAACAATACCTCGTCTACCCTTAAGCAGAGAAGATGTGAAGAAAATGAGATAGATCTACCTATCCTCAAACAAAATATGTGCGCTGCCGCTCATTCAAAAGTAATCACGCTATTCAGGGTTAACAATAAAATACAACAAAGGGGTTCGAACCCATGATGGGTGTGATACACAAGTTGCTGCTTACTAGTTTTAGGGAAAGGTCAGTGTCTGTATATCATCATACTATGCATACCATGCATGCAGACCCTAACATCCAGTTATATTTCAAATAAAATATGACCGAAGTTCCACGGCAAATTATAATTTCTGACGCTTGTTGACTCTTTCAACCTCTACGATTTATGATACAGACTATTTTCAATTATCAAAATATCTTTATTAGGTTTGCAGGAAATGACAGTAAAATACATAAAACAATAAAATAAACATGATCAATAATCATCCCTTTTCTAACAAAATCCTAAATTACTCTCCCTAAATAATTAATATAATGTTCCAAAATGTGCGGATTTTGTGGGAATTTTTACACAACTACATTTCTTTCTTGTAGTATCCACGTGTGGTATCCCATCAGAGCAACAGCTACTTAACACACACGTGTCATATTTTCAAGGAATTCTCTATAGAAACATTGGAAATATTTCCAATTCTCGCTATTCGCAATAAGGGCGCCGCCAGCTTGGTTTGCGATGTAATCGTGATGTATCATGGGAAAAGGTCGACATCAAGTCCGCGCAATACGAATATTACCATGCTATTACATAGGAACACGTGACAATATTTTTTAGTTTGTCAAAATAAAGGTGTTACACGCGAATCGATACTCAATAATACTTAATAATGTGATTTGAAATGTGCACAATTAATTTTTCTCTATCGATTTGCGTGTAATACCGTTATATTGACAAACTAAAAAATATTGTCACGTGTTCCTATGTAATAGCATGGTAATATTCGTACTGCGCGGACTTGGATGTCGACCTTTTCCCATGATACATCACGATTTTCCCATGATACATCACGATTACATCGCAAACCGCTGGCGGCGCCCTTATTGCGAATAGCGAGAATTCTGGAGTGAAAATTAATCAACCGTGGTCGGCAGCACACATCACATCAACATGATCAAAGGCTACTTTCAAGTATAGATGTGTAACTACTTGAGGATAAAGGACTATGAATAGGTGCGACAGGATTACCTACGGGATTATCTCAAGGATGTAATTCTATTCTCCCTCCTTTTCTTACATCAGGAAAGTTGAAAAAGAAGGAGGAAGAACGGAATTATATCCTTGAGATAATCCCGTAGGTTATCCTGTCGCACCTATTCATAGTCCTTTATTCTCAAGTAGTTACACATCTACTTGAAAGTAGCCTTTGATGTGATTTGTGTTGCCGACTACGGTTGATTCATTTTCACTCCAGAATTGAAACCATATCCAATGTTTCTATAGATAATTCCTTGAAAGTATGACACGTGTGTGTTAAGTACCTGATGTTGCTCTGCAGGGATACCACACGCGGATACTATAAGAAAGAAATGTAGTTTTGTAAAGATTCCAAAAAAATCCGGCCATTTTGGAACATATATTAATTATTTAGGAGAGTGTTTTAGGATTTTGTTAAAAACGGGATGATTTTTGATCATCTATATTTTATTGTTTTAATGTATTTTCCTGTCATTTCCTGCAAACCTAATAAAGATATTTTGATAATTTGAAATAGTCTGTATCATAAATCGTAGAGGTTGAAAGCGTAACCAAGCGTGCAAAAGTATTATTTGCCATGGAACTTCGGTCATATTTTATTTGAAATAAACTGGATGTTAGGATCTGCATGCATGGTATGCATAGTATTGATGGTATACAGACACTGACCTTTCCCTAAAACTAGTAAGCAGCAACTTGTGTATCACACCCGTCATGGGTTCGAACCCTTTTGTTGTATTTTATTGTTAAACCTAAATAGCGTGATTGCTTTTGAATGAGCGGCAACACACATATTTTGTTTGAGGATAGCTGGATCTATCTCCTTTCTTTACATCTTCTCTGCTCACATCTTCTCTGCTTTAAGCAATTGATAAGAATTGATAGAGATTCTCATACTGCAGTTACTGTCCGTTTTCCTATACACAATACACAGTGCTCTCACCATTGACGCGTGAACTCTACAAGTGATGTACGTTGGAAGAATGGGCACATGCCTAGTTAACATCACTGTGTGAAAAATAACCAGCCAATATTTTAGCTATTCTCCAAACTTCTAGCAAATATATTTCTCTAACATGACCTAAAATTACAGCTAGGTTAGATGTTCAGAAATAGTCGCACTTTTGTAAAATATGAGTGAGGGCAAGGCATAGCTAGCCAACTCCCCGTGTTAATTGAATGGAGATTTGACCGAAAATATTAGTATCGGACCGCTCACTTCTGAAGGATGCCACTAAAAAAGGGTATAAGCTACATTTTAACTATTCTAAATAGGTTCTAGAAAATATAGTTTTGTAACAGGTCCCTAATTTAGATGTTTGGAGAGGGTCGCACTTTTGTGTTTTAGGAAGGATATGTAAACGACAGATAACACCAAAAATATGAAGAAATTGTTTCCAAACCGTGTTAAGTCAACAATCATTATGTTGCTCATTTGGAAGAATGCTGGTTAACAAAAAGCAGGTCTTTGTCTCATTTCGTGAACAAAAGTACACATACCATTGTTTCCTTTTGTTTCCTTTATAATCGGTTACCCAACTGAAGCTATAATACCAGCTTTATTGTGATGTCGCACATTGAAAACAGACACTTGTGCACAACCAGAGAAGATCTGATTTAATCAGTTGAGCTGCTTCAATGAGTGTTATCTTGGTTTAATAGCTTTTAATGGGGTTTAAGTCCTGCAAAGGTCGAAATGAATTCTACTGTAGACATGACTGCATCATGTGCAAAGTTGTCGATTTTGTTTATTTATGTGATTTGAAAAATCGCTCATCAATGATCATTGTAAACATGCGAAAAATCATTGGCTTCTGATGCCCGCAGCTAGGGGAGGGGGACGGACCCATACATTTGTAAATGGGGGACGTGGCACCTTATTCCACAGGTTCATTACTCCGAATATACAACAAGGTTCGTTATTCCCAAGGGTCAATAGTCTGAAGGATTGTTACTCCGCATTTAGAACAAGGTTAGTTATTCCGTAGGCTCATATACTCTAAGTAATGACCCTTAGGAATAACGACCCCTGCGCACTAGTCGTTCACACTGGGCAATCAAATACCCATTTATCTAAATGAGTCTGAAATTCTATATTTCGCCCGCAAATATTCCCCTAAAATTTGCGCATTATTATTTTCCCCCAAAAGGTTGATGCTTCCGCCGCCACTGTGAAAAATCTATGTAAATCTTTCATTGTAATAATTTCAAGATGGCTTTCTTCAATATTTAACAAGCAAACACATGTCTTAGTCACCGCTTGAAGTTTCATAGGTGGCGCCATTGTAGAACAGACAAAACAAGCCGTATCCATGCATGGCAATGCTTGGAAGCATTGTCCACATGAATCCCAAGGCCCTCTGGAAAGCATGGTGGGAATAGCCAATCCAATACACAATCCTTCCGATGACGAACAGGATGACTATGAGAGGAATTAACTTCAAATTCTCTGGCTGGACGTAAGATGCAACGGCGAATAGGCCGGGGGAACATGGATGAGAGTTTGTTCACCGGTGTTCGCCAAAAATCGAACGTGGACTGCGATTAGAGGTGGGGTCAACTGTTCGGGTTTCCTCGGATCCCCGGCGATGCGCAGGTTATTTCCTCTTGCTGTTCCAACAACAAGTATAGCTATAATCGTTGGGAGAATTTCTAATGGAATCCATCGAAAAGTGTATATCATTCGGTCAATCATGTTTGGATCATCTGGTATGGTAATAGGTACATAGTAATAACCAACATAGAAATAGACCGACATTAGCGCTAGAGTTATGCCTGATAGGTTCTGAATCAAGGCTTCCCAAGCACGTACCTGTTTGTCCACCGGTTTTTGTTCAGATGCCATATCAGTACCAAGGGGGTCACACTAAATTCACGGTTGTTCTATTAGCAACGCAAAACCTATGAAAAATTCAGCTGGTTTACTAGCTAGAAAGTGAGGCCAGTTATCGATCCGTTATGAATAATTCATGTTCGACCCCCTGGATCATGTTAATTGATATTGGCAAATAACAACGTTGTTAGTTTTGCGAACTTTGCCTGTTCAATGAGAGTATAGCGCGCCCCCAATACATCTGGGCACAAACCAGGTGAAAACGATCCAGTTTAATGAAATGGCGGACGGGTATTCCCATCAGGCACCATTGATATGTTTTTTCAAAGAAAGTTGATATGATATGAAATGACATTTTGCAATAGCAAAGTCAAAATTAGAACTTGCTGTCAATAATATGAAGGAAATATGTGACAGAGGCAAGGTGTGAAATACAAGTAGTATTTGAAGTTATAATAACCTTTGATACCCGACCTGACCTTCCATCATGGCGCCTTAATCGTCATATGTATTTCTATTATGCTCTGAAGCAGGGAACTTCTATTATTATCGGGAATTGCCTGTCACACATTGACCCAGGTCAGCATACCGCCATATCCTTCCCGACATGCTTAGTAGCCAAGTCCGTAGAAGAATATTATTCTTGTGATCCACACACTATGTACACATATAAATTTGGCCACATTTTATTATACGATAAATACGAATTTATTAAACATGGTAACAAATATTCTCTAGCAAATCGGTTATACGATCGAACTGGTAGGCATATTATAAATTCGGGATATTAAATATCTTCCTGACCAGCCAGATCAGCGCATGGTCAAAAACGATTCCTTACTAGCCACAGACCGTCCGCTGGAATTAGTTGAACATGAACCATTCGTTATAACGGCTGTTGGTCGGACCTCATCTCTCCACATCGATTGTATAATTGTGACCTTTAATCCCCGACATTGCTCTTATGAACTCACATCCACCTGTCTCAAGTAAAATAAAATACCAATTTGCACTAAGCAGACAGAATGTTACTTGGCTCCCAGCATGAATTATTGATTTTATACGGATGTTAGTACCATAGATGAACTCCTGGATGGGGCAGCTTTAATAAGCATGAGGCCGCATTGATATGTAAATAGCGTATTGTTATTTAAATTTGTGCCCAGACGTATTGAGGGCGACAGTCATGTAATCCAGACGGAGAATGGCTGCATATGCCGGGCATGTCAATTTGCTGAGTGAAGGCTGATAATCACCTTTCTGTATAGGTAATAACAAGGGGGTGACACTAAATTCACGGTTGTTCTATTAGCAACGCAAAACCTATGAAAAATTCCGCTGGTTTACTAGCTAGAAAGTGAGGCCAGTTATCGATCCGTTATGAATAATTCATGTTCGACCCTTGGATCATGTTAATTGATATTGGCAAATAACAACGTTGTTAGTTTTGCGAACTTTGCCTGTTCAATGAGAGTATAGCGCGCCCCAATACATCTGGGCACAAACCAGGCGAAAACGATCCAGTTTAATGAAATGGCGGACGGATATTCCCATCAGGCACCAGTGATATGTTTTTTTCAAAGAAAGTCTACTAATTTAATATGAAATGACATTTTGCAATAGCAAAGTCAAAATTAGGACTTGAGGTCAATAATATGAAGGAAATACGTGACAGAGGCAAGGTGTGAAACACAAGTAGTATTTGAAGTTAAAATAACCTTTGATACCAGACCTGACCTTCCATATCTTTCCATCATGGCGCCTTATTCGTCTTTATGTATTTCTATATGCTCTCAAGTAAAATAAAATACCAAACTGCACTAAACAGACAGAATGTTACTTGGCTCCCAGCATGAATTATTGATTTTATACGGAGGTAAAGAAATACACAGTTGCCTGCAAGCCGTGCACCATACTCCAAATAATTCGGTAAATCTGAATAATGGTCACATGTTAACATATCATGTGTTCGGGAAATCACGTGGCAACATTTTAAGATTTCAGACTTGTTTACTAGTTAAATTGTCATTTGTACTATTGATTATTTATCTTTGTTAATTAATATATCTTTTAAATGCTGATAAATCGTGGTTGGCTGCCCATATTATATGTTAAATTCAATGTTTTATGAATATAATTCTACCACGCAGAGGGGTCACACAGCGTAATTTCACACTACACGATTTAGCTAGATTTGGAGCTCTGCACTTCAAATTCACGTCAATTTCAAAGTTTATACACTTAATATATTTAATATAATACTTATTTTTTGTTATAACAAACTGGAACACGAAATATACTAGCTTATTACCTATACAGAAAGGGATTTATACACATTCACTCAGCAATTTGACATGCCTGGCGCATCAAGACATTCTCTGTCTGGATAACATGACTGTCGCCCTCAATACGTCTGGGCGCAAATTTAAATAACAATACGCTATTTACATATGAATGCGGCTTCATGCTAATTTCTAGCGCCGCTTCCAGGCCTATTCCGTGGTAATAATCTAGTATATTTCGTGTACCAGTTGGTTATAACAAAAATTAGTATCATATTAAATATATTAAATGTATAAACTTTGAAAGTTACATGAATTTGAAGAGCAGAGCTTCGAAATCTAGCTAAGACAGGTGATGTGAAATTCTGCTGCGTGACCCCCTCTGCGTGGTAGAATTATATTCATAAAACATTGAATTGAACAGATATCATGGGCAGCCAACCACGATTTATCAGCATTTAAAATATATGTTAATTAACAAAGATAAATAATAAAGAGTACAAATGGCAATTAACTAGTAAACAAGCCTGAAATCTTAAAATGTTGCCACGTGATTTCCCGAACACATGATATGTCAACATGTGACCACTATTCAGATTTACTGTAAATATTTGGAGTATGCTTGCACATCATGCACATACACTGTGTATTTCTTTACCTCCGTATAAAATCAATAATTCATGCTGGGAGCCAAGTAACATTGTCTGCTCAGTGCAGATTGGTATTTTATTTTACTTGAGAGCATAATAGAAATACATAAGACGAATCATGGCGCCATGATGGAAGGTCAGGTCGGGTATCAAAGGTTATTATAACTTAAATACTACTTGTATTTCCCACCTTGCCTCTGTGCAAGGGTTCGATTGCAAATATTTATTTAAGGTTGATCAGTAAGTTTACCTTATACATGTCGTCCCAGAATGATTAGTACCGCTTGGCTGTGCAACCTTTACAAAAAATATTAAAACATAAAATCAACAGTGTTTGACGAATTAAAGCCGAACCCGGGGAGCCGAAAACAAATAAATAGGTGGGTATGTTTTCTACTTCTTGGCTACCCACTAGTGTTTTTTTATTTTCGGATTGTTGTAGCGTTTTGTTTACTACCACAACATAAGGAATTCCTTTAGTAGGGATGACCAATGAACCATCAACTTGATTAGAACACTCCCATAGACATGCAGGGAGCTCAACTGTGCACTGCTTGCACAGACATTTCTAAATTGAGCTCATTCTTTTATTTTTCATAATGTTTCTGTAAAAATTGGAGATGTTAATGCCAATTATGTTTTGTAACTATCCTGCAAATTACAGCATCATAACTTATTTGGTTTTTCTGTAAGTGTGAGTCAAAATTTGTCAATCGCCACAGTGCGCTTAATTGCCAGTGGCCCAGTGCAGCACTGCTCAGAATGGCACAGAATATTCAGATGAAAAAGATCAGGTGAACACCTTGACCTACTGAGCTGTAATTTGGCAGAGTTGTTGTTATTACCTCTATCATACCCTCTGTAAAAAGGAAAAAAAACCGGACAAGTAGATCTCGAGTTAAAAATTAAATCACCAGCTTCCCTTTGGAATTTCCAAACACCTTTCGAATCATGTTAAATAGACACCATTCTGAACATAAATGTGAAGTTTCATGCTCATTTGTTGTATTATTCACCTGATCTCTCAACCCTAAACATTTTCTTATATTTATACCATCTGCACTGACTTGCTGCTATACACGCACAGGAGCTGTACTTTTAAAATACACGCCTAATCAATAATGAGTCTTTCACTCCATTGTTAAAGTACTGTGCTCTCTGTAGCATATGGAGTGACCAGCCCCTGGATGTGATGGTTTTGTAGCACATGACAGTATTCATTCAAGCCTATCAAGGTCTGTTATTAGCCACTTGCTGAATGGCTGGGCATTATCAGCTATCAAAGAGATACCTTATGCTGCTGCCAATCACAATAGAGGTTAAACATTTTCTTAAAACCCCAGAAGTGATATCAGGATAAAGCTGTGCATGTTGGTACTTGATTGTTTGGATTCCTATGTTGAAAATCCCTTGTAGTACATTAGTATTTTTCTTATGTGTAGTGTATATTGCTGTGGAAAAAAAGTTCACCTGGACTTTTGATTTTGTGCCACTTTGGCCATTATGGATGATTTTTGGCAAATGTTTTCTAAAAGCATGATTTCAGTGCCTCGGTTTGAAGAAATACTTAATGCTATTGACTAGTAAAGTGCCATTTTATAAGAAACCCTTTGATACTTTCACAATATGCTTGTTTCATGTTTGCATATATATTAAAATAAAGAAATATAAAAAGGTAAATATATGCTTATACCAATTTTGCTCACATTGCTATATTTAGACTTTGTCAATTTATTTCATTTCAATGACCGGTCAGAATGGGAAACTTTGAAAATTCATAATTCGAAAAGTTTTTGACCGATTTTGTCCATTTAACCACCAAAATACTTCTGTTGATGAGTTCTTTCCAGAAAACAATCTTTTGTAGCAAAAGGGGCAACATGAAATTATGATGGTCATCCCTACCTTTAGAGTAACAAACGAAATGTGAATCACTAGAAAAGAATACACAGTTTAAAATTCTTTACCAGTTGATAAGAATATGTCGTGTAATTTTGCTCATACAAATTCAGCAATCCCGTGTGGTCTAGTGGTTAGGATTCGTGGTTTTCACCCACGCGGCCCGGGTTCGATTCCCGGCACGGGAAATTTGCGTTTTGTCTTCAACACTTCACATAAAGAAGGGCTCTGGTATGAACATTTGCATATTATTTTTGTGGGACATTAAAGCATGTCAGACATATCGACTTCATTCTGAATACGAAGAATGTCCTTCTGATATCAAATAATTTTGATTTTTTAAAATTCGCAATATAATACAATTTTTATGGCAAATTATAAAAAATTGAAATTTTTGACATTTAACAGTCCTCGAAGTATAATTTATAAGTGTATGCAGCCGGGAGAAAAATCCAACGATCATTTGAAAATTTTGATCTTTCGTATTGAAGATCCAGATTTTTTCCCCCGAAACACCAAAAAAATTGAGGTATCTTCAATACGAAATTCAAAATTTTAAATGATCGTCGGCTTTTCCTCCCGGCTACTTACACTTTAAGTACATAAAGGACTGATAAATATGAAAGATAACAAAATCATCAATGTTTAAAAATTTGTATTATATCGCCAATTTCAAAAGCTAAATTATTTGATATCAGAAGGACATTCCTCGTATTCAGAATGCAATTCGATATGTGCTCTCATATCCTATAAAACGTTCAAACTAGCTCTCACAAAATGAGCAAAAAGTTGGCTCTTTGCTTCGCTCTTCAAAAATCAATATTTCCGTCAGAATGTCTTTTGTTATCTATTGAACTGTATCTTCTATAGTGCCCTGGCGACTTTATGCTCATTTTGTGGGAGCAGGTGATTGTGAGTTGAGGCTTTCTGGCTCTCAACCCTCGAAAGAGCTTTTTGTCATCTTATTGCTCATAGGCCATGGTTAAATCTACAACGAAAGTTTTTTCTTATGAATATCGGTTGCCAACCAATCGCATCAGCGCAACTGACAAGCAACACGTCGGCACCGCGAGAGTAATGCGGATACGCCATCACACGCGTAGAGTTTGATCGGGACGCACCGGTCAATAGTTCGTTTCCATGACCGGGCCCAGTTCATGTTGATGAATTTCTCTCAAATACAGGGCATAGTTAAAAACAATACAGTATTTGTACAGTATTTTTTGTTATTGTGTTTTCATACATTTTCGGACACTACTCATTTATATCATACTACTTCATTTACAATTGGAATATTCTACACTGTGTATGATTACAGCTTTGGAATCAACACTACAAGGTAGTCATATTCCAAATTCAATAGTTCTAGGGGTGTACTTAATGAATATATTAACATCTCAACATGCGTACCTTGGTCAGATATTTTCCATTTTTTCAGGTAAATTGTTGAACGTCAAGATATGCTTCAAATTGTACAGGTTACTTATTTTATGTGTAAGCCCATTTTCTATTTTATAACTAACCAAAAATGATATATAATTTTCAATTTCCACTCCACCCTAATTTGATTAAGCAGTTAATGCGAATCGTGGAGCAGTTAAGCCAGCAATGACATTTTACAATACAGAATGTGTCCGATTGTTGCTTTCAGCATTTATGTAATAAGATTTTGTTCATAAACAATTAAAATTGATATAGTTTCTGCAAAGTTATCGATGTCCGCCCGTTAATATCCGTGTAAACTATGTACTTTATATGATTGTCCATTCCCGGGGTCCATTCTATTATTTTAATGTTTCCGCCGTTACGGTGAAAAATCCAAGTAAACCTTCGATTGTCATAATTTCAAGATTGTTTTCTTCCATAGTGACGTTCCGCATAGCATTTAAGAAGAAAGTGTCTTAATCACCACTTGAAAATCCATGATAGGTGGCACCATAGTAGAACAGACAAAACAAGGCGTATCCATGCATGCCAATGCTTGGATATATTGTCAACATGAATCCCAAGGCCCTCTGGAAAGCATGGCGCGTATAACCGATCCAATATACAATCCTTCCAATGACGAACAGGATGACTATGAGAGGAATTAACTTCAAATTCTCTGGCTGGACGTAAGATGCAACGGCGAATAGGCCGGGAACATGGATGAGAGTTTGTTCGACGGTGTTCGCCAAAAACCGAACGTGGACTGCGATTAGAGGTGGGGTAAACTGTTCGGGTTTCCTCGGATCCCCGGCGATGCGCAGATTATTTCCTCTTGCTGTTCCAACAACAAGTATAGCTATAATCGTTGGGAGAATTTCTAATGGAATCCATCGAAAAGTGTATATCATTCGGTCAATCATGTTTGGATCATCTGGTATGGTAATAGGTACATAGTAATAACCGACATAGAAATATACCAACAGTAGCGCTAGAGATGTGACTACTTGAGTGTTAATCATGGATTCCCAAGCACGTACCTGTTTGTCCACTGGTTTTTGTTCAGATGATGCCATGTTGTTACAAATACAGCGTGCATGTACCGTATGGCATAAAGTACTTGGAAAGTGCTGCAGAAATATGTTGTACTCAACTTATGTTTATAATATTTGAAAATATGCCGTATGAAGCGGTTGCGAACGGCAAACCAGAATATGTAGCAAGTCGGTAGTCGGAAATATATGTTGATACCAACCAACAGAATAGAAGCAAATGTGTCCTATATACATTCACATGGGCCTACTACAAGGCAAGAGTTCAATCAAGGGGGTGACACTAAATTCACGGTTGTTCTATTAGCAACGCAAAATCTATGAACAATTCAGCTGGTTTACTAGCTAGAAAGTGAGGCCAGTTATCGATCCGTTATAGCTCGTTATGAATAATTCATGTTCGACCCCTTGGATCATGTTAATTGAGTTTGGCAAATAACAACGTTGTTAGTTTTGCGAATTTTGCCTGTTCAATGAGAGTATAGCGCGCCCCCAATACATCTGGGCACAAACCAGGCGAAAACGATCCAGTTTAATGAAATGGCGGACGGGTATTCCCATCAGGCACCAGTGATATGTTTTTTCAAAGAAAGTCTACTAATTTAATATGAAATGACATTTTGCAATAGCAAAGTCAAAATTAGGACTTGCTGTCAATAATATGAAGGAAATATGTGACAGAGGCAAGGTGTGAAATACAAGTAGTATTTAAGTTATAATAACCTTTGATACCCGACCTGACCTTCCACCATGGCGCCTTATTCGTCTTATGTATTTCTATTATGCTCTCAAGTAAAATTAAATACGAATCTGCACTGAGCAGACAATGTTACTTGGCTCCCAGCATGAATTATTGATTTTATACGGAGGTAAAGAAATGCACAGTGTATGTGCATGATGTGCAAGCATACTCCAAATATTTACGGTAAATCTGAATAGTGGTCACATGGTGACATATCATGTAATCGGGAAATCACGTGGCCACATTTTAAGATTTCAGGCTTGTTTACTAGTTAATTGCCATTTGTACTCTTTATTATTTATCTTTGTTAATTAACATATATTTTAAATGCTGATAAATCGTGGTTGGCTGCCCATGATATCTGTTAAATTCAATGTTTTATGAATATAATTCTACCACGCAGAGGGGTCACGCAGCAGAATTTCACATCACCTGACTTAGCTAGATTTCGAAGCTCTGATCTTCAAATTCATGTAAATTTCAAAGTTTATACATTTAATATATTTAATATGATACTAATTTTTTGTTATAACCAACTGGTACACGAAATATACTAGCTTATTACCTAGTACAGAAAGGTGATTATCAGCCTTCACTCAGCACATTGACATGCCCGGCATATGCAGCCATTCTCCGCTCCGTCTGGATAACATGACTGTCGCCCTCAATACGTCTGGGCACAAATTTAAATAACAATACGCTATTTACATATCAATGCGGCCTCATGCTAATTAAAGCTGCCCCATCCAGGAGTTCATCTATGGTTCAATTCATAAATTCGATTACAAATATTTATTCAAGGTTAAAGGTTAATCAGTCATTAGAAGTTTGCTTTATACAGGTTGTCTCAGAATGATCAGTATTGTCTTGAAAAACAAAATAATGTTTAGCTTATATTTAATCTATTCGCATTCTATTTTCAGTCATGTTTAACGAATGTTTGATGACGTAAAATCGATATTATTTTCACCAAGCATTCAACATCAAATATTCATAACAATTAATCGAACTAGTATTGTTGAACAAATACCCTTTTGTTTCACCAAATTTATCAGTGAGAACATTGCCTTATTCATGCTGTCCCATAATGATCTGTACCGCCCTTGCAAATATATTTAAACATAAAATCAACAGTGTATAACAAATCAAATTTAACGCCTTCAATAAATTGGCAGGCATATTTTCTACTTATTCTGTAAATTCCGTTAAAATATTTTTTTTGGTGTGAAAATAGGCTATATTACTAAAAAAAGCATTTAATAAAAAATTTCTGTCAGAAATTACCTATTCATAGCAGAAATTCGTAAGAAAGATAAATGTATGTAGGAGTTAGAACTACAAGCAATATGACCAATAGCGGATGATATTCGTACCTAAGACAATTCAACTTCCACGGTACAGACCATTGTGGGTCACCCTGTATAATATGCAACTGGACGAATCACTGGGCAAATCGGTATAATATGCTTTATGACCTTCGACCAAACAAACAAAATTCTTTTTCCCGCAGGCGGGTATAATACTGAATTTACTGGGGATAAAATATAATTATTTGACACATAATTGTGACTGTGGAAATTGTTTTTGTGTTTGGTAGCTTTATGTATAACAAGATTGACTTATGTAAAATTGTTGTTGTATATGCGTTGAGTTTGTGTACGATAATTTGGAAAAAAACATTCATTTTAATATACTATTTTTAGAAACACACTCAGTCTGGCCTCTTCACTGACCTATACGCATGCGTGGTGTCAATTTTGTATAGAATTGGGCTCATTTGCATATGCATAAGTTCGTTGATAAGGCTGTGGCGTACTTAGTGATAGTAGAGTTGCAGTAAAATGAAGTTGCACGATTGCGTTTGGTGATATAATGCGTATATATTTAAACTGTTGAAACCTTTGTTTTCGTAAATCTGCACAATGTCCAGGCATCTCGCAAATGGCAAATATTGTATTACGTGTAATAATATGTCCTAGTGTATTGTATTTGTTCGAAAAGTTTAGCCCCGCTAATATACTTCACGCAAGGCATAGTTAAAGTTGGATAACTTAATCCACGATAAAGGTAGGGATAGAGATATGACGTCATCGAAAAGTGATTTGTTTTAGATTGAGAAATAATGCATGTCAAGTAAAATTTTCGCTGACATTTTTATTTTACTGTTGTATTAATTGTTGTCAATGAAAGTGACAGTAAAATTTCGAAAATAACCGTGCATTTATGACGAATTTATGTCATGGGACTATTTGTTATGGTTTTAATGCGGAGGGACATGGAGCTATAGAGGTCAGTAAACGTGAAATGGTCAAAGTCACGTGGACAGGCACATGGAGTTGCAGACACGTGCAATAAATTATGCATGTCAAGTAATAATAATTGTGGGAAATGTTAAATTGTTTTAGTGTCGTATACAATTGTTGTATAGGTCTACTGAAGTTGACAATCAATTCAAAGAAGATAATGAAGAATGATGAGGAAATGTTTGTCATGGGACTATATTTTGCTTTAATGTGGAGGGACATTAAGTTACCGGTAACGTTCAGATAATGTGAAACCATAGACCCTTTGTCTTTGTCTCCGGTTGTTTATTGCGAGTTATCGGCATGGTTCCGGGTTTGGAGTAAACTTATTTTCTCGTTTTATACACAACGTGTGATCACTGTGATGTAATCGGAAACCAGCGAATAACGGCTGGCGTAACATTTTGTGATGGGGTTAAAGGAGTAGTGGGGTTAATGTAGAAGGTTACCATGCGAAATGACTTGACCAGGTCAGCACGTCAGTGCATACTGCGAGTTTGTTATCAAGATTTTTTTATGAACCCAAGCTCAAGTGCACTAATTGCTTCTTGTAGCATCACCAAGGCAAACATTCGCATGGCCTTGTAAGTTGTGCATGTTCTCTCACACAGTGGACTTGACATGTACGTTCTCTGTATGCTGCTTTCAGCATAATTATAGACCTTTACATGCTTTCAGTTGACAAAAATCTATTACTGTGTGCATCGCCTATTTCTATTACCAGTGCACACATGATTTATAAAGCGCGTTCATCTATGTGAACTGTTAGTTAAAATATTTATGTTTAGTATTATAGTTTCAAGTATTTTACAAACCTGTTACTCAGATAAAAAGTATCATAACTCCAAAATGCTGTTTCAAAGAAAACTAAAACCACATTCTTGTGATTCCATTGAAATTAAGTTATGTGTATAGTACTGATTTAAAAGCAACCCTTTGAACCCAATACAAAGTCTGTGAAATTCTAGAAGTTACGTATTAAATATGTGACACAATCTAATCATGCAGAACAAAGGAAGCATTTTTCACAATTCATTTCCCGGAGGGGGGGGGGCACTCCTATTGTCGCCTGTACACCATCCGCGATAATCAACTTTTGAAAGCATCCTAAACAAGGATTTAACCCTTGGCAAAAACGACACCCTAAACAGGTAACACGCGCCTGTTTCACACCCTAAACAGGGATTTTATTCCTTGTATCAAATTTCATACCCTAAATTTCATTTCCGCGTATTAGCAATTATTGCAATTTTGCTACCTTTCCCCCAATTTTTCATGTTTTTACACCCTAAACACGAAACGCGCGTATCGCGCCTACCCACAAAAAGTACCCTTTTTACGCGTTTTTATTATTGCGGATGGTGTACATGCCACAATGGGAGTGACCCCTACCGGGCAACCGCCATACTTCAATATGCTTGGTTCTAGAGTTCTGATGATTTGTAGTATCCATTTTCTTAAATGTTATTTTTGTTGGCCCCTACACCATATTTTTGCCTTGATCTCAATTACAAATTTGCCGGCTTGGGCCCTAAACCAGATATCACACATTGTTACAAAACATTCCAGCAACCTGTTATTTCAATTACTTGTCTTTATATGAATATACTAAAGTGAAGTCAAATAGGCCTACAGCATCTAACTCAATTCATACAAAATCTCAGTTTTTTTAGGCATTGAGTGTTAATGCTGTGCTGACCTTTCAATTAATATTAATTAACAACATTGAAGACAAACCTGCAGTGAAAAAATCATTAAACGGGACGAATATAACTATTCGTCTCAGATGTGACATGTTTTCATTCAAAGATTATTTATTCTTTACTACTTATAAGTTAAGTGCTTTCAGTGATCCCAGCGAAAGTACAAAGAAATTAAATTGTTTATAAATTATCTAAAAGTGAAGGATAAGTAATAAAATAGTCATTAGGTATTTTGAAACGAAAAACTGTGGCCCCATTCAAATCATGTCTTATTTTGTCTTAAATACATGGCTTTCAGCTGAATTACTATGTTAGCACATCTATGACAATGCAAAGGTACCAAAATCTGAATTTTGATGACTCACGATACGATCGTCCAAATGAGCAAATCGCCGAATGGGCCTTTAAAACCTGTTACCTTTAAATCAGTGGCTCCGGAACCGAGGCAAATCCATCATGTTTCCTTTAATCACTGCGTTGTCTTTTTTAAAGACATTTCTTGTTGTGAATAATCGCATCAGCACACATAGGCCTATAAAATCAGGTCTAGAAAATAGACCTACTTATGAAAAGGATTTGGGGAAAAAATCCTTTTTAGCAAAGTATAACAAGGAATGACATTTTCTGATACTAATAGAGAGGGAAAATTATATGTATATATGTGTATTTTGTTGTTGCCGGTCGCTGATGATCCTACCCGGAAAGTCATTTCCTTAGTGAATTTAGTTGCAGGTGACGAAATTTTTTGAATACTATAATAAACATTTATTACTTGCATGTGATATTTAATACTAGCATTAATATTAAGCGTTTGAGAAATGTTTACAAAATAATATTTTTGTTTATTTTACTGGTTGCTTTACAATGACTGTTTTGGCTGAGCTTTCCCGTGGCCCTTTTGGCCAGCTGCTGCTGTATTATATAGTGGTATTTCTTGTATGCTAATGCCGTAGTTTTTCGTTTACTCTGACCACAAAATAAAGTAGTGTTGCAAAATTTTCACTCGTTGAGAATATGACGTGTGTTTCGCACTCAGATTCTCAGCAGTCCCGTGTGGTCTAGTGGTTAGGATTCGTGGTTTTCACCCACGCGGCCCGGGTTCGATTCCCGGCACGGGAAATGTGATTTTTGTTTTCAATTTTTCACAAAAAATTATCAGTATACGTTTATTCATAAAAGTTAAAGGGCAGGTCTATTGCAAAAACAACTTTATCTCTATTCGAAGAGAATACTTATTACATTACAAGTTGACACTTGTTGCAATTTTTTATGCGTATTTATCGTAGATGACGTAGGTAAATGAAGCGGACACTATATCATGCTCTCATCATACAATCACAATCACTTTGCCATAATTTACCATAACAATGCTGCATAACAATATACAGACTATTGTTCTCATTTCGGAAACAAAACTCACACAGTATTGTTACTATGAGTTTGATTTGTAATATTTTATCCAACTGAAACTATAATAACTACATGAGTTTGTGGACTTAAGGGAAGGGGTATGAACGTTTGGACAGTATTTATTGTGGGACATTAGAGCACATCAGACATATCGAATTACATTCTGAATACAAAGAATGTCCTTCTGATATCAAATAATTTTGATTTTTTGAAATTTGCAATGTAATACACATTTTATGGCATATTTAACAGTACTTGAAGTAAACTTTATAAATCTGATGATTTATACTTAAAGTCTATGTAGGTGGGATGAAAAGCCGACGATCAATTGAAAATTTTGACTTTTCGTATTGAAGATATGGAATTTTTTCCCAAAACACCCAAAAAAAATAGGTCTTTTTGAAAAAAAAAGTCCATATCTTCAATATAAAAGGTCAAAATTTTCAATTGATCGTCGGCTTTTCCTCCCAGCTACATACATTTTAAGAATATATCATTAGATTTATAAAATTTATTTCGAGGAATGTTATATATCAAAACTTTTGTCATAATTTGTCATAAAATTTGTATTATATGGTGATTTTCAAAAAATGAAAATTATTGATATCAGAAAGACATGCTTCGTATTCAGAATGCAATTCGATACGTCTGAGGTGCTCTCATGTCCCACAAAAAATACTGTCGAAACGCCATAAACGCTCATTCTAGATCCCATAACACGGTTTATATGCTAGTCTCAGATGAAATTCTAAGCTCAAATTATGTATTTATTTTTTAGGCCTAATATTTCTCATGATATTGATATACGACGTACATATGAATTGTAATATCACAATTTACTAACATATAAAAAAAGAAGCGGCTGATTTTATCCATATGTTTAAAAACCATTAAATGTGTATATGGGCAATTCCAAGCAAAAGTGGACATGACTCAAAAAAATAAAATTGCCTCTTTGTATTTCTTTTAACTTTCATATTATTCCAAACAGATGTAATGTTCAAGTTCTAAACTTTTTTCTGCATTTTTCTAACATTTTGTTCAAAAAAAAAAAATTCTTCGGAGAGTGTATTATTTTTTAGTGGGAAAATCCTGTTCAACTTGGATATTTTCTAAGTGGGCCTATTTTATTAAACAGGGGCACTTTTCTTTTTAATTTGGTACATTTTATATCTATGAAATATGGTCTTCAAGAAATATCCATCACATTTTAAATAACCCCCGCTAATTTTTTTCCTTTCATTGTGTTTTCATAACACTAAATATGGTGTAGCACGAGTTACCGAGAGATGCATTTTTAAATATATTTACAAAATGTTGGCAATTTAATTGATGCCACTTATTATTTTCCTTCTACTAGTAGTACCTTGAATAAAAATAAGAAATTGAAATACAAAACACTATCCACCACATAATAATGACCCCTTAAAAACTGTAGCACGAGTTACCAGTAGCACGAGTTACCGATGTAGCACGAGTTACCATAGCCCACTTCCCCCTGTACCAGCAAAGGTAATGCAAAATACCACTTGGCAGCAATAGAGGTATCTCCCAACTGCATGAATGTGCATTTATGTAACCATGGTAACAACTTTCTAGCAGTAGTGTAGCCATGGGGGGGGGGGAGGTGGGGCAGACTTCCCCCTGGCAAACTAGAATTACGCGGTTCGTAATTAAGGGGGCACTCACTCAAAAGTGTGTAAATAACAATGTTTTGTAAATACAAAGGATATGCAATATGCGAATAAGCTCATTAATATTCATAAATATGCAAATAACATGACAAACATCAGGTCACAAAATCCAATCACCAAACCAAGTTTGAAGTTGATTGGTTATTAATGCATTTAAGCTGCAAAGTGGATTAATGAAAATGTAAGCAAAATATGCAAATAGGCTCATTAATATTCATAAATATGCAAATAACATAACACAAAAATATACAGCACATCAAGCCACCATATCCTATCACCATACCTATCAAAAATTCTATCTATCTGGCATAGTATAATAAGTATGTAGTTGATCGATTATTGCATTGAAGCTGCACAGTGGATTAATCAATTTGCTTCCGCCCGAGCAGCCAAACAAAGAAACAAACAAAGAAACAACCAGGCAAACACACATGTGTGGGGGCCCAACATTAAAGATAAAAGTGCCCAACATTAAAGATAAAAGTGCCCTTCTGACAGAAAAATGAAAAAATATGGAAGGCAAAGATAGAGAAAAGGTTCAAGGAGCCAGTTCCACCTGATCATGCGCCAAAATAGTGTAAATATACCAAATTTTTACCAAAATAAAGTCGCTTTTTTGAAGCTCAAAGACTTAAACTTGTACAGTCTCTCTAAAATTGTTCTAGTATATATCCCATTACTAATACCTGGTCAAAATGATACAACCAAAATTTTAGTTCCCCCCTCCCCAAATCTAGCCCAAGAAATATAGATACTGGAAATCCTGAGACTGGCTAACAGCCACAGTGACATTTCATCATTTCAAGTTGATACTGAGATTTGTATGATTGATACAAAATTTGTTCATGTTGTTGAGTATGATGGGTCTCATTTTCCAGGTGAAGTGATTGAAATCGTGGAAACTGTATTCAGTAATGCACCAAGCAGGAAATCACAGGAAATGATCTCAACCAAAAGATGACCAAACATTCTATACCGGTACCTCAGAAAGCATTTTTTAAATTTAAAGAAACTTACAGAGCCGATCATTGTAAAGAACCACGAATATTACAAGTTTTGTGAACTAATTTAGGGTGAAATAACCTATCAATATATCAATTGTTGACTGTTCAATTTAACTGTTGAAATTTAAGCCCTACAATGTATGAAATATCCAAACAGGATGGAGCAAGGGATTAAGTACATACATGTACATAATTATGTAAAGCTGGGATGTAATGTGTGTGGTACATTGTATGCTGATACATGCACTGTATTGGTGTTATTTGTACATAATTGGGTTATTTTGGGGGTTATCATGGTTATATCAATGTATACTTTGGTTATATGTACATAGATTGGGTTATTTGACCATATACCAGTCATTGAGGAATTTTTATCAAGAAACTTTGACATTTAAAAGAACATTAACCATTTTGTATATGGCCGGACAAACTGTAGCACGAGTTACCGTAGCACGAGTTACCATGTTTTTTGCCAGTCAATGTAAAACTATGAGGGACAAAACTTTTTAAGTTATACCAAAATAAACCTTAGCATAGCAGTTACTTATCATATAATCAATTAGGCTTTAATGTTTTTGTTTTAGGACACGATCAAAATAAAAATGAGTGATTTTTAGCATGTCCTCTGCTCGTAGCACGAGTTACCGTTTTCGCAGCTGTCCCACACGTACAAAAGTTGATATATTCATTTAGCAATACTATGAGGATCTAGCCTTGAATGTTGGGTATTAAAATACAAAAAATACAGATTCCAATCAAATGATTTTAAAAAGCTGGAGCACAAAGTATTAAAGTATGTAAAAGGACGCCATAAAGTGTAACACGAGTTACCGTGGAATTGCCCATATACTTAATTTGGAGGTTTTTTTCTGTGAACAACAACAGTATACGTTCTGTCCATTGAGAGCGTTTATAGTCCCTTTTCTCAAAGCGGGCACATCTCATTTCATGACGTCACCTTTTTTCTAGGCCAAATCTGTCTCATTCGAAGGAACTCACCGTTTAAGTTGGTTTTTGCGGAATATCAATTTTAAACGTCTTATTTTCTCAAAAAAGTGTCATTTTCATTGTCCTCATAATATTAGCTTGCCAATGATATGATGTTGTTTTTGCAATAGACCTGCCCTTTAAGGCATTGGATAACAACGTTTGCACAGTATTTTCGTGGACATGAGAGCACATCAGACATATCGAATTGCAATGAATACGACGAATGTCCTTCTGATATCATGTAATTTTGATTTGTTTGGAAATTTTATGGCAAATTATTGAAAATTGATCTTTTTAATTTTTTTTTTCATATTTAAGTTAAGAGTCTTCGAAGTAAAATTTATAAATCTACTGATATATATTTAAAGTGTATGTAGCCGGGGGAAAGCCGACGATCACTTGAAAATTTTGACCTTTCGTATTTAAGATACACTTTTTTAGATTTATAAATTTTCCTTCGAGGACTGTTAAATATCAAAAATATCAATAAGTTGCCATAATTTTCAAATTTCAAAAAAGCAAAATTATTTGATATCATCAGAACAGTTTCGTATTCAGAATGCAATGCGATATGTCTGATGTGCTCTCATGACCAACAAAAAATGTGCAATCCCTTAATTTGTATGAAGATATAAAGATTTGTATGTGGATTTTATGTGAAAAATTGAAAACAAAGAGCAAATTTCCCGTGCAGGGAATCGAAACCGGGCCGTGTGGGTGAAATCCACGAATCCTAACCACTACACCACACGGGACTGGTGTGCATCTGAGAGCGAAATACACGTCATATTCTTAACGAGTGAAAAATATGCAGCAATTCCTTATTTTGTGGTTCAGAGTAAATAGTACTGGAATCGGATAACAACGTTTGAATTCTGAATACGAGGAATGTCTTTCTGATATCAAATAATTTGGATTTTTTAAATTGGTGACACAATACAAATTTTATGGCAAATTATAAATTAATGATATTTCATATCAATTTGTAAGCGCTCTTCAGCGAAGTCATAGTTCATTGAATTTACAATGTATGACAAAACAGGCGAAAAGCAATTTAAAGAGAATTGCTCAATAAATGAAGCTAGTGTATGGACAATATGAGTGTGGTCTTTCATTTACTGACATAAAATTTGAAACATATTGTAAGGAACATTGTTGGTGCATTGTTGGTTGTTTTTTGTTTTTTATGAATCATCGTAGTTTCCAAAGAAAATTACATTTTGGGCACAAAGCAATTTAAGATCAATTCAGACAAAATGTCAGAAATAAATACTCCAAGAACTGTATCACATCGTTCGCTCTGAATACCGATCTATTAATGTATGCAAACCTTTACTGTTCGATTTGATATCGGTATACCAGACCTTACTTACGGTAATGTTTTAAAAGGGCATTTCGTGATCCACAGCATCATCCCCCCACTTTTCTCAAAAAAAGGTGAGATTTTTATATCATTGGAAACCTCATGGCTACATAATGTTTATGTACAAAATATTTCTTGCAGATTAATTCGTTTAGCAAAGATATCGTGAAATTTGAATTTCGTTCTGGTATACCAGAACGAAATTACAACACATTGTCTATGGCAGTAATACACATAATCATGCATTATAACTCGCAAACGCAAAATCGGAATCAACTGAAATTTTACGAATAAGCTTTTTTCGTGGATATCTACTGAAAAATGTCATAAAAAGGAGCTGCTAGGATCACGAAATACTCCTTTAATGTAGGATTAAATAGCCTTAAATTTAGTGGCGCACATCAACATCTGGGGTGCTGAATTTTGCACCATTGACATTACATTGTACGTCGTGTAATCGTGATTTTTCAGAACTTTGCAAGTTTTTAATGGTTTGAATTATTTAGTATATTTTTAGTTTTAGGTCAGGGTTAGGGTTTAGTTAGCATAATGTTAGGGGTTTAGGAGGTGACGGTTAGAATAGTTAATACTCCGTTTTCACAAAGCATGTAACTTAGGGTGACATTCTTGGTAATAAAAAGCCCCTAAAACAGGATTGAAAAAAAAAATCGCATAGGACACAGCCTGTTTTTCAAAACAAAAAAGAAAAGAAGAAAAAACCCAACAAGATAGAACATAGCTTTGTCCTTTTTTGGCCTAAACTCGTCAAAATCACTTTCCTAGATCCTGTGATGTGATTTGAATAGTTAAGTTAGACGGGGAATATCATATAATAGAGAGCTTGCGATTTCCAAACGTACGTATCATACGCCCGTGCATCTATTCAAAATCGCTCTCATGTGACAGGATTTTGAATAGATGTACGGGCGTTTGAAACGTTCGTTTGGAAATACCAATCTCTCTAATGCGTAAAGAATCGCAACCTCTCATGTATGAACACATTAACGTGTTAAAATTGATTTTGATAACGAGACTGGAGTTCATAGAGTTCCCGGGTTCATAGGGACTGATAAATATATTATCCTGAAGGAATTGAGGGAGTTAGAAGTAAATCGCTCATTCTACAAAATCCGGTGCCAATAGCCTTTTTTCCGTTCTTTGGTCCACAAACACTTTGTCGAGCATTTAGGGCATCAAATATGTTGTTTTTCTGGTAGAACTCAACGAGATCTACACGGACATATATAGTTTTCCATACTTTAAATGCTTTCTTCAGCCTGATTAACCCTTGCAAAGGCTCAAAAATCGCTCAAAATGCGTTTCCACTGCTCAAGTGTCACATCTAACCCTGAATATTTTCTTTGAATAAATGCGATTTCTTTACATATTTGATGTTTTTTAATTAGATAACGCACCATCATATTGTTTATCAACATTATTTTTTAGTGATTAAAACGTCTTTGTGTAATTCTAAAATAAATTGCACTTTCCACCAAAACGCTGTGAGCTACGTTACCCCTTTTTAACACACGTTATTGGAAAGAAGTAAAACAGAGGTATCAATGTAATTTGCAGTTTTTAAAAGGAAACACTCATAGGTTTTTAAAAATCACATTAAAAATTGTGATGCTGTAGCATTTTTGGCATAGAAATGTTGTAAACATTGAAATTTCGACCGACCATGTTAAGATTCGTGAGCTACGTTACCAGGATTCTATAGTATGCACTTGTATTAGATGTACTTCCTAATAATATGTGAAAGCTACCAGTGGTCGAACCCCATTTATATTATAATTAACCGACATTACGTTCTAACGTTCGCAAATCACATTAAAAACATTAAAAACCAGTGAACTACGTTACTGTGAGCTACGTTACACACTCATTTACGCATCTTCAAAACTTCTATGAAATGGTGGAATCTGTTTTACAGTTCACTCAAGTGATCTTTAGATTGCTTTTTATGACCTTGGATTGGGTAAAACCAGCCCATTTTGTAGTCGGTAACGTAGCTCACATTACATTGAGTTTTAGTGTTAAAAAACATCATGACTTCCTGAAAGAAAAATATGCAAGTGGTGTTGGCAATTTTTTACATCTGAAAGTAGTGATACATTTACTCTTAATAAACAAAAAAGCAGGTATTTTTGAACAACTTTTATTTTTTCTATTTTTTTAGTGGATTGGCACCGGATTTTGTAGAATTAGCGAAATACTATTTTTTACCATGAAGAAGTGGGATAGAAGGTTTTTAGGTAGCAAAGGGGGCACGAACATATAATTGACAGATCTGTGATCTAAAACAAAAATAATACAATGTGTCGCTAAGCGCACAGCTGGTTTTACCAGTTGTTTCCCAAATCATGATATGGCTTAAAAATGTTTTACTATTGAATTGGCTTCTTTATAAATGCTATACAGTAAGCCAAAAAACTTAAGGTACCAGTTATGTTCACCCCTGTATATCCTAACCAAAGACAGATATGTCATAATTGGAACCAACATTCACTAACATTCAAATTTAAGACATCATTCGTTGAAATTGATCAAGAAATAAAGACACGACGATCCAAAAGCCAAGGAAGATCCAATTTAAAAGTTGCAGTTTGTTGCTACATTGCATGCCCTTATTGATTTGTACACAAGGCGTTCGCCAAAGAGAACTAGCGCCGCGTGCTTCCATTGATTAGCACGTTAAAAGCTAGCGTCGTGCTTTCATTGAGTAGAACTCAAAAGTTTCGTTTCTTCATTAGATTTTAGATCACAGTTTCTTTAATTCTCACCCAATTCCAACAAATAAGGTCTTAAATCAGAGCTAAAGAGTACAGGTATTGGTTGCTTGTTTTGACATATTTGTCTTTATTTAGGATATACAGGGTGAACACAACTGGTACCTTAATTCTTTGGCTTACTGTATTTATCACATCCTTTGTATATAATAATTTGCGGCTACAGTATCTGTCTAAAAAGAGTTTCCGAATACATTTTACTTTCCAAAGCGTTTAAAATTGTAAACTATTATAGAAATGCAATAGTCTATAATTATATTTCTTTATAAGTAAACTATTGTTGTTTACTTGGATCTGCTTTTAAAACTTGTTCATAAGCTGGCCACGAGGTTAAAATGTAATTTACATCCGCAGGAAGTGATTCTCTCAGGCATGTGGAGATACAGTTTCTGATATAAATAGGGCATATCGAGCATCTACTACAAACCTCCGGAGAGAGTGTGGATGGAACAATTCTTTATCAGCTTGCGAGATAGGTTTATCTGTACTAAACAATAAAGCTGCTTTATGATAATAATACACAATGTCCACATTAGAGCACACATAAAATTCTAGACCCATTGCTGATAGTTTTAAACTGATTAACAACAACAATTTTAGTTTTGCGTCTCTTGAGTGGATCACCTTTGTATTAACATCTCAGGGGCTGTGTAATAATTATGAGCCCCTCGGGAGGGTAAAAAAAAAATCCCCGCCCCCTCCCTCGGTATGCCAAAAATCGCTTGCCGTTTGGACATGCCAAATTTTGCAAACCTAAAAATGGTGTAGATATGTTGCGAGGGTAACCTGCAGGAAAATTGGCATATTTAAGCGTTTTCCTCAGCCTCTATATTTTATTTAAAATGCGCCTCATGAATTTGTGCCCAAAATTGCTTTCCCCCCTTTCGGCTGGCCAAAAATTTCTTTCTTGCCCTCACAATATTTCTTCCCACCAGGGCTTATAATTATTGCACAGTCCCTCATAGAAATTCAAATAAAAAAAAATAAAAAATTTAACTTTTCCTAAACATTTTGAAGCTAGCATATGGCAGCTATTATATTTATATGTTGATACGATTGGTTTTATCACTAGCGCACCTTCTATTTTATTGTACTGCATGTCGTTTTGCCTGAATAAAGATTATAAAGTACTTTATAAAACTCTAATGTCTCTAAAGATTATTTATTTATTCAACGATGCTTGTGCTTATTGTTTACTATCATTTATTAATATTACATACATTACCTTTCACACTTAAACTATGTGTATTTGTTAGCATTTTGTTAATCATTAGCATCTAACTCTGCTCCTCGGCATCAGTTTTTTCAGGGTTATTCATTTCGGACCGGAAGGTTTCTTGTCACACTAGCCACGATCAGTTCAAACTTGAGTACGTTTAGGGTTACAAGTTGCAATACGTAATCAATAAAGTGCGATGTATCGTCTGTATTTCCTGCCCTGAAAGCTTTTGGACGAATGCTAGGTGAATTTGTAAGAAATTGGAGAGAAAACTAAGAATAGATAACAAAGAATATACCTAAACCGTCAAAAATAACACTTTTGCTGAAATATTTCTATGGCGGACACTTTTCTGTTGACGTGTAAATTTGCGAAGGTACCTAAAAGATAAACGATATATCAAATAAATTATGCAACTAAATGTTGCAGTTTGAGTGATTTATTTTGTATTTCATTGTTTTCTCACCATGTCCTTGACATAATTATACGTTGATTACAGATTACTGAAAGCTTTAATTTCAAAGATTATTTAACTTAAGTTATATTGCTGCTACTTAGGAAAGCAAGTTCCTAAATCGCAAGATAAAGGAGTCCATAGCAATCAGACAGGAAAAACAAGTCAAGCTCAATAGAGACGAGGGCCGGGATCTTCCGAGAATTTACGACTGTCTTCTAGAAACACCAAAATCATCCAAGTGTGAAGAAGACAGTCAGTCAGTCATTACTGCCTGAGGATGGTAACAGTTAGTTACCGAAAATATTAGCAGGTAAATATTTATTTATTTGCCTTCAGTTTCCGTTGAAAGTTTTAAAATTTTCTTGGTTAAGTTATATTAATTCAGTATGTAACCGAAAATCACACATTACACATGTCTGATAAAATGCGCCCTCAACGTACAAAAATCATCAAAATTTTATAATTATTTCAAAAGTTTATTATGCGAACTTACAGACGCATGAGCCGATCTTCTTGGAATAAATACGTAATTATGAGACATTGGAATAATGTGTTCTGATATGTTACTTTTCGCTCCAAATTGTCTAATGTTTTATGCCAAAATGTGCTGATTAGCTACTTTTGCATTACAATGGAAACCATTCCAAAGACACGGTCTCGTGTGGCCACGTGGAATCATAATCTGATCGGACCTGTAATAATGAACATTATAGATATCGCGGTATTAAGAATAAGATCACTGTACAGTGAGGATAGTTAAAGCACCAACGCCTGCTGCTGCAGTTGTTACATACTGCCAGCCGTACAACCAAAATAAATGTTCATAATTGATGGCAACCAAAACAGTGCAAAACGTATATATGCGCGGATTTATGCGTTCTTGCAGGAGGATGTAAATATTGTAGATATGTCGTGTGTGAAAGGTGGATGACCCCATTTGAATTTGGGGTTGGAAGATACCTTCCCCTAAATAACAGCTAATAACAGTATTGCGAACCATCAGCATCCATGGTTCGATGTAGAGAGTCTTTCCTATTCAGAGGAGATATTGCAATTACACACCTTATTACCTTTTAACAATAACCAATGACACTAGCACGTAATTCCAGTCAAGCACCAATCTTTAATCCTATTATTGAAGAGGATAATAAGCTTATACTTATGTATGTATAAGTCTTTGTTTGCTTTGGCTAAATCCTGTTCAAGAGAGGACATTCCTGAACCTCGTTCAGTTGGGGATGATTTGAAGTGACCGCCAATTATGACCATTTGATATTTAATACCAGTAATGTGGAAAAAAAGAAGTAATGTAGTGCCAAAATAATGTACCCTTTTACGGAAGGAGCAAAGTTTAACAAGTTATAACTCCGCTTCTGCAGTACGAATGTCAGCGGCGAATGTCAAGTTATTATTTCCCAGTCTTTAAAAAAATTGCAGGCAGCGGTGGAATCGATCTCGGTACCTCGCGGTTAAAAAGCACTGTGCAAGACTACTAAGCTAACTAAATATCTGTTGTGCGATGCTTGACATTAATCTTTGATATTGCTTAATCGCGGAATTAAATTAGTAATAAAAAGAAGTATATAGATTCTTATTTAGCGGTCAAATTGGATAAAAGGGGAAATATTTGTCCCTGCTCTAAAGAAAATATAGGTTAGAAAATTATCAAATAAATTTAAATTAAAAATTGAGATTTTATATTTATTTATTTCACGAGGCGGTATTATCACAGACAAACACTGTGTAAGCTAAAAACTCGACCCTCATCACTAGATGCTGTCATGGCTCAATGGTAGAGCATCAGACTGCTAATGTCAATATCGTTGGTTCGAGTCCTCCTGCCAGCAATGGTGATATTTATGATTTTAATGTTACGCTGCAATTTGTTCTATTTTTTTCGTTTATTTATTTATTTATTTATTTTTTATTTATTTATTTATTTATTTATTTATTTTTGTTTATTTATGTAAATAATTGGATATATTTGAAAGAGGTATTTGAGCAATTTTATAATCCTATGGGGTCATTTTGAACCCCCATCCCTCCCAACTTGCCAAACGCACAACACCTATGAGTTTGCATCATACATGTCATCATCATAAAAAAAAATCTATCTATACCTGACGCCGGCAGCGTAATTTCTTTCTGCAACCATAATGGGCCGCAATATATCACTAACCGCATAGTCCGAGGCAAGGTTCATTATTGTCAGGGTTAGGGTCTTAGGGTTAGGGTCTTATGGTTAGGGTTAGGGGTTAGGTGTTAGGGGTTAGGATTAGGGGTTAGGGTTAGGGTTAGGGTTATGGTTTAGGGTTTAGGGTTAGGGTTAGGTGTTAGGGTTAGGGTTAGGGTTAGGGATTAGGGTTAGGGTTAGGGTTAGGATTATATTCGTATTTATTATACTAGTAATAGTATATTGTGTGTATGCAGTTTATTCCGTAATCAATAAGTAGGATCATAAACAAACACCTTTCTGGCACAACGAATCATAGCACAGTCGTGTAGGCATTAGATTATGGATACAAAGGTTGTGGGTTCGAACCCCAGGTAAACCGTTATAGAATTTTAATTCTATCGATTTCTTTTTATTTTATTAAGTAAGAGGAAATAATAATGGTAATAAACTCGTGTTATATCTAGCCTCATAGGCCTATTAATTACATGTATGTACTATGTGTTATCGCATTGCGGCCCATTATGGTTGCAGAAAGAAATAACGCACGCCGGCAACTAGACTACTATACAAAAAAATAGTATCAAATCTTTCCTGCTCAATCAATATAATACTTGCAAATAGATCATAGTTTACTAATCTAATCCTGTAATATAGACCTGTTATATCACCTGTATTTGCATGTAGAGTCTATACATGGTTTGTTATGGTAGGGATTAGTGTCCGATCTCTGTAATGTAATGTAAATGAAGCATATTGATATGCAGGAAGAATCGATCAGGGCGCTATCTATTAGGAAAGATAAACACTATTCAAAATATCAATAGACAAGAAGAAAGGGATGTAGAGATTTGTAATTGAGTCATGCATGATTTAACAGATTTAACAGAAGGTTCTTTCCAAAACCCAAACGTAATGCGTCCAACGGTCTCAAACACAATCGTTAATCAGATTGTTTTAGTATATAATAGGCATCACGAAAACACTACATGGAAAAAAATCGGGCTCAACACTTTACTGGATTTGGGGGCGAGTTGATTTCCGAGACACTCCGCTGCCTGAGACGTTTATAGCAGATTTAATAAAATTTCGTAGGGAGCCCCGACTAGACTCCTCTCTGCAATATGTTCCAAAATTGCCACCACATAACCCATTGTGAACCAGAGTTCTCGGGTTGATGATAATAGGCGGGTGAAAACACATAAAACATTTTATAGTACGGAGATATATGTAACCACCAACTACATTTAAGATTATTACCTTGCACCGGGATATGCAGGTGTATTGTAAAATGATTATAAAATGTCACTTAAATTATTATGCAGACTGTGAATATTTAAAGAACAACGACCCGCCCGTGCGACATGTTGCCATAAATGAGGATTATATTGGCATTCTCAGCGTTTAATTGCATGTTTTCGGCTCATTTAAAACCATTTTGGTGACAATTTCTCAAACTTGGTTCATCAAAATAGAACGAGTCCTAGATGTAATTTTTAAAAATTAATTAAAAAACAAACATTTTTACTCAAGAATTTTTTTTGTTACGTTTACCGATTTGGGTAAAAAAAATCCGGGGGGTATTTTCTCCAAATTTATGCATTCATAAAAAAAAGCGCAGTGAGTTATAGTGCGCTACGCACAGGCACAACGCGGTCGGTATACACAAGAGTCGCATTAGTGTTCATGTTCACGTAACCGCCTCAACTCATTTGCATAATTTTGGAGGTGGGCTGATCGTATTCTGATTCGTCGAACACCTAATTTGCATAGTTTTGGAGGTTTCCATATTTGGGTTTACCCAATTAATTATTAATGACCCGGACGTTGTTTACATCATGACGTCATAGAGCTTGTTACTCGTCCGATTCGAAACACGAAAAGCATTTGCACTTTTCTTTCCATTAATGTTATATCATGAAATACCATATAGCGGAGGTGTTAGTTTTTTATATAAGGAAAATATTCAAACCGATGACCCCATGTTGACAATGGCTAGATATGCTGTATTAGTTCTGGAAAGGGTCCGACGACGGGTCCGCCGTTTTTTTCCTTCAGATTTTGAGGTAATTTAGTAGACTTGCTTACCAGTCGTTTTCGTTATCCTAACTACACATTGCATAATTGGAAAGTGAACTTCGACGTACGTAATGCGAAAAAGTCTTGCCGTACTTTTTTGATTCAATTTACATGCATGTTTCAGCCGAGACGGTTACGTTTGCGGCCACGCAGCGGTATACAGATAAGCTCATCTAGGTTTTACTAAAGTAAAACATATTTGACGTTGATCCACAAGCCTCAGCACACTTTACAGGTTGTCGCTGACCACTACGGCCCCACATCATTCCATAAACCATTAAACAACAATTCAGGGACTTCAAGAGCGCACACCCTAGACATTCCACAAATAACCTTCGCAACCAGGGTCACCTGCTTCTAATGCTCGAGTGAAGTTTAAGCGTCTTGACATGTGTATGTGCCCTATCTCATGTTACACTCAAACATTTGGATTTAAAGTGTCTTTATGTGTCTTCACAAACTGAAAGGACAGATTCTTGGTATGTACCAATACTTCGGGAAAGTAGCAAAAGACATTTCTTGGTCGTATGCAACCCACGAAAGGTTTTCACTGATACACGACGCATACTAAATCTGTCTGGGTCTTATTTGTAGCTGATTATAGTTGCCTTCTGCTACGAGGGTCACCTGCTTCTAATGCTCGAGTGAAGTTTAAGCGTCTTGACATTTGTATGTGCCCTATCTCATGTTACACTCAAACATTATGCATTTTATATACTGCTCAAGATTATTCTTTTTAAAGGTATACCAAATCCACATCTTGAACATCCAGTAACATATAAATTCATAAACAGTGGCGGCGCTACGGGTGGGGGAGGAAGGGGTAACATTTCCCCCTAAATATTTTTATTGGCCCCAATTTGCCACCCCCACACTTTTGAGGAAAAAACCAAAATAACCAAAATTTCCCCTTTTTGCGGCCATTTTGCGCAAAATCTGTCTATTCCCCCCCTGAAATTCACTTTGCCCCCCTGCCCAAAAAAAAGAAAAAAAAATTCCTGGTGCCGCCACTGTTCATAAATGTGGATTTAAAAGGTTTTCATGTGGTTGCGCTGACATATACTTAAGACCATCAGGTTGACCTTTAACAAAAGTATAAAATCAAAGATTGTTGTTGCATACCTTTTGTGAAAGTTACAAAAGCTTGCCAAACAAGTTTTAATACACTAGGTGCTTGTGAATTTTCAATAAGTGTATGATATAAAGACACGTAATTAATGTTGTGATACGAATTACATAAATTTTAGGAAGCGGAATTTAAGCTATAAAATTGTTCATAACTACACAGAGCCGGATTTACTATTTCACGGCTCGGAGCAAAATTTAGGGTCCCTCTCTATCCAGTATTTTCCAACGAAGTATTTTTGTAAATTGGTATTACCATTTCTATTTTCAACTTTTGTGACACAGTACCTGTTGTGGCCCCTGGCTTTTTGGGCACTGGGCCCGGGCGCTTAATTTCTTTTTGCAACAATTATTGACTACAATAGTACAAAAACAAGATGCGACACAGTAGCTGTCGTTCAAATATTCAAATTGAAAGTGCAATCTTGTACTTGTTGCACAGCCATAGTAATGGACGACGCTTGACAAGGTCTTATTCTAAGACTACGGTCGTAGGATTAATATATTGCAGCTGCTTCCCTTGTCCCTTGAAGCTAACTAGATATTGTAACATTAATAGAGGAAAGCCTTGTTATCATTGTAGTTCATTCTACTTTAGCTACTGTCAAGCTTTAAGGGACAGTTTTTGGGAACTCTCCTTTTTTGAGGTCATACGTCACTCTCACCCAAAATCGCCTATAGGCATTTTTTGGCCAATTGTAGCCTATAGCCACCCCAAATGGCCTAACGGTAATAAAAAAACCTACCCCAAATGGTGCAAACAGGGAAATTTGGTAAGTTGATACCAATTTACGAAAGTGTCTATAGTCTTATTTCAGACTTTAAATCAGCGTGTCGGAAATAAAGCCCACAAATAGATTATTTTAAAAGCAATTGGTGATTGCTATCCCAATGTTCTTTAAAGTCAGACACTCAAAAATATATAGATTGTATATAGATCAGCATTTGTCATTTTGTCTAATTTTGTGCATGGATATTGTTCTTCTTAATAGAGTTCTTTGGACAACATCTATTTTGTGTTCAAGTTTTGTTGTCAGTATCCATAATTCACCGTTGTATAGAAAATGAACCCCACATAAGCATGAACAATTCTCACCTTTGTTGTAATGGTTACTCTCGTTTGCTTTAGAGAAATTGTTTGAATTGATTACGTATAATTATGTTACTATCGCTAGACATTTTCTCCTTTATATCTTCGATAGCATCTAGTAATGTTCCTAAGTATTTACATTCTTTCCAGTCTGATGGACCATCTTTGTCGCAACAATGAACACGGAGCAATGGTTAGCTTCATGACATAGACATTCAACACAAAGGTTAAAATAACAATTAAGTAATAAACGGCAGCTATTTGGTTTTGCTACTGTCACATCGTCCAGCCGTTGAGAGGAAACTCAATTCTTTGTCAACAAAATAGAATCCGAGTATTTGACAGTTTAGTGTCATTAATGCTGTTGACCTGAAGTGCTATCAGATGTTGTTTACATTTTGTGTCAAATTCCGTGTTCAGCTAAACTGACGAGATACAAAACCAAATAAAGAGAAACATCGGAGAGTATTATGATTGTTGTATCTAAAGGTTATGAAAATCATTTATTTTATGGATTGATAGATTTTGTGTAACATATTTGGTTACATGTGATGCGATGCAACTGAATAGAGAACAGGAATAATCGAAAGTAATACTTAAAGGATATACTCAATCAAGACAAATTGATGAGGCTGACTAAATGTGAACGAATCATTATTTCCTTGCATTCATCTGTTCAGACAATAACTTGGCTTAGCATATTATTACTTTGGTGGGAGGTAGGTATATTTGAAGTAGTCTGCTTCCGATGTTAAAAAAAAACCGAGACAAAAAACCAAAAACCAAAAACATAAACCAAAAAAAAAAAAACACCAAAAACCAAAAACCAAAAACAAACAAACAAACAAAAAACGGTATCTACAAGAAAATCATATATTTCATTGTGATTTTAATGGCAGATACTTTGAACTCGTCTGTACCCAAGGTTAAACGCTGTATCTACTAGTAATACATTAAGCAGGTACCGTCTTTTTACTTTGAAATGTAGGAGAGTCCAATTGCAATAATAATTTCAAGCGAAATCAATCCGGAAATCTACTCTCAATTGTCATTCGTGGGCGATAATGGACTACCTTGCGACATCTTTTTCCAAACATTATCCACTATAATAATAAGATGCATTAGATCACTTGAAGTTCTTTCAAAGATTTTATATGGCAGCAAAAAAGTTAAGGGAAATGTAGTTTGATTTTCTTGGTCGAAGTAAGATTAATTTCTTCTTATGTGTCGAGATGGATATTAGACGAAATGGTATAAGACCAAATTGCAAATCCCCATTAAGGTCGAGGTATAACTTTGACTTACCTTTATATCATAAATGAGGATAAAAAGAAGACCAAAATAAGACGGCGATAACAGAAACAAGGAAATACAAAATGCTAAACAGATTGAAAGGTAAGCTTACCGTTTCCGAGTGAGACACGAACTTTGTTCGTGAAAGTGAAAGCAAAAATAGCACGGAAACCTACTTTCAAATGGATTTTTGTTATTATACAATACCTAAAGACTAAAATCGACAACACTTCGTAGCTCTTCTAGGGATTATGATTTCATAACGAAATACAATGTAGGATTGTATTGAAATTGAATCCATGTATTTTTTATTATTATTTTTTTTATCTTATCGCAAGTCGTTCAATAGGTTTTGCACCTGGTAAGTACTGTGAACTAGCACAATGTAGTCATAAGATACGCACTCCATTGTACTCATCGGTTATGCCATGAAAGTGTTCTCTTATATTAGCCTCTCTACTGTTTAGACGAGTTAATACATATGCGCTAGACAAAAAAGGAACACCAATGGTTTTACTTGCTAGTGACTTTAAACACCCTCCTGGACAACATAAATCCAAAAAGGGCAAAAAGGGCACATGGGAAAAATGTTTATGCAGGCCTCAATTTCAAAATCTGAAATAAATTTAACAGTTCTGTGGGCCTTGGAACGGATAATTTTGGCTATCTAACTTGACCTACTTCTAATGCCTACATTTTGCTATTTTTGTCCCTCTCTGCGTACAGTCTCTTTTACTTGTTTCCCCACATCAAGTTCGTGTACCTTGCTCTTTTTCTTACAAGGTGTAGCTCATAATTTTGCTCATTTCAACACCTCGGTTCCAATGCCTAATTAAATGTCTGAGTAAGCTTTTTATAACGAAAACCATGATAACCTCGAGTGACTAGTGTTCTGGGTGTGTGTTGGTACGTCCACATTAAAATTATTACATTAATACCTTAAATCTACTGATCTCAGGTAGTTTATCAAAATGTACATCTTCTGCAGGATCAGGTAGCTTATCACTCCCTCATTTTTTAACCTCATTTACTGCTGATATTGGGTAGTTATCAATGCCCTATATCTACTGATCACCAATCTATCAATCTACTGCAAATATCCAGTTGTTTTTCTATGGAAACTCTTATTAGATTAGTGTTTATGACATACATACATAGTACATCCACTTAATACATTTACGACTTTAGCTGAAACGCGTAAAATATATTTTTGAAGAAAGGTTTGATACCATCAATAATCCGCATACAACGCTTCAAGGCAGTGCAGCAAATATCTATATTTTTAATAATTGAATCCGGTAGAATACAAATGTAGCATGGTCTCAATACCCTACAAAACACTCAATGTTGCTATAAATAGTAATCAATAAATTACGAAAAAGACACGGATCTAACAAATCATCAATTTGAAGTTACACCGAATCCGTAGGAAATAAACACGGGACGTGTGAGATTTCCTGTTTTCAAGAACTCAACGGCCCGAGGGGCTAGTGTTATACCCATTCACCGCCTGGAGCATACTCCGTCAATAAGGAAAACAGCTTGTTTTCCAAATAATATTGAATTCTTCCATTTTCATCTACGTGAAAAATGTGTTCAAATGAGTACAAACATGTATAGTATTGGTTCAGTGGTTATTGATGATTTTTCAAAATGTTAATGACATAAAAATAACTGCACGCAAAACGTTTTAGATTAGTTAGCAGCGGAACGAGTTTGAAAGGGGGGGGGGTAGTCATGGTTATGTAAAAATCTAAATAATGGGCGCGAAGCGGCCATCGCGTCGAGCTTGCGCGACTCAGGGGGTGTCTGAAGTGAGAAACTTTTGCAAAATGAAGGCCCAATTGAAACCATTTGATGGACTCTTTTGGTACTATTATTGTGTACAATTTGAGTTTGAAAAAAGCCGAAAATTGGTGAAATGAAGGTATTAAAGCCATTCGTGGAAAAGTTCTCAATATTATAAACTGTATAAATTATTACTGCGATTTTGCTAAAAGAGTGCTTACAAATTGATATTTGTTTGGAGGTGAGTGGGAGCAGGTATGTTGTTTGTTTATTTGTTTCTATGCTTTCATGATTTTTCTTATTTACGTGCCTTTTGATATTTCAGGCCTCAATTATGAAAATGAGCAAATAAGTGAATCCGAGCCCTTCAATATGCGTCTGGACGCGAATTCGAGTCCGGATTCGAACGATAAACCACTAGAGCTTACTTAGTTATGATGACCGCGTCCCAGTCGTTGTTGAATAACACCTTCCCATCTCTATGTTCTGAACAGTCAGACCCACTGATGTACTCCAGTACTTCACGCTGTAATTCTTGACTGGCAGTGGTGTGAAAATTCAGAACGTTCGAGAGAAAGTCCACCTTGAGTTGCCCGTCCATATTTCCTTCTTCAAAAGAGTCGGTGATGTCTAACCAAGATTTCTGCTTGTAGATCGTGAATTGAATCCTTTGCTTGGATAATGCCTCACGAATGTGCTTGGAGTTGCTGGGAATGAAGAGTCGATCTCCGAAGAATTTAAAGCGATTCCATAGTCGAAAATTGCCGCTCTCATCTGAAACAGAAATAGTTTTATGAAAAAAAAAATGAGTAAATTTTGCAGATTTAATATCATCTCACCTGGACCGCACAGAATAAATAGGGGACATGTGTGTCATTGTATTGCTCTTATTAAAATGAGATACAATGTTGACTATATATTTTTAATAAAACACGGTCTGGGACACCCTGTACATAATGCAGATCAGTCTTAGTGATGACACCTGGACTTTTTTTTTTGTGGGATCAGAGTGGCCGAAAAGTTGCCTTAAATTGGGAAAGATTTGTCCGAAAGGAGAGATTCTTTAGTACTTTACCTAACCATTCTTACCAGAAATAGTAATAATCAGCATCATTCCTCCGTCCTCCAGTTGCTCATACAACCACTTCACAGTGTCCTCCATGTCCGCATCGACAAAATACAGAGAATGTATTGCGCTGATGAAATGATATTTCGTTGTATCGCCACTTTCAACTTTCGCCCTACGGAATTCTTCTAAACCCTGTTTTCGCCAGTATGTGGTGACGCCACTAAGATTTTCGGCCATTTTATTGACTAGTTCTTGGTAGAGTTTGATTTGTCCTGCTGCAGGCTCGACGGCGATGTTTGAGATTAGCGGGTAACGGTTGCGAAGTTTACACATCATTTGGATGTCCACTTCACCTGTGGTATAACGTAAAAGGTATATAACTATTATTTCAAGACTTTTTACTAAAGTCCGTTATCATAATAGGATCTTAGTTAAACTGTTGCATTGCTATCTACTGAAGGTAGCTCATATGAAATCGTACTGATGTTACTGAATACGCATAGCTAATATCGGGTGGTACTTAAACTTTGTAATACCAATTAAGGGGATACTACACCCCTGCCCAATTTTGTGCCCATTTTTGTATTTTTCTCAAAAATTATAGTGCATTGGTGACAAGTAAGATATGTATGAGATAGTGGCAAGGACTACAACTACTGCACTGTAGTACCCCTTAAGATGCGTTATATTTACTGAAAACAATAATTCTACTAAACTTCCTGCATTTATTTTCTAGAGGAAATGTCCGCAATAAAGCACATTATTGGTGTAGTGTAATAATGTCTCGACATGAGATTCTTAAATAAAAAAATTGCATGCTTAATAAGTTCAAAAGCCCCCTGTTACTGTATTCATTTTTATGTGCAACCATTTCCACTCATACCTGAGCCAACTCCAACACCAAGTGCTCGAAACGCCTCTCCTTTTGCGACATATACGTGCAGTTTCTCCACCACTGCTTTACTGAACACTTTATCTCTCAATTAGCCCAAACTTGAAATTTTGACGACGCCTTAGCGAAAACATCGAATGCTTTGAAGTAATGATCTGGGTCATGGTAGATACTTATGAGGTCACCTTTGCCTTGTACACTCATCGATGACATTGTTGCATAGTAACTGAAAGGAAAATTTGATATACATCTTTCTTAGAATAAAATGTGAAAAGATTAAAGAAAAATTCCTGACAAAATAATGCTATTTTTATATCAAAGGGTCTAAAATCACTTTGTCCACAAGTAATTCAACCATTAGTATTGCGCTTGACATACATGAAATTTTGTAAACACCGTCGGCTTGACATTTAAAATGATAAATGTTTATTCCATGATTTCAAGTACATTATACTGCCAATGATAAAAAATTGTACATTAACATAACGATCACAGTCTATTTTGAATAATATTTTGACCAAATACTCTTAAAAAGCTGTTCTTTAAAAGTATGCAACAACAGTTTCGTGGTATATGAACAAACTGTTGAATTAGGATACGAGGGCGGTCAATAACTTCTAAGAACAAGGTACTTCATTTTACACAGATATTCAGACCTCACTGAACATGAAAATAATAAAAGCGTTCACTTTTCCTAGTAAAGCAATTATGAAATTGGAATGGCTTGGAAATTTTGGAGGGCATCTTTCCAAAAAGTATCAAAATCCTTTAAGTCGTCTGTTGGTGTGCCGTATACTTGCGAATGCAGCAATAATACGGTTGCGAAGATGTTGGAGGCTAGCTGGTGATCCTCGCTCATGGTGTCTTTTTCGCCAGCCCATACGCGGGGCTGGTATCTATTTCTGAGATTGGGTTTGTATGCTCAAGAGATTAACTTTATTGGTATTGGTAAGAATTATTTTATTTTACTTTTTGAGGGGAATGTTTTAAAATTATTGTTATTCGATTTGTAAGGAAAAGTAAGTATGTTTTGCCGTTTCAACGAACGAAAACGAGTGAGTATTACCAAAGTTATGTTTGAACTAATTATGATTTTAAAAGTTCTAGGTATAGGCCTAAATGTAACAATATGTGACGTGTCATGTCAAAAGGAGACACTTTTGGGCAGGTTATCAATTTTGAGGTTTTAACATATCTTAAATATACAGATATTTTGCTCCACAACGCCGTTTTCCCCAATGAAATCGGACATTCCTAAGCAAAGATATTGAGTTCTTAAGTTATGGTATTATAAAATTGGATATTGAGATATCGGCCTTTAAAAATATTATTGACAATGTTGAGAGTAAGAATTACCTTGAAAATTGTCTCACAAAATACAAGATGCCAGTTATATTCCGGTCTGAAACTATCAGACAACATTTTAAACATTAATAACATCACAAATTCGCAACAAACCCAAATTGTGAAAAAAATCACCCCGGGCAGATTTTTGGCTATTTCTCCATTTACGATCCTGCCCAAAAGTGTCTCCTTTTGACATGACACGTCACATATTAGTTAATATACAGCATCATATGGTCAGCAGAAGAAAATTACATCACCTATGATGTCATATCAGTGTCCTTGACCGGGGCTCCTTACTCCTTGACCACTGAACAGCGTGATATCATGTTGATAACAGATCTATAGAATCAAAATCTTCATCATATCACAGATTCTCAACAATCTGTGATCATATGGACCATATTGATGTGAAAGTATGTGTGTCGTTTTATGGATAAAAATGACTCAAAATGTTATTGATGAGATGGTTGCTATCATAAACATGATAGCAACGGCAAAAATCCGATGCAAAATAAAGTTTTTTAGGGCCTAGCTATAACATGGGTATACTTTATGCATGTAGGCCTATAGTATTGAACAATGTACCCCATTTGACATGAACTTATAGATAAATAAATTGTCTTACTTTATTAATTTAATAACTTCTTTATTATAAATAAAATGACACATAACTTTTGTGAAGTCACTTTCTATCTTTTTTATTTGATTCGTAAAATTACATTCAACAAAATGTGGCTGGACGCGGCGAATGAGCCGTAAACTCGGCAAACTTCATTTTGAGCTACAGGTGAAAATATATGCAAATCTCGTATTTTGGCGAAGTTGAGATTTTTGTAGATTTGAAATGTTTAAGCTTTCTTCTAAACACATACAAGGTTTTATTTTAAAGAAATAAGTGGAAATATGAAATAATCTACATTTTCTGAGGCCCATCTGATGAATGGTCATGTTGCTTCCCTAACTTTGAACGCGTTTTTTTTCGGTTTCGCGTTTTGATTCATGACAACCTATAACAAGCCATAACTTCGCTTCTGATTGTCACATGAAGTTCATTGAGGTGTCATTTTAATTCCTGAAACATGCTCTTTGCAAATATGTAAAAAGTAAAAATGACCATAGGGGACTTTACGGCTTATTCGAGGTGTCCAGGCACAAATGATTGAAGAGAAAACACACAAGGCACTAGGCAGACTGTTATAGAATGGAGTAGGTAAGATGCCATGTCCATAGCTTCGCAGGAGTTTCCGACTAGCAATCAACATAATCAGCACATTCAGAAAAACACAGTTTAAGAGTGAAGATTGTAGTGAGTAATCAGTCCTTTATAAATGTGCTGGCCACTATCTATTATAATATAGTAGGCTTAAACTATACATAGCGAATTAATATCAAGTTATTTTAAAATAAAATGTACATAAGTTAACTTAAACCGGCAGTGTATTTGTGACGTGGTATATCGAAAGCAGTGAACTCGGACATTCCTAAGCGAAGATATTGAGTTCGTAAGTTCTGGTATTACAAAATTGGAAATTGAGATACCGTGGGTAAAAAGCTGAAAAGACAAAAACAAAAAAAAAAAAAAAAAAAAAAAAAAAAAAAAAAAAAAAAAAAAACCAAAAAAAAAAAAAAAAAAACCAAAAAAAAAAAAAAACCAGACCAGAACAATTTGATGTAATGTATTTAAGAGTTGACATGAGATTAGGAATTAATGTTTTCTGCTGTTTCAGTGTATATGTTCTCATCGTTGATGGTTTGGTGGACTGTCATGTAACATGGATGTAAGCGTGATCCTAAAAATGTCTTTCACATTGACCAAAACTAATTACAAGACCTCTTCTACATTGAGGGCGCAATGAGGGTTTTATTTATATTGGGAGATACCCTGTACTATAATATTTTTAAAAAATCCATGCTGTATTCCCAAACACAGTACTATATCATAAATGATAAGAATTTAAAAAAAATCCATGAATATACATCATTATATAAAATCCATGCTAGATTTCCGAACACAGCACTATAAAATAAAACATAAGAGTTTAAAACTTAAGCTGTATTTCCAAACACAGCACTTAAATAGAAAACATTAAGTTTTATATTATAGTGCTGTGTTTGGAAATTGCAGCATGGATTTTATAACTCCTAAAGCCATAATGTAAGATCTTATAATATGAAATTGGTTCATTTTGTTTCAAACCTGAATCAGCCAAATTTGTTGTGTTTGTAGGTCAACAGAGCAAAGCTCGACATAATGTCATAATTCAAAAATTTATGACATTATGTCCTCCTATAGAACTGCGTGTTAAACGGCCAAAATAACCATACAGGGTTTATTTCACTTTACCTTGTCATTTCAGCTCAAAATGGACAGAACCCCTTCCAGATAATTCTTACTAGCATTATTTCAGTATTTTGAGTACAATAACAAATTTAAGATTTGAAGGAAATCGTACATTAAGGCTTTAAAACATGGTTTCTCGAAACAGGAGTTCGTCGCCGAAACTACAATTTTTGTCTCTAATAATTAATACAAAATCAATTGAACTCAATTAATATATTTAAAATGTAACTTGAAATTAAACAAATACTTTTTCTTCAAATAAATTCTTAATTAAAAAACAGCTTTTATCTATTCACCTTTTAAAAGCAGACCTGAAGCAGTTGATCATTTTCATATTGACAGTATGGTATGATGCATCTAAAAGTATAGAAGGTATGTGAGCTGAGCATATTCCTAAAAAAGATACAGAATTAAGGGAGGGGTAATGGGCAGGAACCTGGTTTGGATTCCAGAGGGAGTGTGCCTGCAAGAGACACAGCCATCAGAAAAGGAATAGCTCAGATCGCGCGCCAAATAAGTTAGCAGTTCAGAAATTGATATTTTTTCCAGCATGGAAAAAAAAAATTAGGAAGAGCGGTGAATTGAATCCGGGACCTCGCGGTTCTGAAACTCAATGCATTACCACTAAGCCAACTAGCTATTTGCTGTGAGAAGTTTGATAGTAGTCCTTGATATTGCTGAATATAATAAATCAATAGGGCCTACTGATATTTATCTAATTAACGATGTTATTCAAATGTCAGTAAATAAACAAATAAATAATTAGACATAGGACCCGTAAATAAATACATAATGCAGAATGCAGTTAGTATTTTAGTTACTAAATTCCAAACATCATGATGCAGTCATGTCTACAGTAGAATTCATCTCGACCTTTGCAGGACTTAAACCCCATTAAAAGCTATTAAACCAAGATAACACTCATTGAAACAGCTCAACTGATTAAATCGGATCTTCTCTGGTTGTGCACATGTGTCTGTATTACATGTGCGATATCGCAATAAAGCTGGTATTATAGCTTCAGTTGGGTAACCGATTATAAAGGAAACGAAAGGAAACAATGGTAGTGGACCTTTGTTCACGAAATGAGACAATGGCCTGCTTTTTGTTAACCAGCATTCTGGAAAATGAGCAACATAATGATTGGTGACTGAACACGGGTTGGAAATAAGTTCTTCATATTTTTGGTGTTAGCTGTCGTGTACAGGGTCTGCCTAAAACACAAAAGTGCGACCCTCTCCAAACACCTAAATTAGCTAAAAATTTAGGACATGTTACAAAACTATATTTTCTAGAATTTCATAGAATAGTTTAAATGTAGCTTGTACCGTTTTTTGTGGCATCCTTCAGAACGGAGCGGTCCGTTACCAATATAGCTCAATTTTTTCTGTCAAATCTCCATTAAATTAACACGGGGAGTTGGCTAACTATGAGCTAGCTATGCTTTGCCCTCACTCATATTCTACGAAAGTGCGACCCCTTCTGAACATCTAACCTAGCTATAATTTTAGGTCATGTTAGAGAAATATATTTGCTAGAAGTTTGGAGAATAATTTAAATATTGGCCGTTATTTTTCACACAGTGATGTTAACTAGGCAAATGCAATATACTTCTAACATAGACTATTTGTAAAGGTCGCGCGTCAATGGTGAGAGCACTGTGTATTGTGTATAGGAAAACGGACAGTAAATGCAGTATGTTCTATTATTTATTATTTTCTGCTATACACGCAGAGGAGCTGTGCATTTAATATCCGCGCCTAATCAATAATGGGTATTTCACTACAGTCAAACTGGTGTGTGCCCTGACGGATTATCAATTGACCAGCTGCTAAATCAATAAGTCTTTTATCTGTATGCTTTATAACCACGATAACAGATTAAGAGTCTGTAACAAGGTCGGTCATTGGCGGCTTGCTAATCGGTTCTGGCATTATACAAAGAGCAGCACCAACCACAGCTAGTCCATACAGGACCAACGCAATATTTAGCACAATAATCAACGCCGTCAGGCGTTGGTCCTTACAGATTCGATCTCTACCCCCAGCAGCGCACTCGAATTACCATATAAAGCAGTGACCTGAACCAACCCAGTTGATGACAACGTAATGACTCCACATATGGTTGGTAACCCCGCCCCATCATTTAACCGCATCTGTTATGTAACTGGGACGAATACGCTAATCATCTCAATCGATTGATTTTGAGATTGTTTGGATCAAAACACTTCACACTTTTGAAGTCGCTGAGTTTCGATAGAGGCCTAAATCGTGATATCATGTTGAATTATTTTGTAAAAGCAGTGTTATATTAGCCGGGTATATTAGTCTGGTTTTATTTTGGAAATGTCTTATTTAAGCATCAAGTCATGAAGTGGCAAGTTCGCGTAAAAGCTGGCAACCAAATTGTTTTGTTTAATTCGGGTATGCTGAATTCAAAACCTTTGACCTTTGTCTACCAAGCTATTTTGGAACTCCGTGACCCTCAATAAAGACCCTCAAACACCCTACATGCGCTGATGACGCGCATTGCTCATGTCATAGTCATATAAAAAACAAAAATTAAACATGCTCCAAATTCACTAAAACATGTCAAATTATTTGTCTGGGTCTAGCCTAAGGATCACAAACAAATGTAAAATATTTGCACGTAGAACATATAGTTACCAAGTTATGACGCTCGACAAGTCCAAGGTCAATTTGCATGCTAAGGGTGAAAAATTAAAGTTGCTCTGAAATTTGAACTACGTTCTAGTACACTTGTACACTGCAGGCTTGTTGGAAATTGCAACACATTGTCTACGGAACAGTGTAATACACATAATAATGCATAATTCGCAAACGCAAAATCGGAATCAACTGAAATTCTGGGAATAACCTTTTTTCGTAGATATCTATTGAAAAATGTCATAAAAAGAGGATGCTAGGATCGCAAAATACTCCTTTAAAGATCGTTGGATTTGTGTGAAACTTGTCCAAACGTTTTACACGCTCATTTCAAGGTCACTTATGTAATTTAACCCTAAAAGGTATAAATCAACAAAGGGAGTAACCCATCAAACACATTTTTTGAAAAGTTCAAATATTCTAACATAATGTTATTTAAGTGTTGACAAAATTTTATAAGAACATTTTGACAACATTTTAAAAATGTTGTTAGAGTTTGTTTTCATATAGTACATTTTAAAAATATTTTAATGACTCGACATTTAATATTTTAAAAACATTTTTACTAAAACCAAACCCCAAAATATAACCAATTTGAAACGTTTTAAAACGCTTTATGTTTGCTGGGATGCGACCATTTTCTCATGTTAAGCTATTCAAAATAGCACCTTTAACATTTTAAGGTCAATCATACACGTACCGACCGAGGCAGGGGACAATTACCCCCACCCCTCCAATCTGGCACGGTGGCTCAGTACGCCACTGCAGACAGAAATGATATAATTTACTATGGAGTAAATCTGATCAAGACAATACATACAAACACATTTTAAGTGGAACAGTTATTGGTAATCTAGGGCAAATACAAAAAATCAAGAGTTACATCAATCTATACGATGAACATACCAATGATTCTTCAAGTTTGTGCTACAAGTTCTTTGAAATCAAACCCCTAGAAGTGCCTTCCAAACTTCCACAATAAGTTTTGTCGCTGTATGGATCCTTAATAGGCTTGATTATCGCCGGTATTCCTTGCAACTGTATCCTAAACATGCAGAGCAGGTCTAATGTCTCTTCAACAATATCTATGGCTAGTCTGATCAGCTCGTAATTTGCGGGCCTTATAACATCGCGGATTAATATCAATATATTTTATGTGGAGAACTTTCTGTAACTGTTCGGATAGCAACGTTTACATAGTATTTTGGTGGGACATTCGCATTGCATTCAGAATACATAGGATGTCCTGCTGATATAAAATAATAATGATTTTTGAAATTCGCGATATAATACACATTTTTATGCAGTCTTCTTTTTGATGATTATCTTGTTCATTTACAATGTTCGTGACGGCTGATCCTGGTGTTTACTTGTCCTGTGAAAATCAGCGAAGTCCATTGTACACTTGCATATATATCCTTGCGTATAAAATCCTCACACGAAAATGGTGCTGCTTTCTCCCAAATACTAAACTCCTTGGGTTGTTCTCCAAACACATTTATAACTCCTTGCGCAGTTCTCCAAATACTAAACTCCTTGCTTCGTTCTCCAATACTAAACTCCTTGCGCAGTTCTCCAAATCTCTTTACTCTTTGCGCCGTTATCCTAACACTTAAGGAGAGCAATTTCCCATCACTGAATCTAAATCAACAATGACCTCATTTACCCATAGATGACATTTGATCTTACAAATACTGAACTGTAACTAGGTGTATGCACACTGATCATATAGTCTGCCAAGGTCGGTGTGCTAGTGATGAGAACCAGCAAAACCTTTTAGATTCAGAAATACGTTTTTCCTTTTTTTAAGGTGTTCTTAACATCTCATAATAATTCAAATCAAAGGTCAAAACTCAACTTTTCCTAAACATGTTATTATGGCATTTTCTTGATATTTAATGCATAGTTGAGTGTAGCAAACGGCAGCTATCGTATGTACATTTAGCACGAGCGCACCTTTTATTTTATTGTACTACATGTCGTTTCACCCTAATACAAATTATAAACTACTTTATAAAATTCAGAGGGTAAATCAAAATTATTTATTATTCAACAATAGTTATGTGTGTGTTTATTGTTTACTATTATTCATTATTATTAACACATATTTATTACCCTTCATACTTAAACTCTGTATATTTGTTAGCATTTTGCTAGATATTGGCATCTGACTCTGCTCCTCGGCATCAGTCTTTTCAGGGTTATTCATTTCGGACCGGAAGGTTTCTTGTCACACTAGCCACGATCAGTTCAAACCTGAGTACGTTTAGGGTTACAAGTTGCATAATCAATAAAGTGAGTTGTATCGTCTGCCCGATCGTCTGTATTTCCTGCCCTGAAAGCTTTTGGACGAATGCTAGGAAAATTTGTAAGAAATTGGAGAAAAATAAGAATAGATAATAAAGAATATATCTAAACCGTCAAAAATAACACTTTTGCTGAAATATGTCAATGACGGACACTTTTCTGTTGACGTGTAAATATGCGACGATACCTAAATGAGTAACGATGTGTCTGTAGAGCTTTGTTGCAAAACCCCTTACATCCGCTTTTGACTTTTTGAGAAAAACAGCTTTTTAATTGTGTAAGTATTACTGGTTCGATTTGATTCAATTTGGGTTTGGATAAAGTGTTGATGAATAGAAACTGAAAGAATAGGTTTGGTACAATTTTGAAGCCTTCCTATTTATTTTATTATTTCTTTAATATCGCGCCTTTTGTGGATGTAAGGGCTTTTGCAACAAAACAAATTTACCCCTTTTATAGAAATCACCTTTGCAATCATATTTGAACCCATTTGTTTGCACTACTTTATGTAACTTGACTAATGCTTTCAAAATCAAAAAGAAAAATTGAAATATCTCATTTACTTGTTTAATTATGAATTTTTAATTAAATTCGTGAAAATGGCATTTTTTGTGTATTTCCGAAGCTACACCTTTTGTTAATTAAAATGATGTTTTTCAAAAAAGTGACCCAAAAACAGTTCCCTTTGGTTTTAGTAGGTAAAGAACATTCCATGCTACTAGTTTTCATCAAAAATTAAAACAAAACAATTCTATATTCATTTTATGTTCAGATTTCCAGAAATTCCCTAAGATTTCCCAAACGGGAAATATACCATATCTCCGGAAGGGAAAGTGGTATGAAGGTCAAACAACCACCAAAATGTGTATTTTTACCCACACTATAATGTCATGTCAATAACTCAATTTCACCCAAAAGTGGATGTACGGGGTTTTGAAACAAAGCTCTTCATATAAGAAATTATGCTAAAATGTCCCAGTTTATTTTGTATTTCATTGTTTCTTACCTTGTCCTATTTAACATAATTAAACATTAATTACAGATTACTGACTGCATTAATATCAACGATTATTTTAACTTCAGCTATATTAATTCAGTATGTAACTGAAAATCACACATTACACATGTCTGATAAAATGCGCCCTCAACGTACAAGAATCATCAAAATCTTATAATTTCAAAGGTTCATCATGCGAATTTGCAAACGCATGTGCCGATTTTTGGGAATAAATACGTAAGTATGAGACATTAGAATAATGTGTTCTAATTTCCAAAAGTCTCCAAATTGTTTAAGGGGCCGTCCATATTTTTCGTAATTTTCACTTACGTACAAAGCGTACGTAACTTTTTACCCCCCTCCCTCCCTCGAGTTACGTACAAATAAAATGGCGAAGGATTTCCACGAGTAGACCTACTACTTTTAATAGCAAAACTGAGAGGTTGGGGTTGGGGTTAGAGTTTAGGTTAAATGTTTGATTAGGTTTAGGGTTATGGTTATATTAGTGTTCCAGGAGGACAGTTGGTTCTGGATTAATGTTTTTACAGATAAGTTGAGAAATACTGAAAAAATTTCCTTTTCATGAAAGCGAAAGCCATCAAAAAATTAAAATATAGCTTAAAATGCAGCCCGAATCTAAACTATTGACTAATGCACTCCAAAATCTGCTGACCATCCTATACTCTCTTTTACACTAAGAACACCCGGCCCCGGGATCACATCAAATATAGGGGGGGGGGGGACCAGGGGACATCCCTTTGGCATGTTTGGTGTATGTTCTTGCAATTAAACTATGGGTATCATGTCTTTTGTCGCATCAGTGACAATCCACACTAGAGCCTTTGCTGTCATTGATCCCCGCACAGATGGAAAATACTTTCTTAAGTATTTTGGTGTGAAATAAAGTAAGCATAATGTATAAATTATTGTTTGCATGGCATGTTATAGAAATTGTTAAAACGATTTGAACAATTTTAGGTTATCACTTATGAATAAAATATTGGAACATACCATAATTTTGCACTTGCATTTTGTTTTATTGCTAAAAAAAAAAAATCGCCATTTTTCTTACGTACACATGTCCAGGATTTTTACCCCCTCCCTCCCTCTTACGTACGCTTTGTACGTAAGTGAAAATGGCGAAAATTATGAACGGCCCCTAAAGTTTTTATGCCAAAATGTGCTGATTAGCTACTTTTGCATTACAATGGAAACCATTCCAAAGACACGGTCTCGTGTGGCCACGTGGAATCATAATCTGATCGGACCTGTAATAATGAACATTTAGATATCGCGGTATTAAGATCACTGTACAGTGAGGATAGTTAAAGCACCAACATTTAACATGTTCAAGAAATATATTAATCATGTCTGTCTGCTGCTGCAGTTGTTACATACTGCCAGCCGTACAACCAATGCACCAAAATAAATTTTCATAATTGATGGCAACCAAAAGTGTGCAAAACGTATTCGCGGATTTATGCGTTCTTGCAAGAGGATGTAAATATTGTAGATATGCCGTGTGTGAAAGGTGGATGACCCGTCCAACGGTCTCAAACACAACTTCGTTAATCAGATTGTTTTAGTGATAGGCATCACGAAAACACTACATGGAAAAAATCGGACTCAACGCTTTACTGGATTTGGGGGCGCGTTGATTTCCGAGACACTCCGCTGCCTGAGACGTTAGCAGATTATTGAAGTAAAATAAAATTTCGTAGGAAGCCCCGACTAGACTCCTCTCTGCAATATGTACCCAACCTTTCGCACCATAGTCGAACGCCTTAACGATTGAGCTAACTTGACTGCAAGTATTTTGCCATTCTAGATATGTATACCTTTATATACTTTACACCAACAATTTAGCAGTTATAGGGCTAAGGCCCAAAAGGTCCATAACCCCAGGGTTGAGACCAATGTACCAATACATTGAGAAAGTAGCAAAAGACACATGTACACTTTGTGGTATCCAACCCACGAAAGGTTTACACTGATACACGATGCATACTAAATCCTGTCTGGGTCTTACTTGTAGCTGATTATAGGGTCACCTGCTTCTAATGCTCGAGTGAAGTTTAAGCGTCTTGACATATGTATGTACCCTATCTCATGTTAATGGATTTAAAGTATCTACATGTGGATATGGGCGATGACATACTTAAGGGTGCACGAGATATTGTTGGTCGAAGCAATTATTCCTTTTTTAGTTATACCAAATCCACATCTTGAGCATCCAGTAACATATAAATTCCTAAATTTGGATTTAAAATGTATTCATGTGTCTTCACAAACTGAAAGGACAGATCCGTGGTATGTACTAATACTTCGGGAAAGTAGCAAAAGACATTTCTTGGTTGTATTCAACCCACGAAAGGTTTTCACTGATACAAGACGCATACTAAATATCCCGCATGTGTCTTATTTGTCATGTTTGTAACTGATTATAGTTGCCTTCCGCTACGAGGGTCACCTGCTTATAATGCTCGAGTGAAGTTTAAGCGGCTTGACATTATGTGCCCTATCTCATGTTACACTCAAACATTATGCATGTTATATACTGCTCAAGATTATTCTTTTAAAGGTATACCAGATCCACATCTTGAACATCCAGTAACATATAAATTCGTAAAATTGGATTTAAAGTGTCTACATGTGTATATTGGCGCTGACATACTTATTTACTATTTCACGGCCCGGAGCAAAATTTAGGGCCCTCTCTATCCAGTATTTTCCAACGAAGTATTTTTGTAAATTGGTATTACCTTTTCTATTTTCAACTTTTGTGACACAGAACTGGTTGTGGCCCCTGGCTTTTTGGGCACTGGGCCCGGGCGCTTAAAGCCACAATGTACGATATTATAATATGAAATTGGTTAATTTTTTTCAAACCTGATTTTTTTTTGCATATGTGACCCATCACATCGAAACACGGCAGTTGTCGTCAGAAATGAACTTAGAGATTTCTTTACCAAGAAATAGGGCTGTTTTTAAGCTTTAAAATGACACCTCTTCCATTAATATCGCATGTAAAATGGCGATTTTATGTGACAAAATTAATACAGTTCAAATTTTTTATTATTTTCCTTATTTTTTGGGGTACATTTTCTTTATTATCTTTAAATGTGGGTTTCCGACAACTGCCGTGTTTCGATGTGATGGGTCACATATTTGTAATGTTTACACATGTCCCAACTTGCACCTAAATGGAATCGGCCAAATTTGTTTTGTTTTTTTAGGTCAACAGAGCAAAGTTCGACATAATTATCATAATTTAAAAATTATGATAATATGTCCTCCCATAGAACTGCATGTTAAATAGCCAAAATAACCAGTGGGGTTTCTTTCACTTTACCTTGTTATTTCAACTTAAAATGGACATCAACCCTTCCCGTCAGTTATTACTAATATTATTTCAACAATTTAATGGAAATCGTACATTGAGGCTTTAATTTCTTTCTGCAACAATTATTGACTACAATAGTACCAAAACAAGATGAGACACAGTAGCTGTCGTTCAAATACTAAGTATTCAAATTGAAAGTGCAATCCTGGATTTGCTGCACAGCCATAGTAATGGCCGGACGACGCGTGACAAGGTCTTATTCTAAGACTACGGTCGTAGGATTAATATATTGCAGCTGCTTCCCTTGTCCCTTGAAGCTAGCTAGATATTGTAACATTAATAGAGGAAAGCCTTGTTAGCATTGTAGTTCATTCTACTTTAGCTACTGTCAAGCTTTAAGGGACAGTTTTGGGAACTCTCCTTTTTGAGGTCACTCTCACCCAAAATCGCCTATAGGCATTTTTGGCCAATTGTGGCCTATAGCCACCCCAAATGGCCTACGGTAATAAAAAAACCTACCCCAAATGGCGCAAACAGGGAAATTTGGTAAGTTGATACCAATTTACGAAAGTGTCTATAGTCTTATTTCAGACTTTAAATCAGCGTGTCGGAAATAAAGCCCACAAATAGATTATTTTAAAAGCAATTGGTGATTGCTATCCCAATGTTCTTTAAAGTCAGACACTCAAAAATATATAGATTGTATATAGATCAGCATTTGTCATTTTGTCTAATTTTGTGCATGGATATTTTTCTTCTTAATAGAGTTCTTTGGAAAACATCTATTTTGTGTTCAAGTTTTGTTGTCAGTGTCCATAATTCACCGTTGTATAGAAAATTGAACCCCACATAAGCATTAACAATTCTCACTTTTGTTGTAATGGTTACTTTCTTTTGCTTTAGAGAAATTGTTTGAGTTGATTACGTATATGTTACTATCGCTAGACATTTTCTCCCTTTTATATCTTCGATAACATCTAGTAATGTTCGTAAGTATTTACATTCTTTCCAGTCTGATAGACCATCTTTGTCGCGACAATGAACACGGAGCAATGGTTAGCTTCATGACATAGACATCCAACACAGAAGGTTAAAAGAACAATTAAGTAATAAACGGCAGCTATTTGGTTTTGCTACTGTCACATCGTCCAGCCCGTTGAGAGGAAACTCAATTCTTTGTCAACAAAATAGAATCCGAGTATTTGACAGTTTAGTGTCATTAATGCTGTTGACCTGAAGTGCTATCAGATGTTGTTTACATTTTGTGTCAAATTCCGTGTTCAGCTAAGCTGACGAGATACAAAACAAAATAAAGCGAAACATCGCAGGGTATTATGATTGTTGTATCTAAAGGTTATGAAAATCATTTATTTTATGGATTGATAGATTTTGTGTGACATATTTGGTTACATGTGATACGATGCAACTGAATAGAGAACATAAATAATCGAAAGTAATACTTAAAGGATATACTCAATCAAAACAAATTGATGAGGCTGACTTAAAGGAAGTCTCCGGCAATCACAACATTATTCCTTATATGTTAGAAAAATAATTATCAAGCACGAATCACAAGGTTTTATTTAAAACAAACTCATAGTAACTTTAAAACCAATAAAACATCCGTTTCTCAACATGCGATATTCAAAATTCCCGGGCGCCGAGTGCAATGACGTCACAGTAATACAATGAAGGCTGACGACAATTGAACACAAATAACCATTACGTCATTGCACTTAGACAATTTCGGCGCGGGAATTTTGAATATCGCGTGTTGAGAGCCGACTGTTTTTATTCGTTTTTATGGTAAATATGAGTTTGTTTTAAATAAAACAATGTGATTCGTGCTTGATAATTATTTTTCTAACATATAAGGCATAATGTTATGATTGGTGGAGTCCCCCTTTAATATGAACGGATCATTATTTCCTTGCATTCATCTGTTCAGACAATAACTTGGCTTAGCATATTATTACTTTGGTGGGAGGTAGGTATATTTGAAGTAGTCTGCTCCCGATGTTAAAAAAAACCGAGACAGGAAAAAAAAAAAAAACAAAAACAAAAACAAAAAAAAAAAAAAAAAAAAAAAAAAACAAAAAACACAAAACAAAAAAAAACACAAAACAAAAACCAAAAACCAAAAACCAAAAAAACAAAAAACAAAAAACAAAAAACAAAAACAAAAAACAAACAAACAAACAAAAAACGGTATCTACAAGAAAATCATATATTTCATTGTGATTTTAATGGCAGATTATTTGAACTCGTCTGTACCCAAGGATAAACGCTGTATCTACTAGTAATATACTAAGCAGGTACCGAAGTTTACTTTGAAATGTAGGAGAGTTGCAATGATAATTTCAAGCGAAATCAATCCGGAAATCTACCTTCAATTTCCAGTCGTGGGCGATGATAGACTAGCTCGCGACATCTTTTAAAACATCTTACACTATAATAAGATGCATCAGGTCAGTTGAAGTTCTTTTTAAAGATTTAACATGCTAGCAAAAAAAGTAAAGGAAAATCTAGTTTGACTTTTTGATCCATGCAAGATTTTATTTCTTAACTATGCGTCGCTACAGTGGTGACAATTTATAGCCAAAAGTTAACCTGCATAATGTCTCTTCATTCTAGAAGCAAATCAGCAAGGTTTAGTGACTTCACGACTGAGGATGACAAGAATACCAAAATAGGACGGCGATAACAGAATAAACGAAATACAAACTGTTAAAATGATCTCTGTAGAAAGGTAAGCTTACCGTTCCCGGGTTAAACACGAACTTTGTAAGAAGCGAAAGTAATAATAGCACGCAAACTTATTTTCCAATAGATTTTTGTTATCATACATAACCTAAATACTAAAATCGACAACACTTGGAGCTCCCCTAGATACTGTGATTTCATAACGGGAAATGAAAAGTAGGCCATGTGTTGAAATTGAATCCATGTATTTTTATCATATCGAGGGCCATTCAATAGGATATGCACCTGGTAAAGTACTGTCAACTAGCACAATATGGTCATATGATACGCACTGCATTGTACTTATCTACTATGGGGCAAAAGTTATCTCTTACAAGCTTCTCTACTGATGCAATTGAGCTTTCTATCTGTCAAGATCTGCTTCGGATTGATTCAGAACATTGTTGAATTTGCATTTATGTTATGCATAGTGAGTCCATATAGTGCGATTTATAAATGCAATCCAAATGTAATCTTGATTAATGTAGATTCAGATGGACAAAATTAAAGAACAAGTTTAGGGGCAAATTTATTTGAGCATGGTCAACTCCGGGGCTAAACTGCAGTTCATTTATGAACTGACTGGCCACAAATATCCGTGTAGCTACATCGACTACTTTAAGAAAGAGTCAATTTTAGACTATACTTGAATAAATTACCATTATTTACCCATTCTTGAAACTATGGATGATTTTCATCAAATCTAGGACATAAACCCGTTTGAAAATTCATCCTGCTGTGTGGTAAACCCTCTTTGATTCTTATGGTTTTAATGTTTATACAATTATTATCAAGTTTGATCGTGTTCCATAGTACCTGGCCACTTTAATTTATTTCAGCATTATATTCACACTCTTTTATTTATAACATAGGCTGGAGCATTGGTTTCTACCCCATATCAAGAATTGAAAATGTTGACCTTTCGTATTGAGGATATACATTTTCCCCAAAAAACAGTTTCAAATGATGGATGGCTTTTCCTCCTAACTGCTCACACTTTAAGTACATATCATTAGATTGATAAAGTTTACTTCGAGGATTGTTAAATATCAAGGAATATTGAGGAATGTTTTAAATATTTTAAAAATCGTTTTGGAAAAATTTGCCATATAATCTGTATTATATTGCAACTATTTGAATTGTATAGCGAATTAAAAAAATAAAAGTTACAATTATTTGATATCAGAAGAACATTTCCCGTATTCATAATGCAAGTGTGTGTGTCTGATTTGCTCTCAGTTCCCTCAAAAACACTTTGCAAACGCCACTGTCCGATTCCTTAACGTACCGCATATAAAGAAACAAATTGAGTAACTGATGTTCTACAGCTGTGTTGGCATTAATAAAACTTACTTTATTTTACGCCTACAATAAAGTTATTTCATTAATACCATCTGCCGATCTGCTGCTAGTTTATCAAAATGTAAACTTCTGCAGTATCGCGTAGTTTAACATTCTCAGGTAGTTCATCAATGCTCACATCTGCTGTTCAGGTTGTTCATCAATTATTACCTCATCTACTGCTGATATTAGCAGTTCATCAATGCCCTATATCTCCTGATCACCAATTTATCAATCTGCTTCAAGTTTCCTGAACTTTTTCTATGGAAAATATTATTGCTGATGTTAGGTAGTTGATCGATTCTGAATCTTATGCTGATACCAGGACTGGTTGTTAGGTCAGTGCTCATGACTTACATAGTGCATCTACTTCATACATGATGAAAATCGGATAATATATATTTAAAACACAAATATATGTACAACATGCATGATCAATACCACTGAATGCTGCTATAAATAGTAATCAATGAATTATTAGTTCGACGTTACACCGAATCCGCAGGAAGTAAACACGGAACGTGTGTGATTTCCTGTTTTCAAGAACTCAACGCCCTGAGGGTAGTATTATACCCCGCTCACCGCGTGCAGCATAAGCCGTTAATAAGGCTAAAAACAGGGATTTTAAAAACAAATTGTGATTATTTCATTTTCATGGTAGTATTTATCATTATTATACATGAAAAATGAGTTCAAATGAATAGAAACATGCATAGCATAGGTTCAGTGTATATTAAACGAGACTCCTGTGTGAGTGAAAGAATAAAACCGATTTATCAAAATGTGAAATATAGGAGTATGCAAAACGGAGGAAAATAGAATCGGAAGAGCAAAGCAAATTGAAATAGAATTCTAGGTGTTACACGGATCATTTGTCAATACAATAGCAGCGTTAACGAATCGGATAGTAGTTTTTTTGTGAGACACGAGAGAACATCAGACATATCGACTTGCTTTTCTGAATACGAAGAATGTCCTGATGATGTCCAATAATTTTCATTGTTTGAAATTAACAATATACAAATGTTATGGAAAATTATTAAAAATGATATTTTAATATTTTGATATTTATCTTCAAGGAAATGCTGAGCGCGAGAAGCAAGCTCTTGTATTGTTGTATTCTTTTAACAAAGGGCGACGTCGCTGGTTTTTAATGTTTCTGCAAGCGGAGCAATATGAAACCCAAAGTCCAAGTAGTGGAATAGTGCCTAATCTGCGAAAAAAATGGCCGCTTATGAAATTTCAAAGTTGGTCAAATCGTGTTTTAAATCATACCAATGTATTGCTCTAATCATTAGGATTCAGAAAAAAAATAGTTAGACCAGTCTCCGATATACAGTTCTGGAGTTATAGGCAAAAAGGTCAAATAAGGTCCAATTGTGGGGTCCACAGTCGCTTACTATGGAAATATGCTCCAATTTTAATCCAACTGGTCTCAAAATGTTCCTTTGGCATAAGTAAATTAAAATGAGAAAAGTTGTATTGTTTTGGATGATTTGTACACAGGTAACATCACACAATAGGTCAAGGTCAACACAGCTCAGTGGATTAAGATCTACTTTGCCATGTTACCAAGCTAATAAACCACCCGAGATGTAGCAAACTATTCTTTTTATTAAATGTTTTTGCAATCGGAACAATATGAGACCATTTATATCAAAATTGGAAAAGAAAGTTTTGTCCCCTGTAGAGTTCAAATTTTGACCTTTTCCCCTATAACTCAAAAAGAGGAATACATTGGTATGATTTTTTAGCAAAATTTTACCATATTTGAAATTTCACCCAGGCATAGGTGGCCATTTTGGATTCATGGCAATTAGGCACTTTTCCACTACTTGGATTTTTGTGGGACTTTGATATGTTTTTGTGTGAGCTTTTGGGAGATGGACGCATGCAAAATGGATTCTGTTCGAATTAGTGGTGGGTGAATTATCAATTTTATTGGCCTATCCGTGTGTTTGCTGTTTAAAAAGAGTGAAATTTGAAAGTTTTTTACAGCCATAAATTGGTGACCTGATTGACAAAATAGAGATTTTGGCATTAGAATAAAGCTCATATCTTTCTCATAATCTAGGTGAAATTTCAGATCTAAAACATATTACGTTTAGATGTTATGAATGTGAAAGTGGTAGCCTCATTCCGAATTATGGTATACCACTTATACCACTTATAAGATTTAAGTCATAAAATTGACCACCAACAGTATGGTAATGTCAAAGGTGTATCAACCTCACATTATTTAATTAGCATGTTTCACTTTCTTCATCGAGGTGCTGACAAGGCCAGCAACGTTGGCACAGTGGTACTCATGGATTTCTCAAAAGCATTTGACTTGATCGACCATACTCTACTTATGGAGAAATTAATCCATATGTGAGTCCGTGAGTACATTGTGCCATGGTTATCTGACTTTGTCAGCAATAGACAACAGTGTGTTCGTTATAAACATGTTCTTTCTGATTACAAAACTGTAAATGGAGGTCTCCCACAAGGTACAAAACTAGGCCAAAAAGGCTTTCAGATTATAATCAATGATGGTTTTATCAAGTATGAAACAAAATGTTGGAAATATGTTGATGATTCATAATTATTGTTGAGAACTGTATCCATCCCAAATCCAGCCAAATTCAAGATGTTTTGGATGAATTCAGTGAATGGTCTGCCAATAATAATCCGAAACATAAACCATTGAAATGTCCAGCCCTATAGGTCTGCTTTAATAGGAATCAACCCAATAATGTTATCAAAATCAATGAATTCCTCACAACTTTGTTTCTGAGGCAAAATAATTTGGGTATTTGGATGCAGAACAACCTACAATGGGACAGACAAATTGCTGAAATTGTGTCCAAAACCAATCGTCGGTTATTTATGCTTAGGATTTAAAAAAGGTTTGGTTTTAATACTCGGAGGAACAACCTCCTGACCCCCCGGAACAAAGGGGGCGGCACAACATCTTCAAGTTTGACGTCATCAACATCTGTGACGTCATCGGAGGTGTCCTAGTACTACATCACTAGCAACAACAATCTTCAGAGCAATAACATCCGCTGAAGACGCCGGTTGACCCGGTGAAAGCGCTCCGGTGAGTGTACCAAATTTGAGTAGCGTAGAAGTATAAATTTGCTTTCTATTTACGTTTACCGCTACGTATGAATATACATCATTATACTCGTAATTTGGCCTAAGGACCACGATTTGTGTGTGAATAAAATAAACTATACTATACCGTCGTGACACGCGTTTTACTTCTAATCTCAGAACGGGTACGACAATTTCCCTCAAAACTTGGGAATTGGATTATTTTGGTACATGCCCCAATTTGGGGTACAAAACCCAATACGAAACAATCAATGACCTGTAAATTTTAATAAACCAACCTTAATCAAGGTGTTCATTTCACTTCACATCATTCTATGTCTGTATGAAAACCTTACCAAAAAGCAGGCGGGTACCAGGGTAACTATTTGCTCGGCTTTCGATTACATTTTGCTGACGTAGGTAGAGGTGCTATTCTTAGCTCAAGCGCTAAGGGGAATGACTTGTTATCAATGCTACCCTTTAATATTACTATAAATAGAAACCTCTAAATTGAAAATACACGGATTCGGATCAATAAATATTTAAAAATAGAAACAAAAAGGATGAACGTTTTCGATTAGTGCCTCAAGTCAGATTTTGGTTATAAACAAGTGTCGGATGTATACCTGAAGGATTTACAATATGCATTGATGTCAACAGGATGTCATGCATAGCAAGTGGTTTCAAATGGCGTCATATTTTGGGGTGCAGTGGTGAAGGATAATGCGAGTGGAAGTGTCGGTGTTGGTGACGCGTTAAAACTGACGACACCATTTATTGCGCTATAGGTTTTTCCATCAACATTATAAAGTTTACCGTCTCTTATATTTTAACATACTTCATAGAGGGACCGCTTTTGGACTGTTTTGCATTATAATATGAATGTTATAATAGTATTCAGCTCGTAAGATACACGAGACAAAAAGACAGAGAAAGAGCACGTGTCAATGATGTGCTTTGGTTATAGGTTTGAGGATACGGTGCTGTAGAGAATGGAGGCAAAGTTTTCTATCCGTTTAGAATGAGTTATAATTTCACATTTTGACATTAAGCACGAATTTTGATTTTCAGTGATTAGGCGTGCGAAGAGTGGTGTGTGAAAGAGTACTGACAGATTTTTGGTGTGGTATCAAGTTGACGTCACACGTTCAAATACCTCGTCCACATGTGGAAATTTAAACCTGTCTATTGTTTAAGTCGACGGGGTGGGTATGGGGTGTGTTTGCAGAATTATGTGGTGTACATAGGGATGAGCGTGTGATGCCTGTGGGGTGATTTATGGTGAGTTATTTGGTATAGCTGAATATTTTCCCTCCATCATGATTTGATTTGGATTGATTCGAAGCAGCTAAATATAGATTTGTGTCAACCACTAACAGTCCATGTGTGATTTTCAAAAGCCATATCAGGGGCGAACTTTTAAATATTTGATAGTCAATGGCTGCTGGCACGTGTATCCTGAAGCAGGCTGGAACAGGGCTGCTTGGAATAAACTAAAATCTGCAAGCGAATCAGTCAAAATACGTGGCGTTCTAATACTGATCCACGAAGGACCATCAGGAACTCGGCACACTATCAGGAATTGTTGGCACAGATCTACTTTAATGTTCGTAATCTATACAAATTTTTGGTTTTTTTTTGAAGATTTCTCATCTGTTCAAAGATGAATGTTTTGTTTAATTATATATATGAAGTAAAGCCTTCTATTCTCCCAGAAAACAGTAATCAAATTTCACAAACTGTGTTTGTAGCCTGATTTGCCTTGCATAAGCATACTTTAATCATGTTAATAAAGGACATATAGTTTGATCAGCTCATAATCGGCTGGCCTTATAACATCGCGGATTAATATCGATGTATTTTATTTTAAGAAATGTCTTGTGACAGTCCAATACTTTGTCTATGCTTTATTTAACACGCACAATATAGACCAGACAGGTCACTCTCTCACAAACAATACCACTCTTAACGTGGGTCTACTTTTCGGCGTAGTGGTAAAAGCCTAACAATTCCCGCCGATTACGAGCTGATCAAACTATAGTAACGAAAGACGCGTGACAAGGTCTTATTCTAAGACTACGGTCGTAGGATTACAATATTGCAGCTGCTTCCCTTGTCTCTTGAAGCAAGCTAGATGAAGTAAAATTAATAGAGGAAAGCCGTGTTATCATTGTAGTTTATTCTACTTTATCTACTGTCAAGCTTGAAGGGACAGTTATTAGGATCTAGGAAAGGTCGGCATGTATGTATAATGGAATATTCGTATAATGATGGGGTCACTCTCACCCACAAGTGCTTCCCACCTGCGTCAAACCACCTATGAATCGCACCCTAAATAGCGTAACACCTATAGCCAATTTTATACCCCTAAATGGCGTAAGGCTAATAAAAACTACCCTAAATGGCGTAAACATGGAAATTAAGTAATTTGACACCCTATGTGTCTGTAGTCTTATTTTAGACTTTAAATCAACGTGTAGGAAATAAAGCCCACAAATAGATTATTTTCAAAACAATTGATTGTTATCCAAAAGTTGAGATTGGATTAAACACTTCTTTCCCTTGACCCAAAGGCTGACAGTAAAATTGATTGTTGGGAGTGGTCTTATTTTACTTGTTCTTTGTCTTCAAATCTGTTTCTCGTTTCTCTTTCCATACAGGCCAGCATGCTTATAATAGGCTTTTTAGCCTGGCTTGAGCATTTGGTTTGTGCCTGGTCCCCATCAGGACCCAAGCATGTCTCCACACGGAGCGACCGTTTAAACAATGTACTTTAAATTAGACACTCAAAAATATTATAAACCAACCCTAAGGGTGGAATGAGTGTTTACTTTTTATGAGTTCGAGTTCGAGTTCGAGTTCGAGTTCGAGTTCGAGTTCGAGTTCGAGTTCGAGTTAGAGTTAGAGTTAGAGTTACATTTAGAGTTCGATTTAGAGTTAGAGTTGCATTTTAGAATTAGAGTTACATTTTAAAATGAAATAGAAATGCAATAGTCTATAATTATATTTCTTTATAAGTAAACTATTGTTGTTTAATTGGATCTGCTTTTAAAACTTGTTCATAAGCTGGCCACGAGGTTAAAGTGTAATTTGCATCCAGAGGAAGTAATTCTCTCAGGCCTGTGGAGATACAGTTTCTAATATAAATAGGTCATATTGAGCATCTACTACAAACATCCGGAGACAGTGTGGATGGAACAATTCCTTATCAGCTTGCGAGATAGGTTTATCTGTACTAAACAATAAAGCTGCTTTATGATAATAATACAAAATGTCCACATTAGAGCACACATAAAATTCTAGACCCATTGCTGATAGTTTTAAACTGATTAACAATAAAAAGCAAAATATTGTATGAATTATATTGAATGTTAGACTTCAGTATTTTATAAAACTTAATCAAAAAAGTTGTTCTAAACTAGTTTTGCGTTTCTTGAGTGGATCACCTTTGTATTAACATCTCAGGGGCTTTGTAATAATTATGAGCCCCTCGGGAGGGTAAAACTTTCAAATGGTGTGCCAAAAATCCCCCGCCCCCCTCCCTCGGTATGCCCAAAATCGCTTGCCGTTTGTACATGCCAAATGTTTGGGATCCCAAATTTGCAAACCTAAAAATGGTGTAGATATGTTGCGAACGCAACGAGCAGGAAAAACGGCTTATTTTTAAAAGCGTAAGGCGCCTCGTGAATCTGTGCCAAATATTGCTTGCTCCACCCTCTCGGCTTGCCAAAAATGGCTTCCCCCCTTTCGGTTCGCCAAAAAATTTCTTTCTTGCCCTCACAATTTCCCCTTCCACCTGGGCTCATAATAATTGCACAGCCCCTCATAGAAATTCAAATTAAAGATCAAAACTTAACTTTTCCTAAACATTTTGAACCTAGCATATGGCAGCTATTATATTTATATGATGATACAATTGTTTATCACGAGCGCACCTTTTATTTTATTGTACTACATGTCGTCTTGCCTGAATACAAATTATAAAGTACTTTATAAAACTCTAATGTATCTAAATATGATTTTATTTAATCAACGATACTTGTGCTTATTGTTTACTATCATTTATTAATATTACACATTGCCCTTCACACTTAAACTATGTGTATTTGTTAGCATTTTGCTAGACATTAGCATCTGACTCTGCTCCTCGGCATCAGTCTTTTCAGGGTTATTCATTTCGGACTGGAAGGTTTCTTGTCACACTAGCCACGATCAGTTGAAACCTGAGTACGTTTAAGGTTACAAGTTGCAATACGTAATCAATAAAGTGCGATGTATCGTCTGTATTTTCTGCCCTGAAAGCTTTTGGACGAATGCTAGGAAAATTTGTAAGAAATCGGAGAGAAAAATAAGAAAAGATAATAAAGAATATACCTAAACCGTCAAAAATAACACTTTTGCTGAAATATGTCAATGACGGACACTTTTCTGTTGACGTGTAAATTTGCGACGATACCTAAAAGAGTAACAATGTTTTTGTATTATTTAGCTATATTTATCAAAGAAATGATGCTTCTAAATGTTGCAGTTTGAGTGGTTTATTTTGTATTTCGTTGTTTCTCACCTTGTCCAATTTAACATAATTAAACATTAATTACAGATTACTGACTGCATTAATTTCAAAGATTATTTAACTTTAGCTATATTAATTCAGTATGTAACTGAAAATCACACATTACACATGTCTGATAAAATAGGCCCTCAACGTACAAAAATCATCAAAATTTCAAAGGTTCATCATGCGAACTTGCAAACGCATGTGCCGATTTTCTTGGAATAAATAAAGTATGAGACATTGGAATAATGTGTTCTGATATGTTACTTTTCGCTCCAAATTGTTCAAAATACATTTTCATAATTGATGGCAACCAAAACAGTGCAAAACGTATGCGCGGATTTATGCGTTCTTGCAGGAGGATGTAAATATTGTAGATATGTCGTGTGTGAAAGGTGGATGACCCGTCCAACGGTCTCAAACACAATCGTTAATCAGATTGTTTTAGTAATAGGCATCACGAAAACACTACATGGAAAAAAATCGGGCTCAACACTTTACTGGATTTGGGGGCGAGTTGATTTCCGAGACACTCCGCTGCCTGAGACGTTAGCAGATTTAATAAAATTTCGTAGGGAGCCCCGACTAGACTCCTCTCTGCAATATGTTCCAAAATTGCCACCACATAACCCATTGTGAACCAGAGTTCTCGGGTCGCTGATAGTAGGCGTATCTTGTAGATTTTTTTCGGGTGAAAACACATAAAACATTTTATAGTACATTTAAGATTATTACTTTGCACCGGGATATGCAGGTGTATTGTAAAATGATTATAAAATGTCACTTAAATTATTATGCATGCTGTGAATATTTAAAGAACAACGACCCGCCCTTGCGACATGTTGCCATAAATGAGGATTATATTGGCATTCTCAGCGTTTAATTGCATGTTTTCGGCTCATTTAAAACCATTTTGGTGACAATTTCTCGAAGTTGGTTCATCAAAATAGAACGAGTCCTAGATGTGATTTTTTAAAATGAATAAAAAAAACCAAAAACATGTTACTCAAGATTTTTTTTGTTACGTTTACCGAAAAAATTTGGGTAAAAGAAAATCCCGTTTTGATGACAATTTTGGTGACAATTTTTCAAAGTTGGTCAAAATTTAGATGTAATTTTTAAAAATTAATTAAAAAACAAACATTGTTACTCAAGAATTTGTTTGTTACGTTTACCGATTTGGGTAAAAAAAATCCCGTAGGGGGGGGGGGATTTTCTCCAAATTTATGTATTCATCAAAAAGAAAAAGAAAAGCGCACTGATTTGTAGTGCGCTACGCACAGGCAAAACGCCTTGACGTTGATCCACAAGCCTCACCACACTTTACAGGTTGTCGCTGACCACTACGGCCTCACATCATTCCATAAACCATTAAACAACAATAATTCAAGGACTTTGCTGCTTCAAGAGCGCACACCCTAGTTTTATAAACCTTCGCAACCAGGATCAGCTCCACGAGTTTCGTACGGATTGCATTGCAACGAGACAAATTAGCAATAACTTCCTTGTCCAGGGGAATTTCAAGCTAACTCATTTTTCCACGAGACCGTACTAGGCACCACCAGGGTTCGAATCCGCAACCTTTCGCACCATAGTCGAACGCCTTAACGATTGAGCTAACTTGACTGCAAGTCTTTTGCCATTCTAGATATGTATACCTTTATATACTTTACACCAACAATTTAGCAGTTATAGGCCTAAGGCCCCTGGGCCTCATGGAAGAACAGAGGATACCTTAAAACATCCACTGAATGAGTAACCCAGGCAAAGGAAGAAATAAAACATAAACAAACAAACATAAACAAGGTCCATAACCCCAGTTTTAAGACCAATGTACCAATACTTTGAGAAAGTAGCAAAAGACATAGACTTAGTGGTATCCAACCCACGAAAGGTTTTCACTGATACAAGACGCACACTAAATCCTGTCTGGGTCTTATTTGTAGCTGATTATAGTTGCCGTCTGCTACGAGGGTCACCTGCTTATAATACTCGAGTGAAGTTTAAGCGTCTTGACATTTGTATGTGCCCTATCTCATGTTATACTCAAACATTATGCATTTTATATACTGCTCAAGATTATTCTTTTTAAAGGTATGCCAGATCCACATCTTGAGCATCCAGTAACATATAAATTCGTTAAATAGGATTTAAAGTGTCTACATGTGGATATAGCCGCTGACATACTTAAGGGTACGCGAGATATTGTTGGTCGAAGCAATTATTGTATACCAAATCCACATCGTGAGCATCCAGTAACATATAAATTCCTAAATTTGGATTTAAAATGTCTTCATGTGTCTTCACAAACTGAAAGGACAGATTCTTGGTATGTACCAATACTTCGGGAAAGTAGCAAAAGACATTTCTTGGTCGTATGCAACCCACGAAAGGTTTTCACTGATACAAGACGCATACTATAATCCCGCCTGTGTCTTATTTGTAGCTGATTATAGTTGCCGTCTGCTACGAGGGTCACCTGCTTATAATACTCGAGTGAAGTTTAAGCGTCTTGACATTTGTATGTGCCCTATCTCATGTTATACTCAAACATTATGCATGTTATATACTGCTCAAGATTATTATTCAAGAGTATGCCAGATCCTCATCTTGAGCATCCACCCAGCAAACACAAAATGTTTTCGACTTCATTCGCAAAAGCTTATCAGAAGACGTTTAAATGTCGGGTTATATAAAGGACATATAAAGGGTATAAAACGTTTTGATAACATTCAAAAACATTTGATGATAACCTACTGCAAATATTCTAACATAATGTTATTAAGTGTTGACAAAATATTTGGTAAAAAATGTTTGCAAAACATATTTTACAATAACATTTTAAAAATATTGTTGCCTTGTGTATTCATACGAAACGTTTTAAAACGTTTTCATGACCTTTATATAACCCGAGGGACACAGTACCTGCTGTGGCCCCTGGCCTTTTGGGCACTGGGCCCGGGCGCTTAATTTCTTTCTGCAACAATTATTGACTACAATAGTACCAAAACAAGATGAGACACAGTAGCTGTCGTTCAAATGTTCAAATTGAAAGTGCAATCCTGGACTTGCTGCACAGCCATAGTAATGGACGACGCGTGACAAGGTCTTATTCTAAGACTACGGTCGTAGGATTAATATATATATTGCAGCTGCTTCCCTTGTCCCTTGAAGCTAACTAGATATTGTAACATTAATAGAGGAAAGCCTTGTTATCATTGTAGTTCATTCTACTTTAGCTACTGTCAAGCTTGAAGCTCTACTGTCTATGCTTGAAGGGACAGTTTTTAGGAATTCTCCTTTTTTGAGGTCACTCTCACCCAAAATCGCCTATAGCCATTTTTGGCCTGTTGTGGCCTATAGCCACCTCAAATGGCCTAACGGTAATAAAAAACCTACCCCAAATGGCGCAAACAGGGAAATTTGGTAACTTGATACCAATTTACCAAAGTGTCTATAGTCTTATTTCAGACTTTAAATCAGTGTGTCGGAAATAAAGCCCACAAATAGATTATTTTAAAAGCAATTGGTGATTGCTATCCCAATGTTCTTTAAAGTCAGACACTCAAAAATATATAGATTGTATATAGACCAGCATTTGTCATTTTGTCTAATTGTGTGATGGATATTGTTCTTCTTAATAGAGTTCTTTGGAAAACATCTATTTTGTGTTCAAGTTTTGTTGTCAGTGTCCATAATTCACCGTTGTATAGAAAAATAAACCCCACATATTAAGCATTAACAATTCTCACTTTTGTTGTAATGGTTACTCTCTTTTGCTTTAGAGAAATTGTTTGAGTTGATTACGTATATGTTACTATCGCTAGACATTTTCTCCCTTTTATATCTTCGATAACATCTAGTAATGTTCGTAAGTATTTACATTCTTTCCAGTCTGATAGACCATCTTTGTCGCAACAATGAACACGGAGCAATGGTTAGCTTCATGACATAGACATTCAACACAGAAGGTTAAAAGAACAATTAAGTAATAAACGGCAGCTATTTGGTTTTGCTACTGTCACATCGTCCAGCCGTTGAGAGGAAACTCAATTCTTTGTCAACAAAATAGAATCCGAGTATTTGACAGTTTAGTGTCATTAATGCTGTTGACCTGAAGTGCTATCAGATGTTGTTTACATTTTGTGTCAAATTCCGTGTTCAGCTAAGCTGACGAGATACAAAACAAAATAAAGCGAAACATCGCAGGGTATTATGATTGTTGTATCTAAAGGTTATGAAAATCATTTATTTTATGGATTGATAGATTTTGTGTAACATATTTGGTTACATGTGATGCAATGCAACTGAATAGAGAACATAAATAATCGAAAGTAATACTTAAAGGATATACTCAATCAAAACAAATTGATGAGGCTGACTAATATGAACGGATCATTATTTCTTTGCATTCATCTGTTCAGACAATAACTTGGCTCAGCATATTATTACTTTGGTGGGAGGTAGGTATATTTGAAGTAGTCTGCTCCCGATATTAAAAAAAACCGAGACAGGAAAAACAAAAAACAAAAACACAAAACACAAAACACAAAACAAAACCAAAAACCAAAAACCAAAAACCAAAAAACAAAAAACAAAAACAAACAAACAAACAAAAAACGGTATCTACAAGAAAATCATATATTTCATTGTGATTTTAATGGCAGATTATTTGAACTCGTCTGTACCCAAGGTTAAACGCTGTATCTACTAGTAATATACTAAGCAGGTACCTAAGTTTACTTTGAAATGTATAGTTGCAATGATAATTTCAAGCGAAATCAATCCGGAAATCTACCTTCAATTTCCAGTCGTGGGCGATGATAGACTAGCTCGCGACATCTTTTAAAACATCTTACACTATAATAAGATGCATCAGGTCAGTTGAAGTTCTTTTTAAAGATTTAACATGCTAGCAAAAAAAAGTAAAGGAAAATCTAGTTTGACTTTTTGATCCATGCAAGATTGTATTTCTTAACTATGCGTCGCTACAGTGGTGACAATTTATAGCCAAAAGTTAACCTGCATAATGTCTCTTCATTCTAGAAGCAAATCAGCAAGGTTTAGTGACTTCACGACTGAGGATGACAAAAATACCAAAATAGGACGGCGATAACAGAATATAAAAGGAAATACAAACTGTTAAAATTATCTCTGTAAAAGGTAAGCTTACCGTTCCCGGGTTAAACACGAACTTTGTAAGGAGCGAAAGTAATAATAGCACGCAAACTTATTTTCCAATATATTTTTGTTATCATACATAACCTAAATACTGAAATCGACAACACTTCGGAACTCCCCTAGGGACTGTGATTTCATAACGGGAAATGAAATGTAGGCCATGTGTTGAAATTGAATCCATGTATTTTTTATCATATCGAGAGCCTTTCAATAGGATATGCACCTGGTAAAGTACTGTCAACTAGCACAATATGGTCATATGATACACACTGTATTGTACTTATCTACTATGGGGCAAAAGTTATCTCTTACAAGCTTCTCTACTGATGCAATTGAGCTTTCTATCTGTCACGATTTGATTCGGATTGATTCAGAACATTGTTGAATTTGCATTTATGTTATGCATAGTGAGTCCATATAGTGCGATTTATAAATGCAATCCAAATGTAATCTTGATTAATGTAGATTCAAATGCATCTGAACAAAATTAAAGAACAAGTTTATGGTCAAATTTATTTGAGCATGGTTCATTTATGAACTGACTGGCCACAAATATCCGTGTAGCTACATCGACTACTTTAAGAAAGAGTCAATTTAAGACTATACTTAAATAAATTACCATTATTTACCCATTCTTGAAACTATCGATGATTATCGCCATTATTCGATTCCTATGCGAACAAATTGATGCATGTTAGTATCCTTTTTGTAATTCTTGATCAAGGTGTTCGTATTCATAAAACTTACTTTACTTTGCGTAACTGTTGTTCTATAGCTGTGTTGGCATTAAATGGCAGGTCTATAGCAAAAACAACATTATATCGTTGGCAAGCTAATATTATGAGGACAATGAAAATGACTCCTTTTTTGAGAAAATAAGACGTTTAAAATTGATATTCCGCAAAAAACAACTTCAGCGATGAGTTCCTTCGAACGAGACAGATTTGGCCTAGAAAAACGGTGACGTCATGAAATGAGATGTGCCCGCTGTGAGAAAAGGGACTATAAACGCTCTCAATGGACATAACGTATACTGTTGTTGTTGTTCACAGAAAAAATCCAAATTAAGTATTACAAATTTCATGGTTTTTAAACATATGGATAAAATCAGCCGCTTCTTTTTTTATATATATTAGACAATTGTGATATTACAATTCAAGAAATATTAGGCCTAAAAAATAAATACATAATTTGAGCTTAGAATTTCATCTGAGACTAGCATATAGACGAATCCAACGAGCCGAGTCATGGTCAGGATTTGGTCGGCCATTATTAGGTCCCCGCATGCACCAAACTGGTGCTGTGAGTGCCCAATTGGGTGGATTAAACCCGCTTAAAATTCGATGTTAGATTCTTTTGTGTAACACGGGTGATAGAATGCAGTTTAAAATACCCTCCAAGGCCGCATCATTTCACATTTTAGGTGAGATAGAGCCGACGGCGACCCAGCTAATGGCTGCCATTGAGGTGTAGGAATGCGTGAAATTGGATTCGTCTATAAACCGTGTTTAGTCCACAAACTCGTGTATCTGATTTCCCTTGCAATACTATAGTTTCAGTTGAATGAAATATTACAAAGCAAACGCATATTAACAATTACCGTGTGGACTTTGTTCCCGAAAGAGAACAATAGTGTGCATAGTACAACTCATTGTTGCTAATGTCAAAAGTGTCAAAGTGATTGTGATTGTATCATGAGAGCACGATAAAGTGCCCGCTTCATTTACCTACGTCATCAGTCAAACGGGGGGAGAACACGTACGCTTCAAACGGGGGAAGAACGCGTACGAGGCTGAACTTTAACCACACAATTTCTCCTTTTTCAGGAGAAATACGCACAAAAAAATTCGAATAGAGATAAACTTGTTTTCGCTATAGACCTGCCCTTTAATAAAACTTACTTTATGTTACGCCTACAATAAAGTTATTACATTAATACCATCTGCCGATCTGCTGGTAGTTTATCAAAATGTACAACTTCTGCAGTATCACGTAGTTTAACATTCTCAGGTAGTTCATTAATGCTCACATCTGCTGTTCAGGTTGTTCATCAATTACCTCATCTAGTGCTGATATTAGCAGTTTATCAATGCCCTATATCTCCTGATCACCAATTTATCAACCTGCTTCAAGTTTCCTGATTAAATCCCGAACTTTTTCTATGGAAAATATTATTGCTGATGTTAGGTAGTTGATCGATCCTGAATCTTATGCTGATACCAGGACTGGTTGTTCAGTCAGTGCTCATGACTTACATACTGCATCTACTTCATACATGTACGACCTCAGATGAAAATCGGATAATATATATTTAAAATACAAATACATGTACAACATGCATGATCAATACCCTTAATATAAAACACTGAATGCTGCTATAAATAGTAATCAATGAATTATTAGTTCGACGTTACACCGAATCCGCAGGAAGTAAACACGGGACGTGTGTGATTTCCTGTTTTTCAAGAACTCGACGCCTTGAGGGTAGTATTATACCCCGCTCACCGCGTGTAGCTTAAGCCCTTAGTAAGGCTAAAAACAGAGATTTTTTAAACAAATTGTGATTATTTCATTTTCATGGTAGTATTTATAATTATTATACATGAAAAATGAGTTGAAATGAATAGAAACATGCATAGTATAGGTTCAGTGTATATTAAACGAGACTCCTGTGTGAGTGAAAGAATAAAAACCGATTTATCAAAATGAGAAATATAGGAGTATGCAAAACGGTGGTAAATAGAATCGGAAGAGCAAAGTAAATTGAAATAGTATTCTGGGTGTTAATACGGATCATTTGCAAATAAATTAGCAGCGTTAACGAATCGGATAGTAGTTTTTTGTGAGACATGAGAGAACATCAGACATATCGAATTGCTTTTCTGAATACGAGGAATGTCCTTCTGATGTCCAATAATTTTCATTTTTTGAAATTAACAATATACAAATGTGATGGAAAATTATTAAAAACTGATATTTTTATATTTTTGATATTTATCTTCAAGGGAATGGCTGAGCGCGAGAAGCAAGCTCTTGTATTGTTGTATTATTTTAACAAAAGGCGACGTCACTGGTTTTTAATGTTTCTGCAAGCGGAGAAACCAAAAGTCCAAGTAGTGGAATAGTGCCTAATCTGCGAAAAAACCCAAAATGGCCGCTTATGCAGAGGGTGAAATTTCAAAGTTGGCCAAGTCTTGTTTTAAACCATACCAATGTCTTGCTCTAATCATAAGGATTCAGAAAAAATATAGTTTGACCAGTCTCCGATATACAGTTCTGGAGTTACAGGCAAAAAGGTCAAATAAGGTCCAATTGTGGGGTCCACAGTCGCTTACAATGGAAATATGCTCCAATTTTAATCCAACTGGTCTCAAAATGTTCCTTTGGCATAAGTAAATTAAAATGAGAAAAGTTGCATTGTTTTGGGTGATTTGTTACACAGGTAACATCACAAAATAGGTCAAGGTCAACACAGCTCAATGGAATTCGATCTTTTTTGCCATGTTATCAAGGTAACAAACCACCCGAGATATTGCAAACTATTCTTTTTATTTTTTTGCAATCGGAACAATATGAGACCATTTATATCCAAATTGGAAAAAGAAATGTTGTCCCTGTAGAGTTCAAATGTTGACATTTGACCCTTTCCCCTATAACTCAAAAAGAGGAATACGTTGGTATGATTTTTTAGCAAGATTTGACCATATTTGAAATTTCACCCATGCATAGGTGGCCATTTTGGATTCATGGAAATTAGACACTTTTCCATTACTTGGATTTTTGTGGGACTTTGATATGTTTTTGTGTGAGTTTTGGTGGAGATGGACGCATGCAAAATGGATTCTGTTCGAATTAGTGGTGGGTGAATTGTCAATTTCATTGGCCTATCCGTGTGTTTGATGTTTAAAAAGAGTGAAATTTGAAAGTTTTTTACAGCCAAAAATTGGTGACCTGATTGACAACCTCATCCCCACCACTTCCTATCAAAATAGAGATTTTGGCATCAGAATAAAGCTCATATCTTTCTCATAATCCAGGTGAAATTTCAGATCTAAAACATATTACGTTTAGATGTTATGAATGTGAAAGTGGTGGCCTCATTCTGAATTGTGGTATACCACTTATACCACTTATAAGATGTAAGTCATAAAATTGACCACCAACACTTTGGTAATGTAAAAAGTCTATCAACCTCACATTATTTAATTAGCATGCTTCACTTTCTTGAGTGGTGCTCATGGATTTCTCAAAAGCATTTGACTTGATCTACCATACTCTGCTTATGGAGAAATTTATCCATATGTGAGTCCGTGAGTACATTGTGCCATGGTTATCTGACTTTGTCAGCAACAGTGTGTTCGTTATAAACATGTTCTTTCTGATTACAAAACTGTAAATGGAGGTCTCCCACAAGGTACAAAACTAGGCCCAATAGGCTTCCAGATTATAATCAATGATGGCTGTATCAAGTAGTGTGCCCAAAACAAAATGTTGGAAATATGTTGATGATTCAACATTATTGTTGAGAACTGTATTCATCCCAAATCCAGCCAAATTCAAGATGTTTTGGATGAATTCAGTGAATGGTCTGCCAATAATAATCCGAAACTTAATCCTTTGAAATGTCAAGCCCTACAGGTCTGCTTTAAGAGGAATCCACCCAATAATGTTATCAAAATCAATGCATTCCTCACAACTTTGTTTCTCAGGCAAAACAATTTGGGTATTTGGATGCAGAACAACCTAAAATGGGATAGACACATTGCTGAAATTGTGTCCAAAACCAATCGTCGGTTTTTTATGCTTAGGATCTTTAAAATGTTTGGTTTTAAAACCGAGGAATTATGTTCAATTTACAAAGGATATGTTCGACCATTACTTGAATACGCGGATGTAGTTTGGCATTCTTCACTCACCACAAATCAAGATCATACTTTGGAGCAGCTGCAAAAGAAGCTTGCAAAATAGTTCTGGGCAAATTGTATGATGGTTATGATAACGCTCTTAATCTGTGCCAGCTAGACTCTCTAGCTGATAGGAGGGAGGACCATTGTCGTAAGTTAGCAGAAGGGCTTTCTGCTTCTATTCAAACAAAAGATCTTGTCCCTCCTATCAGACTGGAGAGTCATGGCAGGGTCCTTCGCAATGCAAATCAAATCTCTCAACTTTATGCAAGAACCGATTGTAACAAAAACAGCGCTATTCAATAATTTATCAATTTATTGAATAACTAAGTGCCCTGACATGTTTTACATGTTCTGACTTTTTAAATCTGCTAATATTGAGCCAATTTTAGCCTTTCAATGGTGTGTATTTATAATGTTTTTGAATGATGTCTTGAATAAGTGCAATATTTCAATATTTTTCCTCGTTATTATTGATACTGTATTTTTTAATGTGTAATTGTTTTTTTAATATTGTAAAACACTCGTAATTTGGCCTAAGGGCCACGATTTGTGTGTGAATAAAATAAACTATACTATACCGTTGTGACACGCGTTTTTACTTCTAATGTCAGAACGGGTACGGCAATTTCCCTCAAAACTTGGGAAAATATTTTGGTACAGGCCCCAATGTGAGGTACAAAACCCAATAAGAAACAATCAATGACCATCTACTTTTAAATTTTCATAAACCAGCCTTAATCAAGGTGTTCAATTCACTTCAAATCATTCTATGTCTGTATGAAAACCTTACCAAAAAGCAGGCGGGTACCAGGGTAACTATTTACTCGGCTTTCGATTACATTTTGCTGACGTAGGTAGAGGTGCTATTCTTAGCTCAAGCTACCATTATCAATGCTACCCTTTAATATTACTATAAATAGAATCCACTAAATTGAAAATACACGGATACGGATCAATAAATATTTAAAAATAGAAACAAAAAGGATGAACGTTTTCGATTAATGCCTCATGTCAGATTTTGGTTATAAACAAGATTAAAGAATGGCGATAGATTACAGCGGTTGGTGTGGTATCAAGTTGACGTCACACGTTCAAATACCGCGTCCACATGTGGAAATTTAAACCTGTCTATTGTTTAAGTCGACGGGGTGGGTTTGGGGTGTGTATGGTGAGTTATTTGGTATAGCTGAATATTTTCCATCCATCATGATTTGATTTGGATTGATTCGAAGCAGCTAAATATAGATTTGTGTCAACCACTAACAGTCCATGTGTGATTTTCAAAAGCCATATCGGGGCGAACTTTTAAATATTTGATAGTCAATGGCTGCTGGCACGTCTGTTCTGAAGCAGGCTGAAACAGGACTGCTTGGAATAAACTAAAATCTACAAGCGAATCAATCAAAATCTTGGAATAAACTAAAATCTAAAAGCGAATCTATCAAAATCCGTGGCGTTCTAATACTGATCCACGAAGGACCATCAGGAACTCGGCACACTATCAGGAATTGTTGGCCCAGATCTACTTTAATGTTCGTAATCTATACCATTTTTTGGTTTTCTTCTCCCCGAGAAATTCAGGTTTTTGAAAACCAATAATGTATTTATAACATATTTCCATTGAAAATTACTAGAAGACTACTCATCACTTTCTAGGTTTCCTGTAATGAAGCAGTAATAAAGTGTATACCATGTATACCAAGTGCCTGTACTTTTCAAATTCGAATTTGGGCCCATTGTTGCCTTACATTGATTACTTTTTACGCTAAGAAGAGCATGACGAGATACAGCAGCTGTCTTTCAAATGTGAAGTGCAATCCTGGACTTTCTACACAGCCATCTCGCAGGCGACGTCAATATCTCTAGCAAAGGTAATCAATATGATCAAAGTGCCTGTTTCATTTCGGTGTCAAAGTCGCATATTGCCTTATCACAAGATAATTTTTGGAGACTGAAGATTCCTCATCTGTTAAAAGATGAATGTTTTGTTTAATTCTATATATGAAGTAAAGCCTTCTATTATCCCAGAAAACAGTAGTCAAATTTCACAAACTGTGTTAGTAGCCTATTTTGCCTTGCGTTAGCATAAGTTAATAAAGGACATATATATAGTTTGATCAGCTCGTAATCGGCGGTCGATGCTTCATTTAACACGCACAATAAACCAGACAGGGCACTCTTTCACAAACAATAACACTCTTAACGTGGGTCTACTTTTCGGCGTAGTGGTAAAAGCCTAACAATTCCCGTCGAATTCTAAGACTACGGTCGTAGAATTACAATATTGCAGCTGCTTCAATTGTCTCCTGAAGCAAACTAGATGAAGTAAAATTAATAGAGGAAAGCCTTGTAAGCATTGCAGTTCATTCTACTTTATCTACTGTCAAGCTTGAAGGGACAGTTTTTAGGATCTAGGAAAGGTCGGCATGTATGTATACTGGATGGGTCACTCTCACCCACAAGTGATTCCCACCTGCGTCAAACCACCTATGAAATGTACCCTAAATAGCGCAACAGCCATTTTTTACACCCCTAATTGGCGTAACGCTAATAAAAACCACCCTAAATGGCGTAAACATGGAAATTAGGTAATTCGACACCATAAGTGTCGGTAGTCTTATTTTAGACTTTAAATCAGCGTGTAGGAAATAAAGCCAACAAATCGATTATTTTAAAAACAATTGATTGTTATTCAAAAGCCTCAGTGGCAGTTGAGATTAGATTAAGCACTTCCATACAGGCCGGCTTTTTAGCCTGGCTTGAGCATTTTGTTTGAGCCTGGTCCCATCAGGACCAAAGCGTATCTCCACACGGAGCGACCATTTAAACAATGTACTTTAAATTATACACTAAAAAATTATAAACCAACCCTAAGGGTGGAATGATTTGGCTGTATATACTTTCAAAATTATATATGTGAGACTGGACGGATTCATGTCAAAAGCTTTCTAGGTCAGCATTTGTCATTTTGTCTAAATTTGTGATGAATAGAGTTGGTTTGGAAAACATCTATTTTGTGTTCTAGTTCTGTTGTCAGTGTCCATAATTCACTATTGTATAGAACTGAAATGTTGTATGATTACTATTTTGCTTTAGAGAAATTATTTGAGTTGATTACGTTTATGTTACTATCGCTAGATATGTTTTCCTTTTGATATCTTTGTTAGCATCTAATAATATTTCTAAGTAAATTATTTACATTCTTTCCAGTCTGATGGACCATCTTTGCTCACAACAATGAACATGGATCAATGGTTAGCTTGATGACATAGACATTCAACACAAAAGGTTAAAAGAACGATCATGTAATAAACGGCAGCTATTTGGTTTAGGTTCTGTCACATTGTCCAGCCGTTGAGAGGAAACTCAATTCTTTGTCAACAAAATAGAATCCGAGTATTTGACAGTTTAGTGTCATTAATGCTGTTGACCTGAAGTGCTATCAGATGTTGTTTACATTTTGTGTCAAATTCCGTGTTCAGCTAAGCTGACGAGATAAAAACAAAATAAAGCGAAACATCGCAGGGTATTATGATTGTTGTATCTAAAGGTTATGAAAATCATTTATTTTATGGATTGATAGATTTTGTGTAACATATTTGGTTACATGTGATACGATGCAACTGCAACACAAAAACCAAAAAACAAAAACAAAAACAAAAACAAAAAAAAAAAACAAAAACAAAAACAAACAAACAAACAAAAAACGGTATCTACAAGAAAATCATATATTTCATTGTGCTTTTAATGGCAGATTATTTGAACTCGTCTGTACCCAAGGTTAAATGCTGTATCTACTAGTAATATACTAAGCAGGTACCGTCTGTTTACTTTGAAATGTAGGAGAGTCCAATTGCAATGATAATTTCAAGCGAAATCAATCCGGAAATATACCTTCAATTTTTAGACGTGGGGGATGATAGACTAGCTCGCGACATCTTTAAAAACATCTTACACTATAATAAGATGCATCAGGTCAGTTGAAGTTCTTTTTAAAGATTTAACATGCTAGCCAAAAAAGTAAAGGAAAATCTAGTTTGACTTTTTGATCCATGCAAGATTTTATTTCTTAACGATGCGTCGCTACAGTGGTGACAATTTATAGCCAAAAGTTAACCTGCATAATGTCTCTTCATCAAGCAAATCAGCAAGGTTTAGTGACTTCACGACTGAGGATGACAAGAATACCAAAATTGGACGGCGATTTTAGTAAACAGAATATAAAAGGAAATACAAACTGAATGATCTCTGTAGAAAGGTAAGTTTACCGTTCCCGGGTTAAACACGAACTTTGTAAGAAGCGAAAGTAATAATAGCACGCAAACTTATTTTCCAATAGATTTTTGTTATCATACATAACCTAAATGATCCTGTGTCGCATACTGGGGTACTCAAAAAGGTGGCTTTGTTACATTTTGATGTACAGCTTGGATTTCAAAACAATGTCTCTTGAGTATTCCATCACTTAGAAGATTCAATTAGGTCTTAAATTGAGGCTAATTTATTCTATATTACTCATGTTTTTATCCTGTTTTAAAATATGTTTTAATTATTTTCTTATGACGTTTGGCATGAAATGTGCCAAGGGTGGCTGAGGATTAGGGGGAGGAGGATTAGGGGGAGGGATTCATATCAAAAATTTGATTTAAAACCCCCATTAAAAATTTGAATCTAGTAAAAAATGTCTAAATGAACCCCCAGACATCTAAACCAAGTAAATAAATACAAAAGTTCATTTAAAAGACCAATACTTGCTCAGAATGATTGTAAATGTGGAAAAAAGAGGTGGGGTTACATCCTCCCTACTTTGTGATTGTTTTTGCCCGCACTCTCTCATTTTTTAACCGATTTCCATAAAAAAGGTGTCAAAATGCTCAGGAAGATGAACCACTTCAAATGAAATGTGTAGGTAAAATGTTTGAACCATTTCATTTTTTTACTATGTAACACAAAGGTACCCCAGGTTGTGACACAGGACCAAATACTAAAATCGACAACACTTCGGAGCTCCCCTAGGTACTGTGATTTCATAACGGGAAATGAAATGTAGGCCATGTGTTGAAATTGAATCCATGTATTTTTATCATATCGAGAGCCGTTCAATAGGTAAAGTACTGTCAACTAGCACAATATGGTCATATGATACGCACTGCATTGTACTTATCTACTATGGGGCAAAAGTTATCTCTTTCAAGCTTCTCTACTGATGCAGTTGAGTTTTCTATCTGTCAAGATTTGATTCGGATTGATTCAGAATATTGTTGAATTTGCATTTATGTTATGCATAGTGAATCCATATAGGGCGACTTATAAATGTAATCCAAATGTAATCTTGATTACATCGGGACAAAATTAAAGAATAAGGTTAGGGTCAAATTTATTTGAGCATGGTCAACTCCGGGGCTAAACTGCAGTTCATTTATGAACTGACTGGCCACAAATATCCATGTAGCTACATCGACTACTTTAAGAAAGAGTCAATTTTAGACTATACTTAAATAAATTACCATTATTTACCCATTCTTGAAACTTTCTATGATTTTCATCAAATCTAGGACATAAACCCGTTTGAACTGTGTGGCAAACCCTCTTTGATTTTTATGGTTTTAATGTTTATACAATTTTTATAAAGTTTGGTCATTCTCCATAGTACCTGTCCACTTTAATTTATTTGAGCATTATATTCACACTCTTTTATTTATAACATAGGCTGGAGCATTGGTTTCTACCCCATATCAAGAATTGAAAATGTTGACCTTTCTAATATTGAGGATATACATTTTCCCCAAAATACCTAAACCTTTATATTTATATCATACACTAAGTAAATGAATTTCAAAAAATGAAAATTATTTGATATCAGAAAGACATTCTGCGTATTCAGAATGCAATTCGATATGTCTGATGTGCTCTCATGTCCCACAAAAAATACTGTCGAAACGCTCAAACACGCTCATTCCAGATCCCTTAATAAAACTTACTTTATTTTACGCCTACAATAAAGTTATTTCATTAATACCATCTGCCGATCTGCTGGTAATTTATCAAAATGTACAACTTCTGCAGTATCACGTAGTTTAACATTCTCAGGTAGTTCATCAATGCTCACATCTGCTGTTCAGGTTGTTCATCAATTACCTCATCTACTGCTGATATTAACAGTTTATCAATGCCCTATATCTCCTGATCACCAATTTATCAATCTGTTTCAAGTTTCCTGAACTTTTTCTATGGAAAATATTATTGCTGATATTAGGTAGTTGATCGATTCTGAATCTTATGCTGATACCAGAACTGGTTGTTCAGTCAGTGCTCATGACTTACATAGTGCATCTACTTCATACATGTACGACCTCAGATGAAAATCGGATAATATATATTTAAAATACAAATACATGTACAACATGCATGATCAATACCCTTAATATAAAACACCGAATGCTGCTATAAATAGTAATCAATGAATTATTAGTTCGACGTTACACCGAATCCGCAGGAAGTAAACACGGAACGTGTGTGATTTCCTGTTTTTCAAGAACTCAACGCCCTGAGGGTAGTATTATACCCCGCTCATCGCGTGTAAAGCCCTTAGTATAAAGGCTATAAAACAGGGATATTTTTAAAACAAATTGTGATTATTTTCATTTTCATGGTAGTATTTATAATGATTATACATGAAATATGAGTTAAAATGAATAGAAACATGCATAGTATAGGTTCAGTGTATATTAAATGAGACTTCTGTTTGCGAGTGAAAGAATAAAAACCGATTTATCAAAATGTGAAATATAGGAGTATGCAAAACGGTGGTAAATAGAATCGGAAGAGCAAAGTAAATTGAAATAGAATTCTCGGTGTTATACGGATCATTTGTGAGTGGACGCGGCGAATCAGCCATAAACTCGGCAAATTGTATTCTGAGTTAAAGTGTAAAATGTATGTGAAGGTCGTATTCATAGGTGTATCAATTTGTTGCGACAAGTATCTTATCAAACGCTGTTTAAATCAATCAATAATACTACTGCTGAAGAGGATAATAAGCTTCTACCTATTTCTATAGAATAGTTCTTGTCTTTGTTTGCTTTGGCTAAATCCTGTTCAAGTGGTAGATAACAAAGCATTGTATTTTGTCTAGGTATGTATAATTAACAATGAACAATGAGAGGATATTTCTGAACCTCGTTGACTTGGGGATGATTTGAAATGACCGCCAATTATGACTGTTGATATTTATTACCAGAAATGTAGAAAAAGAGACACATGTAGAACCGATAAAAAATACAATTTTGTCGAAGGAACAGAGTTCAACAAATCATAACCCCGCTTTTGGATATCGTTTGAAGTCAAATGATATACCATTTTAAAGCTTATGGTATATATTTTCTATACACGAAATAAAACAAAATTGACCGGGGCCGACTTTACGGCTGATTCACCGCGTCCAGTCACATTTGTCAATAAAATAGCAGCGTTAAGGGCTGGGGTATGAACGTTTGGACAGTATTTATTTTGGGACATCAGAGCACATCAGACATATCAAATTGCATTCTGAATACGAAGAATGTCATTCTGATATCAAATAATTTTGATTTTTGAAATTCGCAATTTAATACACATTTTATGGCAAATCATTAAAATTGATATTTTTGATATTTAACAGTACTTGAAGTAAACTTTATAAATCTGATGATTTATACTTAAAGTGAATGTAGGTGGGATGAAAAGACGACGAACAATTGAAAATTTTGACCTTTCGTATTGAAGATATTGATTTTTTTCCCAAAAACAAAAAAAAAAAATAGGTCTTTTTGGGAAAAAATCCATATCTTCAATATGAAAGGTCAAAATTTTCAATTGACCGTCGGCTTTTCCTCCCTGCTACATACACTTTAAGAATATGTCATTGGTTTATATAATTTACTTCGAGGACTGTTATATATCAAAAATTTGAAAAATATCAAATTTTTATAATTTGTCATAAAATTTGTATTATATTAGATTTTCAAAAATGAAAATTATTTGATATCAGAAAGACATACTTCGTATTCAGAATGCAATTCGATAGGTCCGAGGTGCTCTCATGTCCCACAAAAAATACTGTCGAAACGCAATAAACGCTCATTTTAGATCCCTTAACGAATCGGATAGTAGTTTTTTTTGTGAGACATGAGAGAACATCAGACAAATCAAATTGCTTTTATGAACAAGAGGAATGTCCTTCTGATGTCCAATAATTTTCATTTTTTGAAATTAACAATATACAGATGTTATGGCAAATTATTAAAAATTGATGGCTGAGCGCGAGAAGCAAGCTCTTGTATTGTTGTATTCTTTTAACAAAGGGCGACATCACTGGTTTTTATCAGTCAAATATTTATATTCGGCCATGATCACAACGAAATATCACTTGGAGATATTTTTTCTGTGAAAAATCTGTGACTGGTTGAAAAATCCGTTCATTTTTCAACCGATTACAGATTTTTGTGTCTCTATTGTATACTTTTCGAATTTTAAAAATGTACTGCTTCGTTCAAGAAATATAAGACTTTTACGATAATTTTACAATTACCACAAGCATTCTCAAGAATTTTACATAGGGTAAGGTTAACATGCTCTTAGGTCAATCAAATCAAGGCTTAACCCACCACTAATTGCAACAGATTCACCATCCATTTCAGAAAAGTATATTAAACTACCAAACTATACCAAATATATTAACTATCAAAAGTCCCCATAAGTCCAAGTAGTGGAATAGTGCCTAATCTGCATAAATCCAAAATGGCCGCTTATGCAGGGGTGAAATTTCAAAGTTGGTCAAATCTTGTTTCAAATTATACCAATGTCTTGCTCTCATCATAAGGATAAATATAGTTGGACCAGTTTCCGACATACAGTTCTTGAGTTATAGGCAAAAAGGTCAAAAGTCAAATTTTACAATTGAAATTTTAATCCAACTGGTCTCAAATTGTTCCTTTGGCTGGCAAAAACAAAAATCAAAATGAAAAAAGTTGCATTGTTTTGGATGTTTTGTTACATAGGTAACATCACAAAATAGGTCAAGGTCAACACAGCTCTTCGATCTTCTTTGCCATGTTACCAAGGTAACAAACCATCCCAGATATAGCAAACTTTTCTTTTTATCAAATAATTTTGCAAGCGGAACAATATGAGACCATTTATATCAAAATTGGGAAAAAAAATATTTTTTGTCCCCCTGTAGAGTTCAAATTTTGACATTTGACCTTTTCACCTATAACTCAAAAAATAAACATCGGAGATAGGACAAACAATACTTTTTCCGAATCCCTATGACAAGAGGAATACATTGGTATGGTTTTTTTTAGCAAGATTTGACCATATTTTACCCCTGCATAGGCGGCCATTTTGGATTTATGGAAATTAGGCACTGTTCCACTACTTGGATTTTGGGGGACTTTGATATGTTTTTGTGTGAGCTTTGGGGAGATGGGCGCATGCAAAATGGATTCTGTTAGAATTAGTGGTGGGTGAATTTTTAATTTGATTGGTCTATCTGTGTGTTTGATGTTTAAAAAGAGTGAAATTTCTAAGCTTTTTAGAGCTAGAAATTGATGACCTGAGTGACAACCTCACCCCCAACGTTAAAATAGAGATTTTGGCATCAGAATAAACCTCATATCGTTCTCATAATCCAGGTGAAATTGCAGGTCTAAAACATATTCCGTTTAGATGTTATGAATTTAAAAGTGATAGCCTCATCCCGAATTGTGGTATACCATTCTATGGGCCGTTGTGATACACGTTTTTACTTCTAATGTCAGAACGGGTACGGCAATTTCCCTCAAAACTTGGGAATTGGATTATTTTGGTACATGCCCCAATGTGAGGTACAAAACCCAATACGAAACAATCAATGACCACACACCTTTAAATTTTCATAAACCAACCTTAATCAAGCTGTTCAATTCACTTCACATCATTCTATGTCTGTATGAAAACCTTACCAAAAAACAGGCGGGTACCAGAGTAACTATTTACTCGGCTTTCGATTACATTTTGCTGACGTAGGTAGAGGTGCTATTCTTAGCTCAAGCGCTAAGGGGAATGACTTGTTATCAATGCTACCCTTTAATATTACTATAAATAGAAACCTCTAAATTGAAAATACACGGATACGGATCAATAAATATTTAAAAATAGAAACAAAAAGGATGAACGTTTTCGATTAATGCCTCAAGTCAGATTTTGGTTATAAACAAGTGTCGGATGTATACCTGAAGGATTTACAATATGCATTGATGTCTTCAACAGGATGTCATGCATAGCAAGTGGTTTCAAATGGCGTCATATTTTGGGGTGGAATGGTGAAGGATAATGCGGGTGGAAGTGTCGGTGTTGGTGAGGCGTTAAAACTGACGACGCCATTTATTACTCCATAGGTTTTCCCATCAACATTATAAAGTTTACCGTCTCTTATATTTTAACATACTACATAGAGGGACACCTTTTGGACTTTAAAAAAAAATTATATTATGCATATGAAGACCTGAGCGCAAGAAGACAGTAAGTCCAGTTTCGTATAGTTTGGTAATGTTTTATACATGTTCAGGGGCCAAAACAAATCTTTAACAACCTTTCATGATGTTTTCACCCTGGAACATTTATTAAACATTATAAAACCCTAAGAAACTATACGTAAGGTTAGTGTATACATGTTGAGGGACCAAGTGGACTTACGGTCTTCTTGCGCTCAGATCTTCATATGATAATAGTATGCAGCTCGTAAGATACACGCGAGAAAGAGACAGAGAAAGATCAGAAAGAGCACGTGTCAATGGTGTGCTTTGGTTAAAGTTTTGAGGATACGGTACTGTAGAAAATGGAGGCAAAGTTTTCTATCCGTTTAGAATGAGGATACAATTTCACATCTTAACATTAAGGGTATACGATGTATTGTTGGTCGAAGCAGCAGAAAAAAAATTAGTTCACAGCATCTTGCAAATGGTAGTGAGGTTTAGCAAAAAATGCATTGCTCAATTCATAGCGAGCGTGTAGAAGAATTCAAATATCACAGATATACTTTTGTAGGTCCAGTAATTCTTGAGTTATGTTGTAAAGAGGGCTGAAAAACGTAAAACGTACATATCTCATTTAACAACAATAAATTATAAAGCAAGTTTTCAAAGTATATGATTTGTAGAATGAACTTTTGCAAAACACCAAAGTGTTATTTTTCAATAATATATTGATTCAGATAATGAAAATGAAAATCTGCTTCGAACAACAATACCTCGTCTACCCTTAAGCACGAATTTCGATTTTCAGTGGTTAGGCGTGCGAGGAGTGGTGTGTGAACCCGCGTGATTAAAGAATGCCGATAGATTACAGCGGTTGGTGTGGTATCAAGTTGACGTCACACGTTCAAATACCGCGTCCACATGTGGAAATTTAAACCTGTCTATTGTTTAAGTCGACGGGGTGGGTTTGGGGTGTGTATGGTGAGTTATTTGGTATAGCTGAATATTTTCCCTCCATCATGATTTGATTTGGATTGATTCGAAGCAGCTAAATATAGATTTGTGTCAACCACTAACAGTCCATGTGTGATTTTCAAAAGCCATATCAGGGGCGAACTGTTAAATATTTGATAGTCAATGGCTGCTGGCACGTGTGTTCTGAAGCAGGCTGAAACAGGACTGCTTGGAATAAACTAAAATCTACAAGCGAATCAATCAAAATCTTGGAATAAACTAAAATCTAAAAGCGAATCAATCAAAATCCGTGGCGGTCTAATACTGATCCACGAAGGACCATCAGGAACTCGGCACACTATCAGGAATTGTTGGCCCAGATCTACTTTAATGTTCGTAATCTATACCATTTTTTGGTTTTCTTCTCCCCGAGAAATTCAGGTTTTTGAAAACCAATAATGTATTTATAACATATTTCCATTGAAAATTACTAGAAGACTACTCATCACTTTCTAGGTTTCCTGTAGTGAAGCAGTAATAAAGTGTATACCAAGAATACCAAGTGCATGTACTTTTCAAATTCGAATTTGGGCCCATTGTTGCCTTACATTGATTACTTTTTACGCTAAGAAGAGCATGACGAGATACAGCAGCTGTCTGTCAAATGTGAAGTGCAATCCTGGACTTGCTGCACAGCCATCTCGCAGGCGAAGTCAATAACTCTAGGAAAGGTAATCAATATGATCAAAGTTCCTGTTTCATTTGGGTGTCAAAGTCGCATATTGCCTTATCACAAGATAATTTTTGGAGACTGAAGATTCCTCATCTGTTAAAAGATGAATGTTTTGTTTAATTCTATATATGAAGTAAAGCCTTCTATTCTCCCAGAAAACAGTAGTCAAATTTCACAAGCCTAATTTGCCTTGCGTTAGCATAACTTAATAAAGGACATATAGTTTGATCAGCTCGTAATCGGCGGGCCTTATAACATCGCGGATTAATATCGATATATTTTATTTCGAGAAATGTCTTGTAACAGTCCAACTGTCCAATACTTTGTCGATGCTTCATTTAACACGCACAATATAGACCAGACAGGTCACTCTTTCACAAACAATAACACTCTTAACGTGGGTCTACTTTTCGGCGTAGTGGTAAAAGCCTAACAATTCCCGCCGATTACGAGCTGATCAAACTATAGTAACGAAAGACGCGTGACCAGGTCTTATTCTAAGACTACGGTCGTAGGATTAATATATTGCAGCTGCTTCCCTTGTCCCTTGAAGCAAGCTAGATGAAGTAAAATTAATAGAGGAAAGCCTTGTAAGCATGAAGGGTTAGTTTTTAGGATCTAGGAAAGGTCGGCATGTATGTATACTGGAGGGGTCACTCTCACCCACAAGTGCTTCCCACCTGCGTCAAACCACCTATGAAACGTACCCTAAATAGCGCAACACCTATAGCCATTTGTTGCATCCCTAAATGGCGTAACGCTAATAAAAAACTACCCTAAATGGCCTAAACATCAAAATTAGGTAATTTGACACCCTAAGTGTACGTAGTCTTATTTTAGACTTTAAATCAACGTGTAGGAAATAAAGCCCACAAATAGATTATTTTCAAAACAATTGATTGTTATCCAAAAGTTGAGATTGGATTAAGCACTCCTTTCTCTTGACCGACAGTAAAATTGATTGTTGGGAGTGGTCTTATTTTCCTTGTTCTTTGTCTTCAAATCTGTTTCTCGTTTCTCTTTCCATACAGGCCAGTATGCTATAGGCTTTTTAGCCTGGCTTGAGCATTTTGTTTGTGCCTGGTTCCCATCAGGACCCAAGCGTGTCTTCACACGGAGCGACCGTTTAAACAATGTACTTTAAATTAGACACTCAAAAATATTATAAACCAACCCTAAGGCTGGAATGATTTGGCTGTATATACTTTCAAAATTATATCTGAGCGACTCGACGGATTCATGTGACAAGCTTTCTAGTTCAGCATTTGTCATTTTGTCTAATTTTGTATTAGATATTGCTCTTCTAAGCTTTGGAAAACATTTACTTTGTGTCCTAGTTTTGTTGTCAGTGTTCATAAGTCACTGTTGTATAGAAAAATGAACCCCACATAAGAAGTACAAATTCTCATTTTTTTGTAATGGTTGAAGTTATTTCAATGATTACGTATATGTTACTATCGCTAGACATTTTCTCCTTTTTATATCTTCGTTAGTATCTAGTAATTTGCATTCTTTCCAGTCTGATGGACCATTTGTGCTCACAAAAATGAACATGGAGTAATAGTTATCATATAGCTTGATGTCATAGGCATTCAACACATAAGGTTAAACAAGCAATTATGTAATAAACGGCAGCTATTTGGTTTGGCTACTGTCACATCGTCCAGCCGTTGAGAGGAAACTCAATTCTTTGTCAACAAAATAGAATCCGAGTATTTGACAGTTTAGTGTCATTAATGCTGTTGACCTTCTACGCTATCAAACGTTGTTTACATTTTGTGTCAAATTCCATGTTCCGCTAACTGACGAGATAAAAACAAAATAAAGAGAAACATCGCAGGGTATTATGATTGTTGTATCTAAAGGTTATGAAAATCATTTATTTTATGGATTGATAGATTTTGTGTAACATATTTGGTTACATGTGATGTGATGCAACTGAATAGAGAACATAAATAATCGAAAGTAATACTTAAAGGAAATACTCAATCAAAACAAATTGATGAGGCTGACTAAATGTGAACGAATCATTATTTCCTTGTATTCATCTGTTCAGACAATAACTTGGCTTAGCATATTATTACTTTGGTGGGAGGTAGGTATATTTAAAGTATTCTGCCCCCTGATGTTAAAAGAAACCGAGACAGTAAAAACCAAAAACCAAAAACCAAAAACAAAAAACAAAAAACAAAAAACAAACAAACAAACAAACAAAAAACAAAAAACAAACAAACAAAAAACAAAAAACAAACAAACAAACAAAAAACAAACAAACAAAACACGGTATCTACAAGAAAATCATATATTTCATTGTGATTTTAATGGCAGATTATTTGAACTCGTCTGTACCCAAGGTTAAACGCTGTATCTACTAGTAATATACTAAGCAGGTACCGTCTGTTTACTTTGAAATGTAGGAGAGTCCAATTGCAATAATAATTTCAAGCGAAATCAATCCGGAAATCTACCTTCAGTTTTCAGTCGTGGGCGATGATAGACTAGCTCGCGACATCTTTTAAAACATCTTACACTATAATAAGATGCATCAGGTCAGTTGAAGTTCTTTTAGATTTAACATGCTAGCAAAAAAAGTAAAGGAAAATCTAGTTTGGCTTTTTGATCCATGCAAGATTTTATTTCTTAACTATGCGTTGCTACAGTGGTGACAATTTATAGCCAAAAGTTAACCTGCATAATGTCTCTTCATTCTAGAAGCAAATCAGCAAGGTTTAGTGACTTCACGACTGAGGATGACAAAAATACCAAAATAGGACGGCGATAACAGAATAAAGGAAATACAAACTGTTAAAATGATCTCTGTAGAAAGGTAAGCTTACCGTTCCCGGGTTAAATACGAACTTTGTAAGAAGCGAAAGTAATAATAGCACGCAAACTTATTTTCCAATAGATTTTTGTTATCATACATAACCTAAATACTAAAATCGATAACACTTCGGAGCTCCCCTAGGGACTGTGATTTCATAACGGGAAATGAAATGTAGGCCATGTGTTGAAATTGAATCCTAGGCATGTATTTTTATCATATCGAGGGCCGTTCAATAGGATATGCACCTGGTAAAGTACTGTCAACTAGCACAATATGGTCATATGCTACGCACTGCATTGTACTTATCTACTATGGGGCAAAAGTTATCTCTTACAAGCTTCTCTACTGATGCAATTGAGTTTTCTATCTGTCAAGATTAGATTCGGATTGATTCAGAACATTGTTGAATTTGCATTTATGTTATGCATAGTGAGTCCATATAGTGCGATTTATAAATGCAATCCAAATGTAATCTTGATTAATGTAGATTCAGATGGACAAAATTAAAGAACAAGTTTAGGGTCAAATTTATTTGAGCATGGTCAACTCCGGGGCTAAACTGCAGTTCATTTATGAACTGACTGGCCACACATATCCGTGTAGCAAGAGTCAATTTTAGACTATACTTAAATAAATTACCATTATTTACCCATTCTTGAAACTATCGATGATTTTCATCAAATCTAGGACATAAACTCGTTTGAAAATTCATCCTGCAGTGTGGTAAACCCTCTTTGATTCTTATGGTTTTAATGTTTATACAATTATTATCAAGTTTGGTCATGTTCCATAGTACCTGCCCACTTTAATTTATTTGAGCATTATATATTTTATTTATAACATAAGCTGGAGCATTGGTTTCTACCCCATATCAAGAATTGAAAATGTTGACCTTTCTTATTGAGGATATACATTTTCCCCAAAATACCTAAACAGTTTCAAATGATGGACGGCTTTTCCTCCTAACTGCTCACACTTTAAGTACATATCATTAGATTGATAAAGTTTACTTCGAGGAATGTTAAATATCAAGGAATATCGAGGAATATCGAGGAATGTTTTAAATATTTGCCATATAATATGTATTATATCGCGACTATTTGAATTATATAGCGAATTTCAAAAAATAAAAGTTATTATTATTTGATATCAGAAGAACATTCCTCGTATTCATAATGCAAGTCTGATTTGCTCTCAGGTCCCTCAAAAACACTGTGCAAATCCGATTCCTTAAGGGACGCACCATTCGATTCTGAGTTTTTTTTTGTGAGACATGAGAGAACATCAGACAAATCGAATTGCTTTTCTGAACAAGAGGAATGTCCTTCTGATGTCCAATAATTTTCATTTTTTGAAATTAACAATATACAGATGTTATGGCAAATTATTAAAAATTGATGGCTGAGAGCGAGAAGCAAGCTCTTGCATTGTTGTATTCTTTTAACAAAGGGCGACGTCACTGGTTTTTATCAGTCAAATATTTATATTCGGCCATGATCACAACGAAATATCACTAGGAGATATTTTTTCTGTGAAAAATCTGTGACTGGTTGAAAAATCCGTTCATTTTTCAACCGATTACAGATTTTTGTGTCTCTATTGTATACTTTTCGAATTTTAAAAATGTACTGCTTCGTTCAAGAAATATAAGACTTTTATGATAATTTTACAATTACCACAAGCATTCTCAAGAATTTTACATAGGATAAGGTTAACAGGCTCTTAGGTCAATCAAATCAAGGCTTAACCCACCACTAATTGCAACAGATTCACGATCCATTTCAGAAAAGTATATTAAACTACCAAACTATACCAAATATATTAACTATCAAAAGTCCCCATAAGTCCAAGTAGTGGAATAGTGCCTAATCTGCATAAATCCAAAATGGCCGCTTATGCAGGGGTGAAATTTCAAAGTTGGTCAAATCTTGTTTCAAACCATAGCAATGTCTTGCTCTCATCATAAGGATAAATATAGTTTGACCAGTTTCCGACATACAGTTCTTGAGTTATAGGCAAAAAGGTCAAAGGTCAAATTTTGGGGTCCACAGTCGTTTACAATTGAAATTTTAATCCAACTGGTCTCAAATTGTTCCTTTGGCTGGCAAAAACGAGAAAAATGAGAAAAGTTGTATTGTTTTGGATGTTTTGTTACATAGGTAACATCTCAAAATAGGTCAAGGTCAACACAGCTCTTCGATCTTCTTTGCCATGTTACCAAGGTAACAAACCATCCCAGATATAGCAAACTTTTCTTTTATCAAATAATTTTGCAAGCGGAACAATATGAGACCATTTATATCAAAATTGGGAAAAAAGTAATTTTTTGTCCCCCTGTAGAGTTCAAATTTTGACATTTGACCTTTTCAAAAACTCAAAAAATAAACATCGGAGATATAGGACAAACAATACTTTTTCCGAATCCTTATGACAAGAGGAATACATTGGTATGGTTTTTTTTAGCAAGATTTGAGCATATTTGGAATTTTACCCCTGCATAGGCGGCCATTTTGGATTTATGGAAATTAGGCACTGTTCCACTACTTGGATTTTGGGGGACTTTGATATGTTTTTGTGTGAGCTTTGGGGAGATGGGCGCATGCAAAGTGGATTCTGTTAGAATTAGTGGTGGGTGAAATTTTAAGTTGATTGGTCTATCTGTGTGTTTCATGTTTAAAAAGAGTGAAATTTCGAAACTTTTTACAGCCAAAAATGGGTGACCTGAGTGACAACCTCATCCCCCAACGTTTCCTGTTAAAATAGAGATTTTGGCATCAGAATAAACCTCATATCATTCTCATAATCCAGGTGAAATTGCAGGTCTAAAACATATTCCGTTTAGATGTTATGAATTTAAAAGTGATAGCCTCATCCCGAATTGTGGTATACCATTCTATGGGCCGTTGTGATACACGTTTTTACTTCTAATGTCAGAACGGGTACGGCAATTTCCCTCAAAACTTGGGAATTGGATTATTTTGGTACAGGCCCCAATGTGAGATACAAAACCCAATACGAAACAATCAATGACCACCTACCTCTAAATTTTCATAAACCAACCCTAATCAAGGTGTTCAATTCACTTCACATCATTCTATGTATATGAAAACCTTACCAAAAAGCAGGCGGGTACCAGGGTAACTATTTACTCGGCTTTCGATTACATTTTGCTGACGTAGGTAGAGGTGCTATTCTTAGCTCAAGCGCTAAGGGGAATGACTTGTTATCAATGCTACCCTTTAATATTACTATAAATAGAATCCACTAAATTGAAAATACACGGATACGGATCAATAAATATTTAAAAATAGAAACAAAAAGGATGAACGTTTTCGATTATTGCCTCAAGTCAGATATTGGTTATAAACAAGTGTCGGATGTATACCTGAAGGATTTACAATATGCATTGATGTCTTGAACAGGATGTCATGCATAGCAAGTCGTTTCAAATGGCGTCATATTTTGGGGTGAAATGGTGAAGGATAATGCGGGTGGAAGTGTCGGTGTTGGTGAGGCGTTAAAACTGACGACACCATTTATTGCGCTATAGGTTTTTCCACCAACATTATAAAGTTTACCGTTTCTTATATTTTAACATGCTTCATAGAGGGACACCTTTTGGACTGTTTTGCATTATATTATGCATGTTATAATAGTATGCAGCGAGAGAAAGAGACAGAGAAAGAGCAGAAAGAGAAAGAGAGATGTGCTTTGGTTATATGTTTGAGGATACGGGGCTGTAGAGAATGGATGCAAAGTTTTCTATACGTTTAGAATAAGGATATAATTTCACATCTTTACATTAAGCACGAATTTGATTTTCAGTGGTTATGCTGGTTTCATACTTTCCTGCCGCTTGCCGCTTTGCCGCTCTGAAAATGATTTTGCTTCACTGCGTAGTCGCCCCAGAAACGATAGCGGCAAGCCGATATATCGATCACCCCACTGCTTTGCCGCGGCGGCAGCACCGCTGGAAGTTGAATTCAAGTCAACTCGGAGCGGTGCCGCTCTGACGTATGAGAACAACATACGATTTTGGAGCGGTGCTAGGCGGCAAGAGTGGCTTTCAGAGTCACGCCGCTGCCGCTCAGCGGTGTACCGCTCTGCTTGCAGTCAAGTGCAAAGCGGCATGATGAAGCGTCACGCCGCTCAGCGGCAAGCGGCAGAAAGTATGAAACCAGCATTAGGCGTGCGAGGAGTGGTGTGTGAACCCGCGTGATTAAATGAGTGCCGATAGATTACAGCGGTTGGTGTGATATGGTGGATTTGGACTCTCGCCCCAGGTACGCCACTGTTTTTGTGTATGGTCAAAGACCGTGAAGGTTAAGGTTTGCCAGTTGCATTTAATAAGGACAATACCCTATGTCGATATACTTGAATACCCGTTGGCAGTTAGGTCGACTGTGTAAAAAAAGGTCAAGCAACTTTTTCAACTACTATAGTTGCGCTATGATATGTAGCAGGTCCATGTGGAGTAGACGTACAGATTGAAACTATATATAAATAGGTGTAATATTATGTACAATTGTATTGCTAATTGCAAAATTTCAGTTTTCTGACTTATTTTGACCTGTTCTGACGTGGCGGTGTTCTCTACTCTTGTATCGAACCATTTCTGGAACAACTATTATACGGTGTTCAACGGGGAACTGAAACTTTGTCAACCACCAAACGAACTATTCAGGTACGAGTATGCCGGATTCATGATTGCGCATTGTTTATACAACACGGCAAGCACAATGGCATCAGAACATAAGCCAACCAACACACAGATACGTACTTTGCAAAGCATGATGCAGTTCAGCATATTCAAAGCTATAGTCTTTATGTCGATCTATTTCTATGTTGGTTATTATTATGTTCCTATTACCGTACCAGATGATCCAAACATGATTGGCCGAATGATATTCACTTTGCGTTGGATGCCGCTTGAAATTCTGCCCACGACTACATCTATGATGGCTGTTGCTCTAGCAAGGGCATTTAATTTTGGTATCGCTGGTGATCCGAGTAAGCCTGAACAGTTCGATCCACCTGTTTTGGCAGTTCACATTCGGGTCCTGGCTAATACAGTCGAACAAACTCTCATCCATGTTCCTGGACTATTTGTTTTAGCATCTCACGTCCAGCCGGAAAATCTGAAGTTAGTCCCTCTTCTAGTCATTTTGTTCTTTGTTGCAAGGATGTTATTTTGGTTCGGTTATACCCGTCATTCTTTTCAGAGAGCTTTTGGATTTGCATGCACATTGTTTCCAAACCTTGCCTTGCATGCATACACCTTGTTTTGTCTTTTCTACAATGGCACATCCTATGGAATTTTAAGTGGTGATTAAGACACGTAGTTTATTCTTACACTCAATTACGTTTTTATGAAAGTACAACATCCTTAGATTTTGACAGTCGTGTCAATTTTCGCAGATTGACATCATGCTGTTTTACATGGCTAAAAATCAACCAAGAGAAAATTTGTCACGTAGTATTCTATATGATTTATGAATGAAAATAATTATTCATAAAGATAATGCAGTGTAGAGGCCGTCAGCGTGACGTCATATGCCGCCATCTTGTGAGTACACGCTGCGATGGTCGTTCGATCTCCATGCGTGAACAGCAAAATCATTGCGTCGATGCAGTAAAAAGAGCTGCGTGGCAAGCTGCGCCCTGCGCGTAGTGTCTGGCACATGAGCACGCGTATCATTTGTACCCACAAGATGACGAAAGGCTGACGGCCTCTATTGGCCCATATTATAAAATACTTAAAGCCATATTGTAACATTTGCTGAAAATATTATTTTTAAATTCTTGTTTTATATGTAATGTACTTTATTAAACAAGGATACCCTGCAAAAATAAAGACTTTAGGTGCTGTAGTTTTGTCAAAATCCGATATTTTGAATAAACCGTCTTACTAAGACGGTTTATTATTACGATGGAAATATAAGTCGAACACGTATGCGATGTTCATAACACAGTACGTACATGGCGTGCAGGACGGTTATGCACACACATCAACGGATCGTACTGTATTAGGACCACAGTAGTAACTTTTTTGGCCCCCCTCCCTTTTTACCAGCCCCCCACCAAAGTATTTCTGAACACTCCCTAAATACGAATTTTCTTAGCTTTACTTCACTTGTTCGGCTCAAAATTAAAATGGGACATATCTTACAGTAAGAATCAGTAAGATTTTCCCATCGTGCACTGCGTATTTTAATTTAAGCCTCTCTCTAGCAAGTTCTGATGTATACCCTGATTCACTTGTCCTGCGAAGATCACTGTTCAGCGAGGTCCACTGCAGACCTTTATATCATTTGCATAACATCCTCGCACAGATGACAGTATCAAAAATGGTGCTCTTTCACGCAATGAAAACAGGTCTGTCTTGCAATACCCTGTTTCCACTTACATTGTTTCATAAACCAAACTTCAGCAAGTCGACAGAAGAATAATATCCCTTTCTTGGAAGAGGTACGCACTTTTACGTATTCTATATCTTCTCTGTTATTACTAGATTAGTATATTGACTATCAGCACAAAAATTCATTAACCTTGAATTTTCAATGTGTGACACACATCTTCATCAGAAGAAGTCCTAAGATGTTGTGGTGGACTTGCCCTTTTGTTGATCATTGGCAACGTTTGGTCGAATGAGGGCGTTGTATAAGGTTGGCAATTCCAGTCCTTGATCGCGAAATTGTTTATTACCAGCACGTATGAACTTACATTCGAGTATATTGACTACATAAGATAAGATATACAGTAAGCCAAAAATTAAGGTACCAGTTATGTTTACCCCCTGTATATCCTAAACAAAGAAAGATATGTCATAATTGGAACCAGCAACCAATAGCTGCATCTTTTAGCTCGAATTTAAGACCTCATTCGTTGAAATTGTTTAAGAAATAAAGACACGACGATCCAAAACCCCAATGAAGGTGCCAATATAAAAGTTGCAGTTTCCTCCATTGCATGCGCTATTGATTTAGCTTGATTTGTACACAAACCGTTCGCGAACAAGGGAACCAGCGCTGTGCTTCCATTGATTAGCACGTTAAAACTAGCATCATGCTTTCACTGATTAGAACACTAAAGTGCAACTTTTGATTTCGTCTCTTCAGTAGGTTTTAGATCACTGTTTCAATTAATTCTCAACCAATTTCAACAAATAAGGTCTTATATCAGAGCTAAAGAGTTCAGGTATTAGCCGTTTGTTTTAATTTTGATATATTTGTCTTTATTTGGGATATACAGTGGTGAATATAACTGGTACCTTAATTTTTTGGCTTACCTTTCTTTGAAGGCATATGGACAGTAAGCACACAAGAACACTTTTAAAATATCTCCTAAAAAGTATGTACATTCTTTATGTAGTAAACACCAAAATGTCCCATTACATTAATAGCCCATTATTGCTTCCCAACTTGCTTCCCAACTTCACGACATATGGTGTAATCTGGAAATTCCCAAGCCTATAAACATTACTCTTTCACATTGCAACACTTCCGGGGTTATTTCCAAAATGATGTCATATCCACTTGACATTGTAGGGAATTCTCAATCCATAAATAGTCCTGACTTTGTTTACTGTAATCTAGAGTCCGAAGTTTTCCGTTTTCCGGAAAACGGAAGAAAATCACGGAATCGGGGGTACAACACGGAAAATGACAATTGTTAAAAGACGAGAGAAATAAATGTTAAAACAATCATGAGTTGTGTAGTCAATTTTTATGATAAAATACTGTTTAATAATACCAAAATAAAGGTATATTTCAAGGCATGAACCCCTATATCCCTCCAAACATAGTAATAGTCGGCCTATTATCGTGAGAATATTCCAATCAGAGCATATTGATCGCAATATTGAACACTTTATTGTGACATTAATATCATTGTTTAATGTTTATACATTTTAAGTTTTATTCATGAGACGGATTTACAAATTTTACAACACGGATTACAACACGGAAAATGGATTTTAGTAAACGGTAAACTTCGGACTCTACTGTAATCACATGACAAAGGGGATTCCCAACTTTCATGAAGTTTTAAATTGTAAACAAAGAAAAACATGATCAAATCTAATTACTCTATGGCATATCACACCTACGCCCTACGGGAACCTTAAGATTAACAATTATTTTAAACTGTTGTGATTTGATAGTTCACAGTATCTTGAGAATAGTGGTGAACAAAAAATGCCTTCGTCATTTCATAGCGAACGTGTAGAAGAATTCAAATATCACAGATAAATTTATACATGTACTTTTGTAGGTCCTGTGGTTATTGAGTTATGTTGTAAAGAAGGCTGAAACAACAACACTTTGTAAAACGTACATAACTCAGTTTCAAGCAAGTTTTCAAAGTATATGTTTTGTAGAAAGAACATTTGCAAAACATTAAAGTGTTATTGTTTCAATAATATATTGATTTAGACAATGACCAACTAAAGGTCGCGTCGCCTCAAAGCCCTTGCTCAAAATGCATCGCAACCATGATGTGGAGTATACTTTGCCATTCCAGCTTTAATCTTGTGAACCATGCAAATATGAACGAGGCTATATAATAATAATCCTGTCAGCGGACGGATTGGAATAATAAGTATTCCCAAAACTACAGAACCCGGAACTATCTAGGCCCAAAGCGTGAAAAGCGAGACATCATTATATTAATGCCCGAAGCGTAATATTTACGCCAGGTGAGCATATAAATAAGTCTTTAATAAACACAGGCTTCTACGAATAATAGATACAGGTGTTTTCAACTCGATTATAATCTCATACACTCCGAACGATACTGACCACTCTCTATTGTTATGAATAGTCGTGCTGGAAGTAATAAAAACAGTAATGTCAGATAAAACCATAGTGCTTGGACATACTAAAAAAAAAATCTGGTGTTAAATTTAAGCATGAAATCGTGTCTATTAGTGTAAGATTTTTGATTCTTATAGAACTGTACTTCGGCCGTGAACCCTTTAACGCTTCAAACTGATATTGTTTTTAAAAAGAAAGATTTTTCCAGCTCTAGGCACGTCTTATGGGTGTATAGTCAGAATATTCGTTTTGATTTTACCATTAGTCATTTGCGACTGTCATTGTAATGTTTTATTAGAAACATTAATAAATGAGCACATCAAACAACTGTACATTATTACTCTCGAGACACCCTACATGCATGGCATGACTAGCGCCATCAAACGAGCTGAGCATGGTATTATAATACTAATACTAGTAAATCATTTTAGTAACAAATAGGTCACGTTAAAATTACCATGTGTTGCCTTCAGTTTAAGTTTCTCGCATAAAAGGGTAGTACGGGCGCGTGTGGTGTCGAACTTACATTGCGAAACTATATATTCGAGTAACACTTTATTGAACGATTTTTTGATACGCATGTTTCGTACAGTAAAGTAATACCAATACTTTAATTCACACTTTCTAAAAAACAGCGCAATATAGCATAGTCGAGTATAAGATCTATCTCAGTCTTAATGTAGCCAGCCAGTCATTCAAAGAGATCTGTATTCCCCAGCAAGGGGCACCAATAGGGTACAATTCAAAATAAACTATAAATAATTGAATATATGAATACAAAACCCACCCAAGTCCATACTTTGGCCAAATTGAGTTAAGCATGGGAAATTGTTGCTATGCATAGGCCTGTCATATGTATGAAAGAACAACTCAAATTTATCCTCTGTATCTATTGAGCATGTGAAAAATAGCATGTATGAAAGAACCACCTAATTCCATGATTTGAGTCTTGTAACGCATTGATTGAAATCCAGTATGTATAAAAGTCCACTTGTAACACATTCATTGCCGGAGAGTGACTTTTGAAGAAAAAAAGGGTTTTAATAAAGGAAAGTGTGTGGTTTATATTACATAGCAGACTGCTTATCAACATGATACATACCTGTGTGCTTTATTTTGTATTATCTTATTAGTGGTAATCTCATTCCAACATTGTTTTCTTTGTATATGATTCAAAAAACCACCCAAGTCCAAAATTTAAAATGAACCCCATGAAGTCCCTGAAATGCTAATCGTCATACTTAATACAGTTTAATCCACTCATTTGCATGTAAAACTTACCATATTGACCAGGTAAATCTAACTGAAGGAATTAAAATGATACACAGGTTTTTCTCTCAAAATTACTTCCCATGGACTTGGGCATACTGCAGTTACTGTCCGTTTTCCTATACACAATACACAGTGCTCTCACCATTGACGCGTGACCTCTACAAATGATATATGTTGGAAGAATGGGCACTTGCCTAGTTAACATCACTGTGTGAAAAATAACCAGCCAATATTTAACTTATTCTCCAAACTTCTAGCAAATATATTTCTCTAACATGACCTAAAATTACAGCTAGGTTAGATGTTCAGAAATAGTCGCACTTTTGTAAAATATGAGTGAGGGCAAGGCATAGCTAGCCAACTCCCCGTGTTAATTGAATGGAGATTTGACCGAAAATATTGGTATCGGACCGCTCACTTCTGAAGGATGCCACAAAAAACGGTACAAGCTACATTTAAACTATTCTCTGGCAATCATTATGATGAGTTTCTTATATAGTATGCCGAAATTGGGTACTGTAGGTGATTGACAAAGGGTCGCACTTTTCTGAGTGACAGTGAACATGAAATATCAGCGCCCATAAACCCAAGTTAGTAGCTAGTTAGTGGAGGCCGTCGTGGGACTGATTATTGATTATTGAAGTGCCTTATTAATAGATACGCACGATTTAGGACAAGAAAAAAAAACCGGGACACTTTTGGAGACATCATCATCATCATCATCATCATCATCATCATCATCATCATCATCATCATCATCATCATCATCATCATCATCACTTTCTACATTTTTCTAAACAACATACTGTTTTAATAAGATTTTTTTTTAAAATGCATGTAACTATAATTATTGTTTAGAGCGTGATGAAATAAAACATCACGATTTTCATCACAAAAAAAATATAATGCATAAGAAATCGTTTGTTTTAGAGCGTGATGATGAAATAAAACATCACGGTTTTAATCACGAAACAAAGTAATACATAAGAAATCAATTTTTCGTTAGTGATGAAATAAAACATCACGATTTTCATCACGAAACAAAGTAATACATAAGAAATCGTTTGTTTTAGAGCGTGATGAAATAAAACATCACGATTTTCATCACAAAACAAAGTAATAGGCCTACAAAAGAAATACATTTTTCGAGAGTGATTAAATAAAACATCACGATTTTCATCACGGAACAAAGTAATACATAAGACATCGTTAGTTGATTGCAATCAACCGCGACAGTTCGTCTCACACACATAACAATGCACTGCGATCAAATAGGTTGATGACACCATTTGATTGAATGGACTGCATTGCGCCATGATTACGGTGCACCGGTTCAAATCCTTTGTTTGGAGCCAATCAATAATTTCACGTACAGCCTCCAGTGGCGGATTTAGAGGGGGGCGCACGCGGCGCGCGCCCCCTCTATTTTGTGCAGATCGGCGCCTGACTCTGTGTATTTTTGCAGAGTGGCGCCTGACTTTGTGTGGGCGCCGAGCCGCGGCGGCGGTGGCGGTGGCTCGGCGCCCCCTCTATTGAAAATTCCTGGATCCGCCCCTGGCCTCTATGCAAATTAGAGTTTACACACGCTGCAGCTAGCTGGGGTAATCGATCGAAGCTGGTTGCCGTTAGTGATCGAATGCATGAGCTTATTTGCTTTACTGAATCGATTTACTGGATTAATTTCCTGTTAACTGGGTTTAATGCCACAAAGGTCGAATCGGGCTTGCCATGGACCATAAGTGCATCATGGTGGGTTTTGTATTCATGTATTCAATTGAATGGAAAAGATTACTGTTAGGATTGATGCTAGCAATTTATTTGAGCTGATAATAATAATGATGATGATGATGATTTTTTCCTTAGTGGGTGTTTTTGTTACAGCCGGTATTTTCCACTTCGTGTCATCATGACATCGTACATGTTGTATGGGCGTCAATCAATTCCAAAAGGGGGAGCGGAGACGGCACCAAGTGAGTAAAAAATGAGAAAAAAATTGCTGCGAAGCGGCCACAGCGTCGCGCTTGCTTAACCCAAGGGCTTAATTGGATAAAGCCAAAGAAATCAGAAAAGAATATTTTTTTCTCCAGGGTGCTTTCTTATCCAGGTACCCCAGCAATTGGCAAATGGACTCAATAGAACTCAATACCACTCAAGGGATACTGTTCTATTTTGATTAAAGACTGCACAAAAAGTAACGCAGCTGATTATAAATACGATTATAGCGTCAGAACTAATCATTGTGTTCACAATATTACAACATAGAAAGAAGGACGATTTATTTACGCGCATTTTGATATTCCATTTGTCCAATTTCGTTCAATATTAACAACACAGTCAGTGTTTTTAAAGAAAATTACACGAATTTAAAAGTTGCAGTCGCGAAGATAAATGGAGGGTTTTACGTGCCACGATGCTTGTGTAATAACAATTGGCCGCTGTAAACTGCAACTTTTAAATCTTTTTTTTCTTTAAAAGCACTATTGTGTTGCATTTGGCAAATGGGGTATCAAAATGCGCATAAATAACAGCTGCGTTACTTTTTGTGCAGACTTTATTTCAAGGTAACGAACTAAACATTCTACATAGCAAAAATGTTTCTTCTTCTGATGTATTATGGAAAGAGAAACGGGACAACAGCTTTGTCCTCTAAATAGGACATATGACGTCACAATGTTACCAGTTTGCACATAACTCTTAAACCTTATGTCATAAGTGAAACTATGGTCCGAGCAATATTGAACTTTACCCCGGTGTAAAAGTTCAATGAGCAGTAAAAATTCAAGTTCTGTATCACGGGCAAATACAGCACATTTAACATGATTTGCATGATTGTTACGGGAATGCATTGGACTAGTTGTTACTTTACTTTTTATTTTTACTTCCGAGATGTAAGTTTCTTTCAATGGCGAGGTTGGAGGCCTCAGACATGGTTAATGCATTTGTTTTTCATATTGCTTGTTTTAGGAATCAGATAACAGCATGTATACAAAATGTAGTTCTAGCATATGTAAATTTGAATAATGATATGATTATATCGTAAATTCCCTTAAGTTACATTTGCATTCCTTTAAGGGATGGGGTATGAACGTTTGGACAGTATTTATTCAGAATGCAATTCGATATGTCTGATGTGCTCTCATGTCCCACAAAAAATACTGTCGAAACGCTCAAAACCCTCATTCCAGATCCCTTAAAATATGATTTATTTAATTAGGGGGTGGAATTAGCACCAACTTTTTTTTCTGCACCTCTTAAAATATGTAGCTGACCTATCTTAACATATAAATAAACTTGATTTTGAAATCAAATAATTCTAACCCCCCTGTACATACCCCCTGAACATTTGAAATTAAGGTTGCCGAATTCGGAAGACTTACACTGTACAAATGTATAGGGAATTTGTGACCTTCGGGATAACATTGTTTAAATACAATTTATTACCCCAAATGTGGTAATTTAAGAGTCTATAATTGTTTGGCAGACATAAAAACATATTGTATGATATTTTGCATATACATTCAGTCAACAGGGGGGGCACATACCCCTGTAGCATATACATTCAAACAGATTTCTCAGATATCTCAGTTCATTGAACTAAGTAGGGGGCCTACTCACAAAAGTCAAAGTTTCTCTGTTTTATATTGTATTTGTAACTAACCTACTTGGTAAGTAGAACATCAACAGCAGCATTAAAATCACAAATGCTTGCTTGAACAGCCTTTGATGTAACATAGGCCTATATTGTTCAGATAAACCTTCAAGTTGTTTAATGGCAGGTTCTTGCAATCCTTTTTCAGTCTAAAATGTCACTACTTTTTGGTATTGACAGAGCTAGGTGCTGGTCTACTGGCATGACTGGGGGGACTCCAACTTTGGAGCTGACGCGTACATGTAGGGCTGTAAGACCCCCTTTTTCAACATCGCTATCACCCAAAGACCCCATATTTTTTATGAGCACATGCTCTCACCCAAAGACCCCATATTTCCTTTCGATCTGTCATGTCACCCAAAGACCCTTATATTTATATTTCAACAGCAACACATCATCTATCACTGATGTTGTTACTTCTTTGGAAATAACAAGCCATTTGAAGCCATTTAGAACACACAAAAAAAATCAATTTTCGAGGCTTCTTTTGGCTCTCACACAACGACCCCATTTTAAAAAAGGTCATATTCTCACCCAATGCCTCCCTAATTTAGATCGATTTGGTCCGTCTCTCACCCAATGACCCCATATTTTGTAAATTTTGCTCTCACCGAATGCCACTTGGTGCGAAAGTGCCAACCCTACACCTATATCCATTCATAGATAGTGAAGGAGACTTCACTATCTATGATACATTCATATTGAAGTGCCCCGGGGGTCTACCTCATCTGCATCATTGTGAAAGGCCCACCTAGATCTTTCAGTTTCTGAAGATCCTTATTTCTTCTTCTATCCACCCTATTTGCGATTTCTTTGACAGTTAGACCTTCCTTGATCTTCAGAAACTGAAAGATCTAGGTGGGCCTTTCACAACTGCAGATGAGGTAGACCAGAACCTAGATAGTGAAATAGAAGAGGAAAAGGTGTCAAGACTTTATCTTGATGTACGGTATGCCCAGGTACTGCTCTGTCAATACCAAAAAGTATATGTAGACTGAAAAAGGATTACAAGAACCTGCCCTTAATCACCTATGCCAACAATTTGAAGGTTTATCTGAACAATATAATTATGTTACATCAAAGGCTGAAGCAAGCATTGGCGATTTTAATGCTGCTGTTGATGTCTTCAGACTTACCAAGTAGGTTAGTTACAATATAAAACAGAGAAACTTTGACTTTAGTGAGTACTTAGCTCAAAGAACTGAGATCTGTGTGAATGAATACATGCTGGGGTATGTGCCCCCCCCCCTCTGTTGACTGAATATTAAATGCAAAATATCATACAATATATGTTTTTATGTATGCCAAACAATTATAGACTCTTAAATTACCACAATTGTGGAAATAAATTGTATTTGAACAATGTTATCCCGAAGGTCACAAATTCCCTATACTTTGTACAGTGCAAGTCTTCCGAATTCGGCAACCTTAATTTCAAATCTTCAGGGGGTATGTACAGGGGGGTTAGCTTTATTGATTTGATTTTTTTCTTTTTGATAATTTATTATCAAGGGTCTGTACATATTTTAAGCACTGCAGAAAAATAATACCTGTTATTTTGTAAAATAATTCCACCCCCTAATTTAATATTGGTTCTGAGGCTATTATTAGGCTGTATTCGTCAAAAAGTACAGGTGGTTTCAAGACAATATTCTGAATTAGCTACGAAAAATGATAACAATATGATACTGATAAACTATTTTGAAAGGTTTCAAATAACATCTGTAAGGCTGTTAAATCAGATAACAACATTTTAAAATGGATTAGGAAATATCGTGTTATGTGTTAGTCTATTCTTGGATAGTATTAACCCTTTCCTTGTGATCCACCAAGTACAAAGTTATACAAAGTCTGCCCAGAATTGAATGTTTTTATGAAGACAAAATCAAACATTATCGTTATACCGTGTTCAAGTAAGCATGGAAATTCTAAGGTAATTTTTGACATTATTTTCATAAAAAGTTTCAAATGTCTGGCATTGTGGTAAGAGTCGTGTATCATATCAGAGTTGTTTTATAATCAAGTTGAAAACACATGCGTCTACGTGTTTGCTTAAAAATAGCAGTGGGTGTTTATATACTCATTGTTCACCTGGTGAAAATATCCCTCTTCGTTAATCATATAATCCGAGGTTTCAGAAGCAGAAAGCCGTAACTCACTATGACCAGCCTTCACAAAATGAGCATAAAGTTGGCTCCTTGCTTTGATCTTCAAAAAGCAATATTTCCTCCACATTGCCTTTTGTTTTTCTATTGCATTTTGTCATGATTAATGGACCGTATCTTCTATAGTGCCCTGGCGACTTTATGCTCATTTTGTGGGTGCAGGTGATTGTGAGTTGAGGCTTTGTGGCTCTCAACCATCCAATTGAGAGGTTGTACTAATCATCTCCCGAAGACGTGAGAGGTTAAAGTAACGTCACAAACATAACTGCCGGTAAGATATAACGTCAACTCTGCAAAGCAAGTGTAAGAGGCTTATAGAGGAAATCAAGATTTAAAAATTAAGAGAAAACACGGATTACCAGGTGAACCATGCAATTATAACAGATCAAATTGGACCTCAGATATCTCCGTGATCTAGCCAATTTCATATGTTGTTTAAGGCTTAATAATGGAAAAATTCAAATCACGTTTGGATTAAATAATTCTCTCTCTTGACCGAAAGGCTAAAGTTGGTTGGGTGTAGCCTTTTTTTCTTTATTCGTTTTCTTTTGTTATGGGTGTTAACAGCAACAGCTTCTCTTTCCACATAGCCTGGCTTGAACATTTTGTTTGAATCAGCTAATTCAGCATTTAATCGATTCTGTGCCCTCTCGAAGCGGAAAAAGTAACAAATTTTAGCGCGCTTCGCGAGCATTTCAACATAAATACCGTTTTAAGACCGAAACTCTTCTTGATTATTCGTATACCCAAATTAGAGGTATTTGTGTAATTTCGACCACTCACCTAGCATCATCGAGTGATTAACCAATCGCCTTTAAAATCTAGACGGCAAGGTCTGAATAACCGTTTGAACAAACAACCAAACAAACACATTACAGAGACATTCAAATATTCTATAATAAAATGCTAAAACCAGCTGTAATTTTACCTTACAAATTCCCATCCAAATGTTCATGGCAACTGTAGTCAGTGTAAAATTTCTTCTAGTTTCATAATTACATAGTTTTATTCATTCTCCATGCATTTGCTGGCAGAAAAGCAAGCGCGGAATGTTACTTAAAAACAGGACTTTAAACAGCCTTCAGATATTGATTTGGAACAATCTGGACCATGTGGACATGGCAGCTACATTTTGTCTACGCTGCATGCCTCGTGCATTTTGAATGTTCATGGTTGCCGGTTGCTGCCTTTTACTGTCTTGCAGAAATTCAATTTAGATTACGGTTAATATCTAACTTCAATCTTGTGTGGGATTGTTTTTTCAGCTGTTTAAGTTGTTGAATGTTTTAAATTGGCAATGTGTTACTTCGATTGACTATTTCGATTGTGGTGATTTTATTAAATTGGGGTTAGCATTCATTCAGTGTTAGTATTCATTAATATAATAACAGTAGCTGATTCTCCTCAATGTAAATGCAATTATTATTTTAAAAACACACACGTAGGCCCTACGTTTCAAGCGCACTATTTATTTTACTGTCAGCATTAAATTCGATAACAAAACCAGTCTTTATCTTATTTTTTTAACCTTCTACTTCTAAAAGACAGTGTAACGGTAAACTGTTATATTTTTCCTTGATAGAAGTAGATGAAGTTTTCATGTTTATGTTTTTTAAAAATCTATCTGCCAAACCCTTGAGGAAGATTAAAAAAAAGTCTACCACAGAGGGAGCAGGTTGCTCAAATGGAATTGGATACGGTCAAACAAAAACCCACACTCCCCTGTATATGGCTTTAGGGGCGCACTATTTGATTTCCAGGGGGGGGGGGGGAGTTTTTTGAAAAAAGAAGAAGATTTCTGCTAAATATTGTAGCCTGCGTATTAAGAAAATTAAATGAAATAATGACAATTCGTCGAATGCAAAAAGATTATACGTTATAGCGTGTAATAAACGCAAAGAACTTACAGCATTCCTGCTTTCACCACTGTTGTTTACCTTGTTTGTTCATAATTATAACCTGTTCATATAACATGGATTGTATCTGTCGTTAAGTTGAAGATCTACACATCTCAAAGGTATTTACCAGTTTAAACAGTGCTGATTAACGGGTGGACAAGAACAGCAGATTACTTAAAATATTGTTTAAGAATAAACAAGTTGTTAACTATACCAGCTGGCAATCAGCGGTGTTTAAACTATTAAAAAGAGTTTTAACCGTGTAATATTGCACCATACTGCATATTGTACAATCACTAGTAATCAGTCGCTGTTAGCGTTTTTACAATCCAACTTTTCCAACCTTTTAACAATTTTCTGTGGCCAGTTGTGGCTAGCGACGAATTGATACACTTGCCTTCAAATCAGAGGATGTTTAAAGACATTCCCACAACCCAATGGGGTTTCTGACCTTGTATGTCTGGCTTTTGTACACATGTGGTACAGTTGATCATACCTTGCATTGGGATTGTGTGCAAATATCTGGTGTTTTCATCCTATTATTTAACATTCAAAACATCGAGACTTAGGAATAAAATTAATGCAGTGGGACAATATGAATGTTTCCTGTAAGAAAATCAAATATCAGTCATAAGTCTCAACTATTAGCTCGTTGGCTGCAGTTTTAAAATTACCATTTTGTGTGTGTGGCAATGGGGACTTTGCCTTTAAAATTAGGTTATATTGATCAAATTTCCCAATCATAGTGCATTGTAGGAATGCCTTTAAGCCTCCTCTGCCTTCAAATCAACTGGTTGCGATTGGTATTTGCTAGTGACTTATCAATCGCTTTTCTACTAAGCGACGGAAGCTACGTCACAAAAAGCGACTGCTTAGTATAATGACGCGAATGACCTTCACGTAGTAGTTCCTGCCTTTTCATAATTATTGAAGTAGTCTTTTTGGGCTTTTCCATTTAAAACCAACACACCATCTATTGAAGACATCACTCTAATCTCCCACACAGGGATTGTGAAATTCAAACCGGGTTACCTGAATGTGTGACTTTATTTCAACTTCACACTCCCTGTACTGTGTGAGAGATTAAGGTCATGTCTTCCATAGGGGGTGTATGGATTTCAACTGGAGTAGCCTTTACCTAAGCAGATGCTGCCTTTTTATCTTATAAACCCGTAGGTTGGAAAAGCAGTCATGATTGACAAGGTAATCCAAACTCAACCATGGCGGGTTTTTATCTGTGCACAATACATGTATAACACGCCAAACCAAATACACCCGACAGTTTTTGATAATCGTTATGCTATTAACGTGTAATGTAATATTAATAAAAAATACGTATTATTTGGTTCGATAAAAGCCGAAGGCGTCAATTTTATAATATTCTTTATTCTTAAAACAAAACAAGACAAAAAAATACATTTGCTTATTGTTTCCTAAATTCACTTCAAGATATCATTAAATAAAGTATGTTGTGACATACAGCTTATAAATACTCAGTTGTTTTACTGCAGTAGCCGCATATTTATATTGTTGGCAAACATATTCCATCCATTTCATGCGCCGTCACGTCCAGGGATTGTTTTTCCCAGGCAAACGACTGCTAAATAATAAAGAGCCTCACAATTCTATATTAAGAATGCTTTTAATATAATCCAAAACGTGGATTTCTTTCAGAAACCTTCTCCTACCTGACCTGTGTAATGTGTTGACAGCAAATGTTGTGAGTTAAGTGCGAACAATTAAACATAGGCGAATACCGTAAAACCTCGTCTACAAGCATATATAGTGCTTCTGATGAAAGCTAAATTAATCTAGGCGCCATTATGGAATTTGAGCAAATAAATTACAGATCCAAGCATAAATACAAACAAGTATTATTGTAAGACCATTTATTGTATTGGCATTTACGCATGTATCGTCTTAATTACGCTTTCATCAAAACACCATATATGCTTGTAGACGAGGTTTTACGGTAACTTCATTTAGGCCTATTGCTTGTTTATAATTATTTTTGTTTAATTTACTGCTAGATGCTCTTAAAGCAATAAGTGATTCGTTGGCAACAACACGATACATTTAAAGTATGACCAAAATACAATTATTTTAATTTTGGAGGATATAACATTTTCAGAGAAATAAGTATACCCAATCATCATTAAAAAGAGCAGACTTGTTGATTTTGGTAATAATTTCTGTTGCGCACTCTATTAGCATGATTAGTATAAAAACATTATATTATAGAGATATTGATATTGAAAGACACACTTTTTACTGTTTTTAGAGTCTCACAGTGTACGCGCAAAATCGTCACTCTATGTCAAGCTGTGTTCATTCAATAGAAATTTCTAGTGTAAGTCCTGGCATGTTATTGTTTTATCCAAGTCAGCTAGATCAGATAAGGGCTGATTTCTGAGCCATACGGTAGCTAAGATAAGAATTGAGTCGCTAACCATCCGAAGAAGGGGCAGTCTTCAGTAAACGGTCAGAGCCACCAAACCTTTATATTTAGCACATAGGCGAGGTCTGCTTGTACTCTGTTGGCAAGGAGTAGTCTTCAGTGAACGGCTCTTTTTAGAGCCACCAAACCTTTTACATTAGCAGATAGGCGAGATCTGCTTGTTCTCTGTTGACAAGAGGCATTCTTCAGTGAACGGCTCTTTTTAGAGGCACCAAACCCTTTATATTAGCAGATAGGCGAGATCTGCTTATTCTCTGTTGACAAGGGACAGTCTTCAGAGAACGGCTCTTTTCAGAGCCACCAGTAGGCAGAGAACGGCCTACATGTCTCATTCTTAGATAATTTGCCCTGAATAGGTCAGAGCTTGGCAGTTCTAAACATGTCCGACGGCGAATCCTGCAAAAAATACTTTCATCATGACACTGTAACAAACTAGTTACACAGGATCAATATCTGGAAAGCTGGACTACACAGGTCTTATGGTGTAACTAGTTCTACGTCTGGCTCACTTTACCTAGTACCCCTGGTTGTATATCGAACTGGTTTACTGGTAATTTCAGGGACACATCCACGGGGAAGAAGACCCTAACGGGATATATGCTGTGATGAATATAGCGAGATGCCTGTAACTGATTTCACACCACAGCCATAGTCATCAAAATACAAATTTCGGAGTCAAAGACGGACACATGTTCCTGGTCGTATCATTTTGACCCTCGATTATCGGTGGGAGATACAGATTTAAGAAAGACTGTACATAAACGTCTTCGTGCTTCCAAGAAAAAAATTGTACAATGTGCGCGCGTAGCGATCAAAATTTAGTATTTTATACTATTTTTGCTCATGGTCGGGGTGAATTTTGGTGGGACACGGGCTTCTTGTCCCCTTTGCCTTTTTTCTTTTCCTTTCTTCTCCTTTGCCTTTCCGCTTGTCTCTTTAATTGTTTTGTCAGGGGCATCTTCCGCTGTCTACGCTACCGTTTTACATATAGATCACTTATTACCCCTAGCGGTATGCCAAACTCGAAATCTTCCAAACGAAGTGTTGTCGAAGTTTATGCAATTTATACAAATTGGGGTTTTTCTACAGCTTTTAAAATAGATATTGATATTTGAAATTGATGTCAAAAATGAATATTCAACATAACAAAAGTGTTGTTTACTTTTGAATGAGCATGATGAGAAAGATAAAATAAACGCACCTGAGAGTTAAATAGCCTTGACCACTGCACCGCCGTCCAGGCAAGCGAATAAAGTGAGGATTACATATTATGGATAGGAGAAATCAAATGCGTGTATGTCCGGACTGGTTTGTATCCTTTTCATGGAAACACAAACAACCTCATCTTACAGAGTTTTATAACCGCCATATGCTTGTACATTCATAAAAGCACCTCTGAATGTGCTGTGTACAAAAACTCTGTAAAATTGATTGTTGAATGGAGGTGGCGGAACTAACCCGTTGGAATAATAACACTAGTGTGGCTTCTAGTGATACAACTTAATTATAATCTTAATAATTATGTCATCGTGGTCATATGAAATTCAAAATATCTTTTATTCTTATTTAATGCCGCCTTGAAGCTACTTTTGGATGAAGATTTTTATGAAAGAGTGAATAATGATCTGCTCTTTCATGTAAAAAAAAGAACAACAAATATTGGGTTAATAAATTTGAAATATAAGCTCCTCTATTCGCCGATTGCACGGTCAAAACGAGGTTCTTCCCGCAAAGTGCACGCTGTGTGAGCGTACGTCTGTCAAACGCATGCTTTAATTACCGCGTACGCGTTGCAAAGGCCTTCTTGCGAGATGCAACAAAAGCGCGAAAACAAAAATGTCACATTTTGCGACTGCGTTTGCAGGGAGAACATCGTTTTGGTATAGGAAGATGGCGGATCCGTGCAAAGGGCGAATAGAAGGCATGATGATAAATCATTATTCTGAGCAATTTAATAGTATAACCAAATATTACTACCCCTATCCCACATTAAGAAAGCATGTATTCGATATGTTTGAAAAAAATGGGGTATTCGAGTGACAGCGTTGCTGGAATGGGGCCTTAATAGTCCGTCAACTACAAATTGAGCTAAAATGTGAGTACCCCCGGGATTTAACGTTCATTACAATTGTCTAAATTTTACACTGTATTCCAATGACCATTTCTGGGAATTGTTCAGCTGATAAAAAACAGTAAGAAAATACATCCTACTGCACATAACAGTAACAACTAATGGTAATGATCTTGACGATACAACATTAAATTGGTTAACAGTACAAAGCACTATCTCGAATGCTCCATTCGGCTGGTCACAAGAAGCTTCTAGAGTGATCCCATAGGGCGATCGCCTTTCATAAATAAATATGTTTTCATTCAGACGAACCACTTTAGTCGCAGTACCAAAGACTATCGGAGGTTGAAGATGCCATCGTCTAGTTGGATTGGACTGATTGGATAGCGAACAAATGCACAATTTACCCTCAACACCTTCATCACGACATTCGTCATAAAACCCATACGTAGATACTCGTTCGTAATGTATAAGATGAATTAAGGATCCGTCTTCATATCCTTCGTTTGGTGATTTTGAATTCACTTGGATAACGACAAAGAATTTGTCTTCAGTTTGTGGTGCGCTGGATCCGGCAGCGACATGAACGTCCAGTTCTATGACTGTAGAATTCTGTTATTATTGGAAAATTAAAAAACCAATTTTTAATAAATTTAGGTGCTGCTTGCTACTGCTGATTCCAAATATGATCATGAAATGTACAATTCTATTTTTTTTCTTCAATTTTTAAAGAAAATTTAGAACTTGTCGTCTGCAGTCGACACCAGTGTAGAGATGGTTATAATTAAAAATCGAATAAAAAGACTAGTTTGCGTCTGACGTCAGAGCACAGGCATGGCGTGATTGGTTGCTGACCTGCGCAGTACCGCATTTTTGGTCTTGTTCACAGGACGTCATACGCAAACTAGTCTTTTTAATTATGTCTTCAATTATGAGGTCAAATATATTGGCTTCATCTGCATAGTTAAGACACGTACGCGATATTAAGACAACAACTCGAAGAAGATTCTGAAATCTTTGTTCAAGGTAATCTTCGTTGTGGGAAATATATAAGATGAATGTATATTCCATCGCTGAGCGACGAGCGATTGGTTTCTAGCCAATATGAGAGCGGGCTTGTTGTTTTGTTGGGAAAGGCGCGCTACCTTATTGGTCAGATACCAATCGCTCGTCGCTCAGCGATGGAGCATAAATTCTACTTTACATTCGAGACATTACAAATTGGTGGAAATTTGTTTGGTACCATATTAGATATTAGACGTTTTCCCCTCCTAAACTGTTTCATTACCAAAATCGTAATAATATTAAATACCGCAAGACTGAGAAGAATATGTTTTGTTTTTATTAGTGTTTTGGGTAATTTTACACTCACACTCAAAATCGTCTCCTGTACATTATCTATCCATTTTCCAACTAGTCGTACACACGAACCATACCCAGATGCGCTATCCTTATTCCTGGAAACAAACTGTTCTTGGATGATGTTGTTGATCTCTCCCAGAGCAAAATCGGCCAGTACCTTCACTCTGGTGTCATTGGAGATCTTGTGACCCCTATGACCTTCCTCACAAATACACCTTCCATGTAAAACTCCTACGTTCATATCTGTACAGAACCGTTTTGGATTTATCGGATGCAGTAATCCATTGGGATGCGAGTCATATTTGTCTCCCATGCGGAAAGAATGATCGTCCTTAACAGGCAATAATGTCAGCAGAGTTTGTCGTAAGTCAATAATGTCAACTATACGGTCTTGGTTTATTCTCAACGCATCCATTTTATCTGTTCCAAGTTTTTCTTCAAGATTCTTTGAGGCCATCACAAAACAAACTGGATGTGCAACCTCAATCGAACCTTCTCTGGTGCCACTTACAATAGGTCCGTATCGCAACCCGTGATCTCCAAACATCAGAGTAAACGTATTATCCTGTTTACTAAGAGATTCAATGAACATAGAAAGACGATCATCTAGAGTTTGAATACGCCGAGCGGTAGGTTCGTGAGCTACGTTAAAATCCCAGTAATTGAAGAATGGTCTGTTGGCAGATATTAACTGAGTTTGTAATAATTCCATAGAATCTAATAAATAATCGTTCTGATATTTTCCATTGTAGCAAATGCCTCTGTTGCCTATATCAAGCATCGGATTTGATACGTTATCCTTCGATAAAATTTCGCAGTTAGCCAATGCGATGCCGACTTGATCGATTCCTTTCGACATCAACATTTCATCTACTTTCCTCACAGCTTCCTGAACATTTTTGGACAACCTTCGAAGAGTATACATCATTCCGTGTATTTTTATACCATTATTCCAACAAAGGTCATTGGCAAATGTTACGTAATAGCCACTAGTTTGGTATAACTTTAATAGATTGCCGAAGCTTAACGCTGTATGGTTTCCTCCCGTCAAAGCTATGGTGTTTTGAAGCGTCCCTCCGTTCAACCCTTGCATTAGATTATAATCAAACACATGAGCAAGTTTATTATCCTTAGCATTTCTTAAAGCATCGACAGATTTGGGCAATGATCTAAAGAAATGACTATGAGATGTTGAATCTAACCAGATGACGTTGATGTTTATTGCATCCCGACAGGTTGCATCTGTACAGGTGTTTGGTGTGAAATACTGTGGCATCAACAGCAGCTGATTAGCGGTTGTCTTGTCGTGAAGAATACATCGAAGAAAGCAAAATCCATAATTGCCATTGCTTGAGTTCTTCTTCAGAAGATCACGAAGAGTAGTCTCCAGAGTGATCATGTCGTCGATAGGCTTCCATGAACACTTCCAAGTATCGTGGTTGAACAACCCTATTGCGAGACCTGACTTGCACACATCGGCGGCACATTTGACTTGATATCCAGCGGTGCCAACCTGCATATAATCAAAAAAGTAGACGGTCTCTGCCTTCTTTAAGCAACAAAAAACATCAACATTTCTCTAATTATAATACATTTTAATTTCTCCAATTTCACATAAGGACATCAGGTAGAAAAAAAACACACAGGATGCACCACACCCATATCAAAGATAGCATGCAAACACCCCGGTCGTAAAATGTTTACAACTAATGTACTACATGTATTTCCTTGCTCCGATACTATATGCGAAAATACTTCATTACTAAAAAGAAGTCCTTCCTTAAAACCATATCGATCTATAGACATACTTTTAAAATCATTTTTGTCATCTGGATAGCCACAATTATCCTTAGCAAAGTTTTAGAAAACATACTTCCAACCAGCAGTAACCTTAAAAATTACAAACAATCTTAATAGTTTGACATCTATAATACTTTTCACACATGCGATATGAAGGACCTGTGATCACTTGGTGCTAGTAGACAATCTAAATTTTATCTTTAAACATATATTTATGGCAGTTCCAAATCTTTCACATGTCTTGTCTGTTTAAACGGTCGCTCTGTGTGGAGACATATGCATGTATCTTGATGAGACCAGCATCATACAAAATGCTCAAGTCACGCTTAAAGCCTAATTAAAGCATGCTGCTCTGCGTGCTAGTCATAAGCTTCAACATAAAAAGACCCAAGTTTTGAGAAATTTTTTCAAAATATCAAGAGCTATCTTAAGAACCACTGAACCAATACTAGGCTGGTTTGTACTCATTTTAATGCATTTTTCATGCTGATTTCAAATATGGTAATGAGAATTTACAATTCTGAAATATTTGAAAAATTCAAATAAAATTTGAAACTTGTCGTCTGCAGTCGACACCCGCGTGGAGAGAGTTAATGGAAAAAGCATGCACGGATACACACATTTGAAGATAACGACAAGGGAAAAGAAGGATGTATACTCCCAACAAATCAAGTACTGTCATCCCATGATTCAAGGCGAAGTAAACATCAGGCAAACTAAAATTACCTCAATCCGACAAATGGTTGTAGTCCGTTGATCAGTGCACTTTGGTTTGGGCTCAGAGAAGAGAAGCTTCTTGGCTAGGTCACAAGAGTCCTCTACCGGCTTCCGTCGCTTGCAGGCGACATATGGAGGATGCGTTGTCTTGGGATCGAATCGCGGTAGCTTGCATTTTTCACCAAGAGCTCCTTTGGCAGAAAAGGGCTGTTAAAAATAAAAGCATCCTAGTGGAAACGTTTGTGAAGGTTGTCATCCCCGTGGAAGTTGATAATAATAAATACCATCGTCAGTGGACTTCGGGTATATATATAAATGCGCATATATAAATGCGCACGTGACATCTACAAGTCGCCATACCGTGTTCAACGATGTAAGGTAAACGGATGTGCACAAATTCCACACGCAAAAGTATAGGCGAAAATGACAGGTTACAAGGAAAATTGGCTTTGCAAAATAGTGGCATTGATTGCAAAGGGCAAAATAATTTGACCCGAAACATAAACTCTTTATTTGGATTTTCCATTACGGAAAAAAAAATTATGACGGAAAAGCTAGATATAGCTGATTTAAAAAGTTATATTTCATTATTTCCGTGCTAAATGGGCGTGGCAATTGGCCATATATATTGATGACGAAATGTGATTCTTACTGGCATTAAGGTCAGAACTGGGTAGCTGCCTATGATGCTATTTGATAATGTTTGCACGTAGGGAACTTAGGGGGCTGTCATTTTCTTCGGAAGGAAGGGGTCATGGATTTATTTATTTGGGAGTCAAGATAAGTATTCCCCCCCCCCCCCCGTAGTGCCGCCAATGAACATAACTCTGACCCTAATTTTAACTCTAATTATAACGTAAATTGAGGAAACTATAACTTTAGCCCTTTTCGGCATAATGACCCTCTCAAATTAATAGGCTAGATGTCCCCCGCCCGACCTCCTCAACTCTAACTTACTCATTCGCTCCCAAATGGACAAAAAAACAAATTCAAAATGTGTTTTTAAGCACCTTTTTGTGTCCCCCATGCTAAATCGGTAATCTGTACACCCTTTGTCACCCTTTGACGTACAATTTAGAGTATAAACACGTAGATGACTGTACATGATCTAATCATCCCGGCTGGAAGATGTTGAGGAAGACTCGTATACTATACATCACGCTCATACGTTATATGACAATTTGACGTACAATCACGTATGTCATGCATGGTTTGAGGTTTATTCAGCTAGTAAGTTAGATCCGTCATACACATTATTGTCATGGTATTATATTGTAATTGTATACGTCAATTTTGTTCAGTTTGATTCAACCGGCTTATAAAGTTTTACTTCACACGGAAGGGAAAGTTAGCAAAAAAACAATTAATTTATGAGTGTAAAAGGGGAGGGGTGGTTTTGGGGAAGGGGGGGGCAAATAATATTTATAAAATTATAAGTAAGGCGAGAAAGAGAGAAACCCTGTTCTACGGGCGAACGGACCTTTCAAGTAGGGTCGGTCGGTCGGTTGGTGTTTTTTTAAAATTTTTAAATAACCCAAAAATCACAAAAATCTGTAAATAAATTTCAATTTGAGAAAAAAAAAAAAAAAAAATTGTCCTGAAATTTCCTAAATTTGGGGTCGGCATTCATTTGTACAGGAAAAATTTGTTTCCCAATTTGTTCAAAATAGAACAGGGTTTTCGTTTTTCGTCGCATAAATAAATAAATAAATAAATAAATAAATAAATAAATAAATAAATAAATAAATAAATAAATAAATAAATAAATAAAAATAAATAAATAAACATTAGTTATGTTTGTACATGGGGGTGCTGTGCAATAATCATGATCCTTTGATATCCATGATTTATCCTTGCAAATTTATAGCATCGAACCTCCAGCCAATGTTCCTTGCCAGTGCTAGCCACGAAACAAGGTCACAACTGTAGCCACTCCTTCAATGATCGCCATTTCAGTGATTGACAGTGATGTAATGCAAATATGGCGCTGGCCATCTGGTCACTTCATTTATAAATGCGCATTTATATATACAACCGAAGTCTACTGATCGTGATATGGTTGTGGATTGTAACCAGGAAATTCAGTCTACAAAATTAGCGGTCCTATCGATTTTTTTTCCAGGTGATATAGGGCAGACCATAGAACAGGAACAGGAACCATAGAAACATTTTAGAAGGGTAGGGATAACCTACGTTAAACCAATATTTTAGAGAGCCATAAAGTCCTAATCCAGAAAAGACAAAACGTTAATTCGCAAAAGGTTGCCAGAATTCGTCGAACTGTCGGGGCATATAACAGTGTATAAAGGATTTTTAGAGGGTATTAAATGTTTTCATAGCACTCTAGAACAGTTTTGTAAACGTAAATAAATGTTTGAAATAATATTTTACAATAACTTTTGATCCAAAAAAAAAACCCCACATAACTGACTACAAAAAAAAAGTGAAAAAATGGTCTGCTTACTTGAGATTCAAAATCAGCAAGAGCTGTTTTAAAAACCACTGAACATGGCTTATTGTACTTATCGTCGGCCGCAACACATAGTGACGTACGTGAAGGACAAAATACGTTTCCGAACAACACTTTTTTGAAGGATATGCTACTAGAAACGGAGTCGATACTCCTCCACTGTTATCTCAAATTGGCCCGATTCCATTTGTTATTGAAGTTTAAGGTTCAAACTATTAAACTGCATCTTTAATAGCTAACAAGGAATAGCCGCCTATAGAAAAATAGCTACGTCTAAACCTATACGGCACTATGTGAAACGGAAAATTTGGAAAATCACTCTACGCCACTATGTGTTGCGACCGACGTTATTTTAATGCATTTTCATGCTACACATATGTACCAGGTATGATCTGTATATTCATACCTCAATTCGAACATCCTCCTTGGATTGAGGACCTGATGCATTGAAATAAAGTTGAAACCATAGGATATTAGATGGCACAATCTGTGATATGGTATGAGCGAAAACGTGAAAAAAGATAAATAGCTATTTCATAAACAGTGTACTTCGGTTATAGTTATAAATGCGCTTTTATAAATCTTTGTCTTTAAACATCTAGATAGTGGAAGACATGTCTCCCGGGACTTGATTCACTAGATGTTTTAGGTTACATACCACTAATAGGCCTGGGCGATACATGGAAATACGACGAGTAACTATTTGTTATATAGCCAAAAAAGTACTTTTTAGGGTTTGATGCTTCAAAATGGTATATTTTCTCTCATTATATGACATTTTTGTTGTAATAGTACCAAAATTCATACGCATGAATTTCGATTTTTAGTAAATATTCGCCCTACCATATTGTAACTTTCAGCTTCGAGGGCGCACTGCCATTTTAAGGTTCAGTGCGTTAAAACAAGAAAAGTCTCAGGTCAACCTATGTCGAGTTTTTGATCATTTGGCATCTAAATCATATAGTTTCACCTGATATTAGTGGCATTTAACTGTGAGAGTTCTGAATATGAGAAAATTCCACCCGAAATTAGCCATTTTCCCATTGAAACCTGTGTAATACATAATTAGTGGTATTTAACCTTTACTATGTTTACGTCTTAGCTTATGTCTTTATCTAAAACAAATGATTCTATTTATTACGTTTTTTTCTATTACTTAAGACATTGCAAGTCACCTTTTACACAAAGAAGTTCTGATTTTCCTGCATTGTATGCTATATTATGATAATATATACATGTATATGATAATAATATAACATATTGTATGACCTTACTTGTGATTTGATGTGGTGTTTGATGTCGTTTATAAACCAGAAGTCTACCAGTATTTTTATGGCGCACATCACAAGTATGATAACAATTATGTTACATACTCGTCTGCCTCTGCCACGTATTAACTTCATCTTGGTATCTTGGTCCTATAGAGAAATACTGTTAACGTATTGTCAAGACAGTGCTGGATAATACTGACACAAGCATTGTTAAATTTTCCGATTTACCCAAAGCGGAAGACAGTGCTGGTTAATACTGCCCCAAGCATTGTTTAATGTTCCGAGCTAGCCAAAGCGGAACACAGTGCTGGATAAGATATGACCCAAGCATTGTTAAATTTACGGTCACTTCTTTTACTAACTAAGGAATTATTTAGAATTATTAACTGTTTATTTTAGGGTCACATATTGACTAAAATAAGGCCCGATTGATACTTTTTCATTTTATCAACGTTCAACACGGATGTGTCCGCGCCCGTGTCCGCGTCATCTGCGTGGTTTACTTGATTGGCCAAATACTTTTAATTGTTTTTGCTATTTTTATGCGACAAATGCTGCAAAGGTACAATAGTTAACTGTTCACTGAACTCACGCGGACTTACCATGGCAACGCTGATAAACGCGAACGTATAGCGAGTGGTGACTACCACGAATTGTCAAAAGTTGCACTAAACAACCAAATGAAGTTGTGTTTGATTTCCCACATTATTTTTATTATGATGATATCTATTTATTTCCCCTTATATCGGTCCAAGACTAATAGACTCGATCATTTCCAATCAAAAGCCAACATTGCGTGTATATATAATAACAAATAAAACGTCGTAAGTGGCCAAAATGGGATGGGAATCATTAGAACTCAGACGCAAAGTGAATAGTCTCACCCCCATCATCATCATCAGTCGGCTGCGGAGCAGGCGACTACAAGCTTTCTCCAACTAATGCGATCTTGGGCAAGCGAAACAATTTTGTTTGGCTGCAGCATCCCTTCAGTATCTCCCCGGAGGTGCTGGACATACTGTAAGTACAGTGTGCGCGGCCGTCCCGGTTTCCTCTTCCCATGTGGTTGAATATAAAGCGCATATTCTTTCACAGGCTCGCCATCTTCAAGACGCAGTATATGGCCGTGAAACTTGAGTTGATGAATCTTGAATCTGGCAACCAGTGGAGTGGTGTTGGTCAGGTTGTAGATGGTTTCATTTGGAATCCGATCCACGCGCTTGATGTTTAACATGACTCTGAAGCAAGATCTTGTTTTCCATGTCCTTGGTAATTACCCATGACTCGCACCCGTACAGAAAGACAGTAACACACATTGTCTGAAACAGCTTGATTTTTGTTTCGATTGGCAGGGACGGGCTTCTCCAAAGGCGTTCCAGTTTCTTTTTTTAGGTCTCCAACACTAGAGCCCATCTTGGAACCCAAATACTTGAAGTCTGTGACATGGTTGATGGTACTACCATAGACTTCAAGTGCTGGTTTGGCGTTACAGTTTGCAGTCATATATTCTGTCTTAGGTGCGCTGATGACAAGGCCTAGATCTGCTGCTGCAGTTGCAGTCCTAGTAAGCTGTGACTGGGCCCGGGCTATTGAAGATTCCAGCAGGGCAATATCATCAGCAAAGTCCAGGTCATTCAGCATCTTGGCAGGATACCTGCTTGACCGACGTGGGTAGGTAACAATTCCAGCGTCAATTCCAGAAGTTGATTTCATCAGAAGGTAGTCTACCAGGATAATGAACAGGAATGGTGCCAACACATCACCCTGAAGCACTCCAGTTGTTACTTGGAAAGGCTCTGAGATACTGCCATCTACCATAACGGCACTATTGGAGTCTTTGTAGAGCACCTGGATGGCATTGACCACAACCTTTGGTATTCCATAATGCCACAGCACTGAAAACATGTTGATGGAGTCGAAGGCTTTTTTGAAGTCCACAAAAGTGACTGTTAAGTGTTGAGAAGTATTTGACCAAAACCAGAACCAGAAGTGCATTTAGTGATTTTCATGGTGAATGCAACACTGACGAAAGTGCTACTTACATCAGTCTTGCACTTATTACAAATTATCTTGCACTTATTACAAATTACAGTACAGACCTATGTATTACTAGGGTTATATATGATATACAGCCTGTCTCAAAAAAATTGTGCAAGTGGAAAGCGCCCCCTGTGGCAATTAGAAAATACCGTTGTCATATGATACTTACATCAATGTCAAGGGCGTAGTCTTAGCTCTCAAATGCCGTTTGTTCCGTTCAGTTTGCTTATTTTAATCTCGAGATATGTGTAGTTAAGAATGAAATGGTAAAATGACAATTGTGCCACTTTTACTAGGGAAGAGGCTGTAGGCCAACATGCAAATCAATGATACCATCAAGAGTTCCTTCGTAAAATCAAAAGATTGCATCAATTACACAACAATACAAAATAGTTTTTACTGTTTTATCCTGATACAGGTATAATGATTCTCTTTTTTCACTTAAAACAAAGTAAAAGATAAATAAATATATCATATTCTGCTGTAAAATTAAATATATATGTGCATGTCAATGATTTTATCATGGTAAATACTGTTCTCTTTGACACTCAAAACATGTTAAAAGACAAAACAATATTACACACTTATAGGTTAATGATCGCGTATTACTTGTTGGGAGAGAAATTCGACAAAATAATGCACACGCGCTCGGATGTTGATGCGTCTTATGCACAAGCCCCGAAGCCGGGGAGTGCATTAGACGCATGAACATCAGCTATCATTGATTTACGTGTACCTCTTATAGTAAAAGTGGCACAATTGTCATTTTACCCTTTCGTTGTAAACTAAACATATCTCGAGATTAAAACAAGCAAATTGAACAGAACAAACGGCATTTGAGAGCTAAGATTGTGCCCTTGACGTTGATGTAAGCATCATGTCACAACGGTATTTGCTTATTGCTAAAGAGGGCGCTTTTCACTTGCACAATTTTTTTTTGAGACAGGCTGTATAGTGATTAAATGTGTAAATAATAATAAAATAAATAAAATAAGATGAATGTTCTATAATATTACAAATTGTTTGACCCTGAATGACTATGAAAATATAAAAATAGAATGTTGGATGTGCAGCCATGCAAATCTGCAGCACTTATGTGGCAGAATGCAAAATAAATGTAAGGGCGCTCACGATAGAGAAAAAACGAAAGACAAACATGCCACTCTGACAAAATATGAAAGAGAAAATCGCGAAGGCAAAGCGAATAAAATTGGGAAGGTGCCCCTTTTCCACTAAATTTCGCCCCGATACAGTATACAAATGAAGTTGTAACTGTCAGAATAATTATTAAAAATTGACTATAATTATAGAATAATCGTCAGAAATAATTAGTGCCAAACCATAAAAACACACTTCAGAATAACTATTGGACTATTCGCGCAAGGGTTCACATAGCTGTCACAGGGACGGATACAGCGATCATATTACTTAGGACGGATTTTGGAAGGAATAAACAAATGGTTGCTTGATATTCAAATGCCTGAGTCTGCCGCTTAGAAAGCTCTATTCCATCTATAACGATCCTTACCAATAAATACAGAATTGGTTGGTTACAGAATTCTCGCTATTCACAATAAGGGCGCCGCCAGCGGATTTGCGATGTAATCGTGATGTATCATGGGAAAAGGTCGACATCCAAGTCCGCGCAATACGAATATTACCATGCTATTACATAGGAACACGTGACAATATTTTTTAGTTTGTCAAAGTAAAGGTGTTACACGCGAATCGATACTCAATAATACTTAATGTGATTTGAAATGTGCACAATTAATTTTTTCTCTATCGATTTGCGTGTAATACCGTTATATTGACAAACTAAAAAATATTGTCACGTGTTCCTATGTAATAGCATGGTAATATTCGTATTGCGCGGACTTGATGTCGACCTTTTCCCATGATACATCACGATTATCCCATGATACATCACGATTACATCGCAAACCGCTGGCGGCGCCCTTATTGTGAATAGCGAGAATTGTGTACAAATTGTTGCTCATTGTTTTTAAATCGCTAAATGATCTTGCGCCAGAATATATCAACTGTCTCCTCCAACCATATAACCCTCCTCGTATGCTCCGTTCCAGTGACAAATCACTTCTCTGCGAACCCCGTTCAAAATATTCATGGGGGGACAGGGCTTTTTCAATTGCTTCACCACGTCTCTGGAATACTCTGACAACCCACATTAAATTAAGTACATCTTTAGAACAGTTTAAAAGTTCTTTAAAAACTCATTTAATGAAAGAAGCATTTTACTAATGTGCATCACAATATATATTTTTTGTTCACCTATTGATTGTTGTTCATGTGTAGATTAAGTTGTAATGAAAATTCATTTTTATTATGCAGTGTAAGATAATCATTGTATCGCGCCTTGAGCGCCATTGATTTGGTGGAGATGTGCGCATTAGAAATTCACATTATTATTATTATTATTATTATTATTATTATTATTATTATTATTATTATTATTATTATTATTATTATTATTATTATTATTATACATGGGCCATCAGTGTTTTCTTGCAGCAACTAGAAAACACATAGAATGAGTGACAGCGTAGTCCTAGTTCGATTAATGTAAATATAAATCCCGAAGTGTTATTCATAATATACATGTAATCCGCTTGCATTCCCATGGGACTGTCCTGTTTCTGTACAGATTCCGTAGGGAAAAATGGATGGCGGTGAATACCCCTCCAATATCGGGGCTTCTACATGACGATGTTTACATGTTTTTAAATCCAAGAAGCTTTTGATCAAATTAGATACATGTGTTGTAAAAATGTCAAGTTGAAAGTGTTAGCCCACTATTGCTTTGAGCCAAAATAGCATCATTTTCAATGACGTAGTTCAATAGCTCCAATTTAACTAGGATTGGTCAAAATTTGACCTCACTTTGTAACTTATGAGTTTTTGTACCAAGACCTTTAATGGTCGGTCTGAGAATATGCAAGCATGATGGCGTTGAAGAACTGTTTCCTGATAAGTATATGGGTATGCACGAGATCCTGTTTTTCAGTAAATGTCATAATTTCAGGACTAAGGCTAAAAATATCATTATACTCGTATTTTGACACGTCTCTGAAGAATAATGGACGATATATACTGACAAAAATGGTATATACATAAATGTATGAGTTACTGAGAGAATGCTTGTAAAATGTTAGACATTCAGTGGTGTGCTGGGTCAGAATTATCGCAAAACAATCGTGTCAAAGACAAATATCGATAATAGTGCAAATACAGTAATAGTTTTGTTTTATAAAGGTATAAAGTTTATAAAGCCGTTAAAACCGGATATTATTGTTCAATTTATACTCCATTGCTTTTGCAAAAAAACGAATCATTCGCATGATCAGTGTGTAAAAACGACGTTGCTTTCTACAACGATCACTTTTATTTTCTGTAAATGCGATAAAATTTAAATTCATCTTGTTTGTCAAACTTCTTCAAAAGCAGCTGCATGTATTAAAGCAAATAAGACAAGTAATACACGACGTTAAACAAATACTGTAAGAAAGATGAATTGGATAAAGAGAAACACTCATCTAATATAAAATAACCCAAAAATGTATTTATTTGTTCAACTAAAAAATCCACAAAGAAATATCACCTCTGGTCAAAACAATTCAAAGTTGTTTAATTATTATTTCGTTGAATGCTTATTTTTTGTAATGCCTGAAGCGGTAACGTGTAAACTTCATAAAAATGTAAAAATCCATATAGTTCTTATTAGATAAAACACATATCCGTATAATACCTGATAGAATTGAAAACAAGATGCGAAAAAAACGTCTACATTACACTCCGGCGCTTTGCAAGCCTTTTACAAAATATTTGAAATAAAAAAAAAAAATAATAAAAATAATTCACTAAGGATATATAAATACAGGTACATTCCAGTATTTTTTAACAAAATGTAGCATAAAACTGACAGTGCATTTTATTTAATGCAGCATAAATTACTAATTTGATAGCTTAATTTTAACGTCGCAATTTAATTCTTAATTCTAATGTCGAAATTGTAATGTCAATAAATGACTAAATCAAGCGGGAAGAAATTAAAAGTCTTGTCTTAAGGGCTGGGTAAATGGCAAACGTAAAGTACTGGTAACTAGAGAGTGAAAGCGATGAGGAATCCCAAATCACAGCGCCAGGTAATGACCGGGTCACCAAGTGCAAAATATACATTTATTTTGGAAGGTTTGTTTTAAATTTTGATATTTTGGTGATATTTCAAGAAGGCGACATGCCAAAAACAAATCTTTTTGCACATACTTTGTTATTGCTAATACAACTCTTTTCTGCATACCTACGTTACAATTCGTTTTTAGAGAGACTGTACATAAACGTCTTCGTGCTTCCAAAAAAAACCCGGCATATATGTGCGCACGTAGCGAGCAAAAATATAGTATTTTACACTATTTTTGATCATGGTCGGGGTGAATTTTGTTGGGACGCGGGCTCCTTGCCCCCTTGGCCCTTTTTCTTTTTCTTTCTTTTACTGTGCCTTTCCGCTTTTCACTTTCATTTCGTTGTCAAAAGGCACCTTGCCTCCCGCTGTCTACGCTACAGTTTCACACATATATCACTTATTACCCTTAGCGGTATGAGAAATTCGTAAATTGTCTATAGTTTGTATCTGGCTTTTAACAGCTTTTTAAATAGAAATTGATATTTGAAATTGATATTGAAAATGAATAGCCAACATAACAAAAGTGTTGTTTGCTTTTGAATAAAAATGATGAGGAAGATAAAATAAACGCATCTGAGGGTTAAATAACCTTGACCACTACACCGTTAAAAGCTTGTTGACACGCGAGCGAATAAAGTGAGGATTACAAGGATTTATTACAGATTGGAAAAATAAAATCCGTGAGAGTCCTGATTGATTTGAATCCTTTTCATAGAGACACACTAGTATCAAACAACCTCATCTTACAGGGGGAAAATGACCTCTGAATTTGTCGGGTACTGAAACTCATGCTGTAAAACTTGAAGTCAACTGTTAAGTTTAGTCTCGGTTCCAGCCGATTTGTGCACATTCGTTTGTTTAGTGACGGAGGAACGCAAATTGGCTGGGACCGAGACAACTGTGGAGGTCACGGAATAAATTCGTTGGAATGATAACACCAGTTTGGCTCTTTATAGTGATGCAACTTAATTAAACATATCAAAAAAAGTAATTACACCCCTTTAAATAATGGTCATTGTCAACAAGGGGCTATTATATTACAAATCTGTAAAATACGTTGGAAGCAGAATTTATTTCTGCGCATTTTGACCCCTCATTTGATACGATAGCCCCGAAATAATTAGTGCCAAACCATAAAAACACACTACAGAAAACTATTGGACTATTCGCGCAAGGGCTCACATAATCACAGGGACGGATACAGCAATCATATTACTTAGGACGGTTTCGGAAGGAATAAACAAATGGTTGCCCGATATTTTAATGTCTGAGTTTGCCGCTTAGAAAGTTCTATTTCATCTATAACGATCCTTACCAATGAATGCAAGGGCCATCAGTGTTTTCTTGCAGCAACTAGAAAACACATAGAATGAGTGACAGCGTAGTCCTAGTTCGATTAATGTAAATATAAATCCCGAAGTGTTATTCATAATACAATCCGCTTGCATTCCCATGAGACTCTCCTGCTTCTGTACAGATTCCGAAAAATGAATGGCGGTGAATACCCTCTCCAATATCGGGTTTTCTGCATGACGATGTTTACATGTTTTTAAATCCAAGAGGCTTTTGATCAAGTTAGATACATGTGTTGTAAAAATGTCAAGTTGAAAGTGTTAGCCCACTATTGCTTTGAGCCAAAATAGCATCATTTTCAATGACGTAGTTCAATATCCCCAATGCAACTAGGATTGGTCAAAATTTGACCTCACTTTGTAACTTATGAGTTTTTGTACCAAGACCTTTAATGGTCGGTCTGAGAATATGCAAGCATGTTGGCTTTGAAGAACTGTTTCCTGATAAGTATATGAGTATGCATGAGATCCTGTTTTTCAGTAAATGTCATAATTTTAGGACTAAGGCTAAACATATCAAAATATACTCGTATTTTGACACGTATCTGAAGAAAAATGGACGATATATACTGACAAAAATGGTATATATGAGGTTTACATAAATGTATGAGTTACAGAGAGAATGCTTGTAAAATGTTTGACATTCAGTGGTGTGCTGGGGTCAGAATTATCGCAAAACAATCGTGTCAAAGACAAATATCGATAATAGTGCAAATACAGTAATAGATTTGTTTTATTAAAGCCGTTAAAACCGGATAATATTGTTTCAGGTCAATTTATACTCCATTGCTTTTCCAAAAAACTAATCATTCGCATGATCAGTGTGTAAAAAAGACGTTGCTTTCCACAACGATCGCTTTTATTTTCTGTATATGCGATAAAATTTAAATTCATCTTGTTTGTCAAACTTTTTCAAAAGCAGCTGCATGTATCAAAGCAAATAAGACAAGTAATACACGACGTTAAACAAATACTTTAAGAAAGATGAATTGGATCAAGAGAAACACTCATCTAATATAAAATAACAACCCAAAATGTATTTATTTGTTCAACTGAAAATCCACAAAGAAATATCACCTCTGTCAAAACAATTCAATGTTGTTCAATTATTATTTCGTTGAATGCTTATTTTTTGTAATGCCTGAAGCGGTAACGTGTAAACTCAGTTAAATAAACATCCATATAGTTCTTATTAGATGAAACACATATCTGTATAATACCTGATAGAATTGAAAACAAGATGCGAAAAAACGTCTACATTACACTCCTGCGCTTTGCAAGACGTGTACAAAATATTTGAAATAAAAAAATTAATTTCACTATTGATATATAAATACAGATACATTCCAGTATTTTTTTACAAAATGTAGCATAAAATTGACAGTGCATTTTATTTAATGTAACATACATTACTAATTTGATAGCTTAATTTTAACGTCGCAATTTAATTCTTAATTCTAATGTCAATAAATGACTAAATCAAGCAGGAAGAAATTAAAAGTCTTGTCTTAAGGGCTGGGTAAAGGGCAAACGTAAAGTACTGGTAACTAGAGAGAGAAAGCGACGAGGAATCCCAAATCACAGCGCCAGGTAATGACCGGGTCACCAAGTGCAAATGTGCATTTATTTTGGAAGGTTCATGTTTGTTTTAAATTTTGAAATTTTGGTGATATTTCAAGAAGGCGACATGCCAAAGACAAATCTTTTTGCACATACTTTGTTATTGCTAATACAACTCTTTTCTACATACCTACGTTACAATTCGTTTTTAGAGAGACACTGTGCATAAACGTCTTCGTGCTTCCAAAAAAAAAATGGCAATGTGCGCACGTAGCGAGCAAAAATTTAGTATTTTATACTATTTTTGCTCATGGTCAGGGTGAATTTTGGTGGGACACCCTTGGCCCCTTTTCTTTTTCTTTCTTTTACTGTGCCTTTCCGCTTTTCTCTTTCATTTCGTTGTTAAAAGGCACCTTGCCTCCCGCTGTCTACGCTACAGTTTCACACATATATCACTTATTACCCTTAGCGGTATGAGAAATTTGTAAATTGCCTATAGTTTGTATCTGGCTTTCAACAGCTTTTTAAATAGAAATTGATATTTGAAATTGATATTGAAAATGAATAGCCAACATAACAAAAGTGTTGTTTGCTTTTGAATGAAAATGTTGAGGAAGATAAAATAAACGCATCTGAGGGTTAAATAACCTTGACCACTACACTGTTAAAAGCTTGTTGACACGCGAGCGAATAAAGTGAGGATTACAAGGATTTATTACAGATTGGAAAAATAAAATCTGTGAGAGTCCTGATTGATTTGAATCCTTTTCATAGAGACACACTAGTATTTCAAACAACCTCATCTTACAGGGGAAAAATGACCTCTGAATTTGTCGGGTACAGAAACTCATGCTGTAAAACTTGAGGTCAACTGTTAAGTTTAGTCTCGGTTCCAGCCGATTTGTGCACATTCGTTTGTTTAGTGATGGAGGAACGCAAATTGGGACCGAGACAACTGTGGAGGTCACGAAATAAATTCGTTGGAATGATAACACCAGTTTGGCTCTTTATAGTGATGCAACTTAATTAAACATATCAAAAAAAGTAATCACACCCCTTTAAATAATGGCCATTGTCAACAAGGGGCTATTATATTACAAATCTGTAAAATACGTTCTAAGCAGAATTTATTTCTGCGCATTTTGACCCCTCATTTGATACGATAGCCCCGAAATAATTAGTTCCAAACCATAAAAACACACCAAACTATTGGACTATTCGCGCAAGGGCTCACATATAGCTGTCACACGGACGGACACAGCGATCATATTACTTTGGACGGATTTCGGAAGGAATAAACATATGGTTGCCCGATATTCAAATGCCTGAGTTTGCCGCTTAAAAAGTTCTATTCCATCTATAACGATCCTTACCAATAAATACATGGGCCATCCGTGTTTTCTTGCAGCAACTAGAAAACACACAGAATGAGTGACAGCGTAGTCCTATTTCGATTAATGTAAATATAAATCCTGAAGTGTTATTCATAATATAATCCGCATACATTCCTATGAGACTGTCCTGTTTCTGTACAGAGTCCGTAGGGAAAAATGAATGGCGGTGAATACCCTCTCCAATATCGGGGTTTCTGCATGACGATGTTTACATGTTTTTAAAATCCAAGAGGCTTTTGATCAAATTTGATACATGTGTTGTAAAAATGTCAAGTTGAAAGTGTTAGCCCACTATTGCTTTGAGCCAAAATAGCATCATTTTCAATGACGTAGTTCAATAGCTCCAATTTAACTAGGATTGGTCAAAGTTTGACCCCACGTTGTACCCAAGATCTTTGAAGGTCGGTCTGAGAATATGCTAGCATATTGGCTTTGAAGAACTGTTTCTTGGTAAGTATATAAGTGTGCATGAGATTCTGTAGGTTTTTTTAGTAAATGTCATAATTTCAGGGCTAAGGCTAAAAATATCAAATTATATTCGTACTATTTTGACACATATCTGAAAAAAAAAATGGACGATATACCGACAAAACTGGTATATGTAGTTTATGTAAATGTATAAGTTAAGAGAAGGCTTGTAAAATATTTGGCATCCAGTGGTTTGCTGGAGTCAGAATTATCGCAAAACAATAGTGTCAAAAACAAAATCGAAAAATGTTCAAATACAGTATTAGATTTGTTTTATTGAGGTATAAGGTTTCCTTTTTAAAGATATATGAAGTCAATCTTTACTCCATTGCTTTTGCAAAAAAAATGAATCATTCGAATAATCAGTGTGTAAAAAAGACGTTGATTTTTACAACGATCGCTTTTATTTTCTGTAAATGGGATAAAATTTAAATTAAACTTTAACGTTTGTCAAACTTGTTCCAAAGCAGTTGCTTGTATCTGCCTGGGAGAACGAGTTGGCGCAGCGGCTGTTCCCTCGCCTTGCATAACTGAGGGTCCGGGTTCAAGCCCCGGCCGTGCCCAAGGTATGTGCACGTGGTTTATCCCGATCCATGCTCACTCTCGCAGGTTTTCTCCTGGATCTCCGGTTTCCTCCTGCTTTCAAAATTGGTGATTAGTTGTTTGGTTATCAAAAATCTTCCTTCACCCATTGGAATTTGGAGAGCTGCAGAAATAATTGGTGGATGTTACAATCTAAGTGCGGATAGGTTTGCGCTGGGTTCGGCTGTATCTAGCCTGGTTGATGCGATCTGATTGTGACGATTAACCAGGCAGCGAAATTACAGTGCTTTGAATCCTCTGAAAAAAGCGCTATATAAATCTTAATTTATTATTATCAAAGCAAATAAGGCAAGTAATACATGACGTTAAAATAAATACTTTAAGAAAGATAAATTGGATCAAGAAAAACACTAATCTAATATAACATAACAAACCAAAAAAGGCATTTATTTGTTCAACTGAAAACCTACAAAGAAAAATATCACCTCTGTCAAAACAATCAAAAATTATTTCAAAGAACATTTTCTCGTTGAATGCATATTTTATGCAATGCCTGAAGCGTTAACGTATAAACGCAGTTAAATAAAAATCCATATAGTTCTTAGTTGATAAAACACATATCCGTATTATATCTGATACAAATAAAAACAAGATGCGAAAAGAACTTCTACGTTGTGGAGACGGAAAAACAACAACACGCGAGTAAAGCAAGGAAAAAAAGTGAAAATCATTCTATAAACTGTCGTTGCATGTGTTTGTTTTTCTTTGTTGCCTTGGGCAACTCTTTCGCTGCCATATAAAAAGGTTGTATCTACTTTAGTAAGAAATCACACATTGATTGTTACTTTAAACTTTGTGATGTCAATGAAATTACAAAATCAAGCGGGAAGAAATTCATTCGCCTTCAAAATTCCTGTAATATTTGTTGGATTTTGTTACAATTCATGGCATGTTCGCATGCTTTTAATTTAATAAAAATAAAAGTCAACAATTATTTCCCAAATCCTAACATTTTCAGCAAGCATCGAAATGACAAAAACATTTCGCAATCTATGCGCCCCCATTCGGTTTAAATGCGACAATCGTCATAGCGCGTTGAATTGTGGGAAAGTGGTCGACAAGTCAGACCCGGACGTAGATATCAACAAGCACTCGCACATAATTTCGCATAAGGTTTAACACAGAAACATTATGTGTTTAGATGTCAAAATAATTATGTTACACGTGAATGCACACTAAACAGCACACATCGTCATCATCCCTATATCTTCGTGTTAAAAATTGCCATGATAGTACAGCGAATCCTCTCGTTTTTTAACAGCTACGCATCGCGATTTTGTTCGAGATAGGCCGAGCGACTCAGGCTAAGCATACCATGACTATCATATGAGATACCACAGCGTTTCTATATTCTACACATTATTACGATTTGTGCATGCTCTAGTACCCCATATGATGTTTCTATTACAAGAAAAAAATTTGTTTTCAGGTAAAACTAGGGTTTTGTTTCCAGTACACTCACTCGAAAAGCAGTACACTAATTAGCGGGGCCTTGCAGCTTGCTGTGGATATCTTTTACTGCATTTTTAAAGTAAAAAAATTTGAAATCCAAAGTAAAAATTGTGATTATATTCAACTCGTTGAGAAAATAATTATATAAAGGAATGCATGTAAAATCCAGGTGCAATACAATGTACATTATTGACACACTATCACTCTCTTTATCTACGTCAATAATAGAATATCGATTTCAATCGAATTGAATACATTGCTCCATTTTGAGTTTGTAGTTGACTACTGAGCGACCTAAGCGATCGATTGCTAGCCAATCAGATAGAACTCCTTTTCTTGCGTTCGGTGAAATACCACTCGCCCGTCGCTCACCAACGGAGTATTAAATTTATATTTATCGTATAGGGCGTCGACACTGTGCAGCAGTTTACAATAATTGTATTAGATCCATTGTCGACGCTGGAGGTAAAAAAATGGACTAGAAGAGTACCCGTTGGCGGCGCATTGTATTGTAAAATGCGAGAATTGAACAGCCGTAGTATTAGAAATGAACTGCCAGCGGCGTGCGCAGCACATTGAAAGTGGGTGGGGGGGGTGGACAGGTTATTCAATTCCCCTAATGTTGTCTGATTAGGAGTGTAAAAGAGCGGAATGACTGATTTCCCCCGAATCCCCCTCCGAATGACCAACAAAAGGGGGGGGGGGCATGTGCCCCCTTGCCCCCCTTTGCGCACGCCACTGTGAGCTGCACCTGCAGATTTTATTAAAGCGCTGCGCAGATGTTCCAACATAGAAGAACATGTAGATTAAGTTACCCGGGATGCATTATTTACCTACAGTACACAGTGCCTTATTTGCAAAACATGAAGGACATTTTTTTTCACTGTTTTTCTAGTCCAAATCTGACTCGTCCGAAGGAACTCACCGCTTAAGTTCGTTTTTGCGGAATATCAATTCTAAACGTCTTATTTTCTCAAAAAAGGAGCCATTTTCATTGTCCTCATAATATTAGCTTGCCAATGATATGATGTTGGTTTTGCAATAGACCTGCCCTTTAAAAAGTGTTTTTAAAACGGACAAACACCTCCTTGTCCATGGTTATCTGGTAAGACTGTTAAATTAGTTCGTTTCAATTTCGCCACGACCTATCCCTATATATAGTACATGTACATAGTTCTCTCACTTTCAAGCTGTCTTATAGATGTGCAAGTATTGACGCAGGCTTAATGTAAATACGTGTAAATTCCCTCTGAAACATCATTTCGACAAAAATCGTGATTTGTTGGCACGCATGACGGTTTTAACTGGGTTGGATGTGGTCATTGAAATCGTGACTTTTCTTCAGATGGACTAAGTTCATTCGCCTCCATATGTTAACTGAGACTCTAAAAAATAAAACAATAAGCCATGCTTAAGATTATTATGTATTACTGTATTAAGTAATTGATTTCACATTTTAATGTTAAAAGCTCAAGACCTAAATAGTTATCCTTTTTCAGACTTGGTTTAGCAGCGACAATTAGCTTGCGACACTTAATCACGACGTCTTCATTCGGCACAAGCTATATCGCTGCTAAACAAAATGTAACGTTTTAAGCAAATATCAAAATTCACAAAGTTAAAGACCTGATTATGACAACTGCACTTCATTGTACTTTTGAATTTGACATCCGGGACTGAAACTTATAGCGACAGGCCTACAGTAAAGGGGCTAATCATGTAATTGGTCTTTCAAAATCATGAACCATAAGAATAGAATGGGTGACATTATTTCCAAACCTTCAAGCATTAACATGTTCAACTCAAATAATCTTAACCTAGTCTTGTAAATATCGCTATTTTTAACTCATCGTTTATAAGATTCAAAAAAATGTGATTGGTTTTCAATACGATGACGTCATTGAAGTACATAATCTTTTTCAATCTCTTTAAATAATCTGGAAATAAATCACTCGGAAGCGCGAAGTTGGAAAACCTGTATATATTAAGAGAAAAAACTATTAACGGCGGACTTACTATCAATCACGCAAGTAATCCACTTATTTTTTAATGATGTCTGATATTGCTTGGTCACAGATCCGATTGTGTAAGACAATGTGCAACTCTTTTATTTCGTTTTTGGAAAGATAAATGTTAGCATATAATTATACTCTGCTCTCGTAACTTTGTTTGTTCGGGAGTTTATATTCAGTTTGACACAAACAGCTACAAATTTTAGGTACGACGACTTACATGTGTAAATTGCTTTGTATACAGCGACTGATATTTTAAATTGCAATGTTATTAGAATTGTGCACCGTCTACATCTCTATTTCATTTCAATCTTACATCATCAGCTTTGTGGAGAACACCTTTTTGTGAAAAGGTAGTGGTGTAATCAAAATGTAATAGAAAAAAATATCTCAATCATTCCGTCTTCCTCCTGATCACAGAAAATCCCCAGGAAGTAATCGCAATTTACATCTTAAATTTAGAATACTCAAAATTATAGTAATTTCTCCAAGTATTTGTATGGATAAATTAAAGATAAAACGATGGTTTTCGCTATACAAAGTACTTGCAAGTAACATTACCTCCCAAGTAAAGCTAAATTTATATTTCATAAGTGAGAGACCATCAACTTTCCAATCAAGTAGCGCGCTTTTTCAAACGCAACAAAAAGCGCTCTACCTCATTGGTTTAAAACAAATCGCTGTTATTTCAGCAAGCACAACGATACTTCGTTTTGTTTTGGGAACATGTTGATTAAAAAAAACCTCTACCGAGTTGAAGAACAGTATCTTTTCTGTTATTTACTCCTAGATGATGTAATATTGTGTCTACAGCAGACTGATTATACAAATTGTATCTTCCCTGTCAAAGCATAGTATTTGTTTTGCTCTTTGCTTACAATTACGTTGTAGAGAAGCAGAACAAAGATAGTGCATGTACTGATTGCTATGATAAGTTGTCATACGCATACACAATTGCGATGGAAGGCACGTAGAAGTTGGGTAGCTTTATATCGCAAAATCACCCACGCATTGTTACCTGTGGCGCAAACCCTGCTCATTGCCAAAACTAAAGCTGTATTATATCTTAAGTTATCCTAAGTTAAGTTATAAAGTAGTACTGAAAACCCCACAATTCCTCAACACGCCATTGTTTAAAATATTGTTAATATATACTAACACCTTCCGATAACACGGTGACGATGTGTGTTTTTAGATAATCAAATTGCAACAAAAAATGCCTCCGAAGTGAAAACAGAATTATGGTAAATAAATAATACAGCAGACAGGTTCATGAAATTCTTAGCATTTTAACAAAAATCTAGAAACGACCGTTACACAATGCAAGTCTATCTCTGCGAAATGCTAATTTGACTCAACCAATTAGAATGTCTAAAAAGTTTTATTTGCATACTATCATCATAATATTAGAATGTCACATTTACAACGCAATGGTTTCCTTGTTTGGAGGCCCATCACATATTTTGATATAAAACAATACATAAAAGCTCACGAGAGACGCGTGACAACAAGCTGATAGATGCTCTGAATTGTTTATTGCTAGTTGGGAAATAATAACCTAATTCATTGGTCGCTGGTTACTAGGGACGGTAATATGAATACAGTTTAAGTGACAAATGCTAAATGATCCACAAAGACACGTGCCGTTTTCTATATAATTATAGAGCACGTGCTTGGATCACTTTATTACATGGATAGAAACGTTTGATGTCAACATACTATTTCTATTCTTTCATAAATTTACACGCACTAACTGCTAGTTCAACTTTGGAAAGAATTTTGTCGATGGAAATTTTGTTTTAGTTGATCAAACGAAATATAATCAGCTTTCTGGTGAACAACTTCTTGCGCAAAGGTAGAGGTGTAATCCAAATGTAGAAAAAAATAGAAAAAAGTGTCATCAGAAAAAATCTCAATCATTCCGTCTTCCTCCTGTTCACAGAAAATGCCAACAAGGAAGTAAGAACAATATTTACCTCTCAAATTTAGAATACTCAAAATTTTACAACATACTCAACATTCCTTTAAGTATTTTTATGGATAACATGGATAAAGTAAATGACGGTTTCCGCTATACAAAGTGCTTGCAAGTAACATAACCTCCCAAGGAAAGCTAAATTTATACTTCATAAGTGAAACCATCAATTTTCCAATCAGGTAGCGCGCTTTTCCAAATGCAACAAAAAGCGTTCTACCTCACTGGTTTAAACCAAATCGCTGTTATTTTAGCGTCAAGCACAACGATACTTAGTTTTATTTTGGGAAAATGCTGATAAAAAAACAACAACACCATCACCACAATACACTCAATGAACTAGCATACAAATCGCAAGATGGCTGCACACAGGCCATAATTATGCTATTCCATCTACTGTATGAAAGATCCTTAGCAATAAATGCATGGTCCATCAGTGTTTTCTTGTAGCAACAAAAACATATAGAATGAGAGTGACAGCGTAGTCCCAGTTCTATTAATGTAAATATGAAACCTGACGTGTTTTCCATAATACAATCCGCTTGCATCCCCTTGAGACAATGCCATGTTTCTGTACAGATTCAACAGGGGAAAAAGATGGCGGTGAATACCCTCTCCAATATCGGGTTTTCTGCATGACGATGTTTACATGTTTTAAATCCGAGTGGCTTTTGATCAGATTTGATACGGGTGTTGTAAAAATGTCAAGTGGTAGGTGTTAGCCCACTATTGCTTTGAGCTACACCACATTTCGCCATAATACATTCTAGAAACGCTTGCTGTTAGAATAAGAAAAATTTTAATGCTAATTTATTGCACATTCTAGGGAAGCGTGGTTACCTTTTAAAATAACCGAGTGAGAGGGTTTTCAAGAAAATATTTTTCCTGTTAATACTGAAGCATCCTCTGTATAAAAGAAAATATGAATATTAACTGCACATCATATATAACGATTCGTGATACCCAATTGTGGCACATTTGATGTCGTTTAAGAGGCAGAGAATTTTATTTCAATTTTATATACGCCAAAATATTTTTTAATTGAGCAAGAATAAGGATAGAAAAAACGTTGAAAATCCTATGTGAATATTACCAAAGATTACTGTTTCGTTTTTATGGTAATCTAATCTTTTATTTCCTGAAAAAACATTTTGGGTCTAATGTCGAATATTCACATACTTGATCAAAACATCGAACGTGTATACAAGAAAATGGTAGGTTTTCCTTTATAGTATTTTACTGACCATGGAAATGTACTGAGACACAAGCACGTGTCAAAATCGATATAATGTATTGTCCGTATAGACGTCCAGTTATCATGTTTATTGTTGGATTTTTTTTGTATAAAACACGCAGTTAACAACAATTGAGCGCTAATAATACACATAAATGTTTTTAGGCAAATAAAATTCCAAAATATGGTCTGTTTTCTGCCTTTGCTTGTCACGTGGTAGGCCTATGTTGAAGTTGCGATTATATCTTCAAATAAGTTTCAAGTGAACTCCAACAAGGCAAGTGGCCGAGTGGTCTAAGGCGCTGGGTTAATAGTGTGTCCAAAGCAGTCCGCTGCCGTGAGTTCGAACCCCGCCTCCGCCAAACTTTAATGAAGTAAAATTAAAATTAAAATTTTACTTTAAAAAAATTTCATATTGGGGAAATGTGACTGGCAGAATTTATGTATGGCTTGGAGTGGTAGTGTGGCTTTGAGCCAAAATCACATCATTTTCAATGACGTAGTTCCAAACTCCCAATCTAACTAATACTGGTCAAAATTTGACCTCACATTGTGACTTTTTTTGTACCCACGACATATAAAAGGTCGGCCAATGAATATCCAAGCACATTGCCGTTAAGGAACCGTGTCCTGATATATGAGTATACAGAGACACAGCAGGTTTGTATTTTCAGTAGTTGTCAATTCCAGGACTAAGAATAAAGATATCAAAGTCCGTTCGTATTTGACACATATCGGTGGATTGCGAGTTCGAGCCCCGGCGGTGCCATCGTGTTGTGCTCTTGGGCAAGGCGCTTTACCTTACTTGCCTCTCTCAACCCAGGGGTGAAATGGGGAGCTGTTATGAATATTGTCCAATGAGCGCCGCCCAAAGGTATGAGCATGCATTGGACATTGTATGGCAGCTGACATATTTTAACGACAGCGGAATAAATGTAAAGCGCTTTGGTACATGTACACATGTGAAAGGCGCTGTATCATTTTTTTAAATTATATCTGAAGGAGCCGATATACTTTCAATAATGTAATTTATATAATGATATATGACTGCCAAAGAATTACATATGAGAAGGCTTTGGCATTTAGTGGTTAGCTGAGGTCCTTTTTATTAATATAGCTGCGATGGATCATTTGTAGGTTATAAAGTAACTTTCTATTTTACATAAGAGGTCAGAAGAATGTTCAGTGTCAAGATTTAGGAAAAAACGGCATCATTGTAAGAATACTTTTAAGTATAGAAAAGATGTCAGACAACCTCCAGCGCACAAATATTTAATTGACATATCATAAGATTCCCTTCAACAAAAATTATTTTTAGTTTTATTCGTCTTATTGTGGTCTTTTCTACACAGAAATATATCGAGTTTCCATTTTTTGAAGATATACAAAGCTGTTAAAAGCGGTTGACATCGCTTCATGTGACTTTACACTCATTTGCAAACAATGAATTGTACGCATGATCAGTGTGTTAAAACGACGTTGCTTTTGCACAAATGCGATCCAAGTATAAATTCAACTTTAATGTTTGTCAAACGTTTTCTAAAGCAGCTGCCTGTATATCAAAGCAAATAAGACAAGTAATACATGACGTTAAACAAATACTTTAAGAAAGATAAATTGGATCAAGAAAAACACTCATCTAATGTTAAATAACAGCCCAAAAAGGCATTTATTTGTTCAACGTAAATTCCATAAAGAAATATATCACCCCTGTCAAAACAAATCAATTGTTTCATTGCATAAACAAGTGATACTAAAAAGAATATATTATCGTTGAATGCTTATTTTATGTACTTGCCTTAAGCTTTCACGTAACTTGGTTAAACGAAGATCCATATCGTTCCTAGTAGATATGATTTATCGTTAAACACCAATCTGTACAATATCTGATAGAAATGCATACGTTTTCGCGAAGAAAACGGAACTGACTTACGCAAATGTTGCTTTTTTGTTTAGAATTTATAATGCATGTGAAACGTTTTGGCACAAATAATAAAAAATAAAAAAGCAAAACCTCGTGCTACGCGGTTTTGCGTAAAAGTGAAAAATTGAAAAATTGCGAACAAGTGAAAAATTATTCTAAAACTTTCCTTGCAGGTTTATTTATCGTCGTCTTGAGTAAATCTCTCGCTCCCACATAAAAATGTTGTATCTTCTTTGTTGGGAAAAAGGTTTGTGGATCATGAAACATACGTAAATACAAATGGATTTCGAGTGCTTGTTCAAAATCAAAGACAGAGCTGCTTCGCATACTAAATTTGAGATGTTATCTTAAATTAAAGCGGAATATGCTTTGTATAAATCAGTCAACAACTGATAATTGAATTGAAAGTCGTGACTTTTTTTGAAATGTTCTTTGTTGATTTGCATCCAACCCGAGACTCTGAAAAATAAAACAATTAGTCTTCTTTAAGCGATATGTATTACTGATTAAGTATTTTCAATTAATTTTAGATTTTAAAGGGCTAAAGACATTACTAAAAATTACCTTTTCAGAGTCTTGGTTTAGCAGTGTTGTAGCTTGGGACACCATCATGGCGTTTGGTTATTTTTAAATCTAACTGTACAGATATGATGTGCGCCCAAACTGCACTTATGGATGATGCATATACTACTATAATAATAAACAGCGGTGTTTTTAGTGTGTATCAAAAGTGTGTATCAAATTACGGTAAAAAATAGTGATCATGTTTAATTAATTTTAAAAGTGAGGAATCCTAATAACGGACGCCATTATTTTCAAACCGTCAAGTATCAATATGTTCAAATCAAATAACCTAGTCTTGTGAATATCGCTATTTTTAGCTCCTCGGTAATAATATTAAAAAAAACTGTTACGGGATTTCCATACGATAACGTCATTTAAGTACCAAATCTTTTTTAAATCTCTCTAAAATAATCTCGAAATACAAGGAAGCGGAAAGTTGGAAAAAATGTATATATTTTGAGAAAAGGATATCAACCACGGACTTAATATCAATCACGAAAGTAATCCACTTATTTTAATGATGTCTGATTTTGTTTGATCTGATTGTGTAAGAAATGTGCAGCACTAAAGTACTGGGGGAAATATGATATTGCGTCACACACCCTTCAGAAAGTCCCCCCCATGATCGATGCACATGTTCGGCACAAGCGCCTGCGAAACCTTGCAAACACCTGCGGTATATAAACGAAAGAATAACGAACAAACCCAGGGTATATATACAGAACAGTACGAACACACATCGGACAACTTCCGAACATGTGTATTCGGCACATTCCGTTTCAAGTTTTGTGCATGCACAAAACCTGAAACGTATTGTCGACGGACTAAACAAACACCACCTAACACGAAACGCATTTGGCGGATAATAGCAGGACATATGAAGAACATAAAACGAACATTGACGAACACTAACGGATTTGCTAAAATACCATCCGTTTCTTATACGGAAAACCGATCCGGTGTAGTGTGACACTAACACGGTCTGGGTCAACGTACATCACCGAATGCAAAAATATGCTATCCGGTGGTGAAGGCCTCACATGAACGTATTTGCAACGAACACGGGCCGAGTGCAACGAACAAAGAACGAACATGAACGAAAGGAGAGCGAACAAACTCCGGCAATATGCAGCACCATACGGACACACATCGGATAAATACCGAACATGTGTATTCGGTACACTCCGTTTCAAGTTTTGTGCATGCACAAAACTTGCCGACGGACTTAACGAACATCACCTAACACGAAACGCATTTGGCGGATGATAGCAGGACATAAAAAGAACATAAAACGATAAATGACGAACAACAACGGATTTACTAAAATACCATCCGTTTCTTGTACGGAAGACCTATTCGGTGTAGTGTGACAGGCGCATTACCTTAATGTACAGAGAAATTTGAGATGACGATGGGTGTTTTAGATGAACAAATTGCAAAAAATTGCTTCCGAAGTGGAGTTCCATGTATATAAATAATGTAGCAGCCTAATTCTTGAAATTCTTAGGTGAGCGAAAGTATTCTTAAATTAAGGTATTAATGGCATGAATGGCGAAATAAGCTATTTCATTATTTCTTGTTTGACAAATAATGTGAAAAACGATACAACCGGAAATGTCGATGAGGAAGTGCAATGCTGTTGTATACGAGAAATGCTGTGATGGTACTCACCTAAATAAAAAACAATACCGGTTTTGTTCTACATTTGCATTTTTATACCGGGACCGATATTTAAACTACTATTAGATTTACGTACGATTTAAAAAGGTTTTACAAAATTAAATCTTATTTTTTATATCTTTTTTGGGTAAATAAATGACTCACTTATAAGAATAAGAGAAAGAAACACGTGACAATAGAACAAAGCAAGCAAATAAACGAAAACGTGACAAAAACTTACCTTCTTTTGACAAAGCTGTGTTATTCAAGTGATAGTGCTGTTATTCATTATATATATATATATATATATTTATTTGCATTTATTTTTCGACCAAATATGGGTGTATTTGTTTTCTTGATTTTTTGTTGACCTTCATAATTCTCTGTGAAATACTAATTTGATTCAATCATTTAAAAATAAGTGTTATTTGCATACTATCATAGTGCTGTAGATGTCACAATTACAACGTTTGGAGGGCCATCACACATATCGATATGAAACAATACTTAGAAGCTCGCTAGAGACGTATGGTAGCAATGTGATAGATGCTCTGATTTGTTTATTGTTAGTTTGGAAATAATGACCTAATTCATTGGTCGAAAATCGCTCGCTGGTAACAAGCGCGAGCGCCGATAATATTAATTCAGTTAAAGTGACAAGTGCTAAATGATCCATAGATGAACGTGCCGCTTTCAGACGTGTAGAGCACGTACATGGATCTCTTTAGTGCATGGATAGAAAATGTTTGATGTCAATATATTCTTTCTATTCTTTCATAAATTTAACAGATATCTTAAAAATCAACGTATTAACAGCTAATTTAACTTTTTAAAAGAAATTTGCCAATTGAAATTTTTTGATTAAACGAAATACTAGCATAATACAATGTATATTATAAATGCATAGGTAAGGGCTCGGATAGCGACATTTTTACGTATTTTTTGTGGGACCTGAGAGCACATCGGACATATCGAATTGCATTTTGAAAACGAGGAATGTCCGTCTTATATCAAATAATTTAGATTTATTGAAATTCGCGATATAATACACATTTCAAGGCAAGTTATTAAAAATGATATTTTTGAAATTTAACAGTCCTCGAAGTAAATTGTATAAATCTACTGATATGTACTTAAAGTGTATGTAGCTGGAATGAAAAGCCGTCCAGCATATGAAAATTTGACTTTTCGTTTTTTCCAACAATATCAAACATTTTGAGGTCTTTTGGGGAAAAAGATATATCTTCAATATGAAAGTTCACAATTTTAAATTGATGATCGGCTTTTCTTTCAGCTACATACACTTTTTAGATTTATAAAGTGTACTTCGAGGAGTGTTAAATATCAAAAATATCACATTTTAATAATTTGCTAATTTGGATTTTAGAAGGACATTCCTCGTAATCAGAATACAATGTATGTTTGATTGCATCCAATCGAAAACCAGTGTTGTAAAAATTGTTCTGACATAACATGCAATCGAATATCGATAAAATTATATTATCCAATCTTATTTGCTAAGAAGCAGGAAACTTATATTCAGATTATGATGTTGATCACGAAGTAAAAAAAAAGTAGAGCTAAACATTGAAGGAGTTATAAGACGGAGAATTTTGGAGGAGGTGACACATTTACTACAATTTTAGAATAATCAGATTAATGAACACGTACAAGAATCGAACACACAACTCAGTTGTTTACGTCAAACCATAAAACACACTTCAGAATAACTATCTGACTATTCATGCATAGGTTCTCATTGCGACCAGTCTGTCGCATGAAGGGAAGCAGAGATCCTAATTAGGATAACAGACAGAATACGCATGACTAACCGTATATTCATATGGCTCAATTTACCGCTTAGATTAAGATTTGCGGATTCATTTAGAATAAAATACCTATGTAATTGGGGTAGTAAATAGTTTCTGGTTCATACTTTCCTCCTTGGTAGCCATTGTAGCCACACCCACCATCACTACAATACGCTTAATGAACTAGCATACGATTTACAAGATGGCTGCACACAGGCCATTATGCTATTCCATCTACTGCAATAAATGCATGGTCCATCAGTGTTTTCTTGTAGCAACAAAAACACATAGAATGAGTGACAGCGTAGTCCCAGTTCTATTAATGTAAATATGAAACCTGACGTGTTTTCCATAATACAATCCGCTTGCATCCCCTTGAGACAATGCCATGTTTCTGTACAGATTCCACAGGGGAAAAAGATGGCGGTGAATACCATCTCCAATATCGAGTTTTCTGGATGACGATGTTTACATGTTTTTAAATCCAAGAGGCTTTTGATCAAATTTGATACGTGTGTTGTAAAAATGTCAAGTTGAAAGTGTTAGCCCACTATGTTTTGAGCCAAAATAGCATCATTTTCAATGACGTAGTTCAAAGTCCCAATTTACCTTGTACTGATCATACTTTGACCTCACAAAGTGACTTATGAGTTTTGTATTCATCTGACATGTAAAAGGTCGGCCAATGAATATGCAAGCATACTGCCGTTAAAGAACTGTGCCCTGATAGATGAGTATACAGAGATACAAGTAGGTTTGTATTTTCAGTAATTCCAGGACTAAGGCTTAAGATATCAAAATCTGTTCGTATTTGACACATATCTGAAAAAGCCGATATACTTTCAAGAATAGTATATAATGTAATTTATATAATGATATATGAATTACACAGAGAAGGCTTGTAAAGTGTTCGGCAGTAAGTGGTTAGCTGAAGTCCATTTTATCATTATAGCTGCGATGGAGCATTTGTAGGTTATAAAGTAACTTTCTATTTTACATAAGAGGTTAAAACATGATCAGTGTGTTAAAGCGAACCCATCGTGCGCTTCTATTTTCTGCAAATGCGATCAAGTATAAATTCAACTTTAATGTTTGTCAAACGTTTTCTAAAGCAGCTGTCTGTATATCAAAGCAAATAAGACAAGTAATACATGACATTTAACATATACTTTAAGAAAGATAAATTGGATCAAGAGAAACACTCATCTAATATTAAATAACAGCCCAAAAAGGCATTCATTTGTTCAATATAAAATCCATAAAGAAATATATCTCCCCTGTCAAAACAAATCAATTGTTTCATTGCATAAACAAGTGATACTAAAAAGAATTTGTCTAATTTCTCGAGCAATAAGTAATACAAGTTTATTAATCTATTTCATACAAGAGAAGAAAAAAACACGTGATTTTTACTTTTTTTATATAACAAATTATCACTAAAAATGTTGGAAAAAGAACCAAATATAAATGCATCAACCCGCCCGAAAAATGAATCAATCCTACGCGACGCGAACGCGCGCGAAACACTGCGCGTAGTACGAAGAGTGCACAATATACACAATCAATGCATGTTTCGTACTTTTCTAACAGCTTTTCTGATTGGCTGCTTTGATATAGGAGTGTATGAAAGCGTTTTGGTAGTAAGTAGTAAGCTGAAGTCCATCATTATACCTGCGATGGACCATTTTGTAGGTTATAAAGTAACTTTCTATTTTACAAAAGAGGTCAGAAGAATGTTCAGTGTCAAGATTTAGAAAAACAAACGGCATCATCGTAAGAGTACTTTTAAGTATAGAAAAGATATCAGATAACCTCCAGCGCGCAAACATTTAATTGACACATCATAAGATTCCCTTCAACAAAATTCTTTTAAAGTTTTATTCGTCTTATTGTGGTCTTTTCTACACAGAAATATATCGAAGATACACAAAGCTGTTAAAAGCGATTGACATTGCTTCATGTGAATTTATACTCCTTTGCAAACAATGAATCGTACGCATGATCAGTGTGTTAAAACGACGTTGCTTTTGCACAACGATCATGCAGGCGATTCTATTTTCTGCAAATGCGATAAAGTATAAATTCAACTTTAATGTTTGTCAAGCGTTTTCTAAAGCAGCTGTCGGTATATCAAAGCAAATAAGACAAGTAATACATGACGATAAACAAATACTTTAAGAAAGATAAATTGGATCAAGAGAAACACTCATCTAATATTAAATAACAGCCCAAAAAGGCATTTATTTGTCCAACTTAAAATCCATAAAGAAATATATCACCCCTGTCAAAACAAATCAATTGTTTCATTGCATAAACAAGTGATACTAAAAAGAATATATTCTCGTTGAAGGCTTATTTTATGTACTTGCCTTAAGCATTCACGGAACTAGGTTAAACGAAGATCCATATCGTTCCTAGTAGATATGATTTATCGTCAACACTGGTCAAACACCAGTCTGTATAGTATCTGATAGAAATGCAACGTATGGATTTTCGCGAAGAAAACAGAACTGACTTACCCAAATGTTGCTTTTTTGTTTATAATTTATACTGCATCAGTCCGTGTTTTGGCACAAATAATAACAAGATAAAAAAATAAAAATGCAAAACCGCGTGCTTCGCGAAAGAAAAGTGAACAATTATTGTAAAACTTTACTTGCCGATTTATTTGTCGTCGTCTTGAGTAAATCTCTCGCTCTCATATAAAAATGTTGTATATATCTTCTTTGACATGTTTGAGGACACGATGACGCAGCGGCACGGGAGCTTCGTCGCAAGCGGAGGGTTGCGAGTTCGAACCCTTCCGGTGCCATCGTTTTGTGTACTTGGGCAAGGCGCTTAACCTCACTTGCCTATTTCTACACAAGGGTGAAATGGGGAGCTGTTATGAATATTATCTATTGCGCGCCATTCATAGGCATGCGTATTGAGCATGCTTTGGGCATTGTATGACAGCTGACATATTTCTAACGACAGCGGGATAAATGAAATGCGGTTTTATATACGTAACGTGTAGGGCGCTGCATAAATGCCAAAAGTTTGATTGTAGGCAAGCATATAATTCATATTACTTTAAGTCAACTTTGAAAAATTCAAAATTCAAAGACAGTATTATGTTATGTTATAATTATACTGAAACTTTATCTATATTTACTTGAGAGCTGCAGACGCAAACACACCTGTCTCACAATGAATAACGAGATATCTGTTATATTGTGTTTTCAAATACACAACCGCTAAAAACATTTACGATTCACTGCATTGAAACTATTTCTTACGCATTGCAAGACGTGTACAGAATATTTTAAATCATATTTTGGAATGCCCTACCAGTACATCTTGGCACGAACCCGTCAAAAAGAATACATTGAGCTTTTACACTTTAGATCTGCAATTTGTACAATAGCGTTTTTAATGTTATTTCAAGTGCGGCGCACTTTCAAATGCATGTATATTTCGCGCGGGATTTTGCTACAATTCATGACATGTTTGGCCTGCTTTTAATCTAATACAACTCAATTATTGTTTCCCAATTCTTAACATTTTCAGCAAGCATCGCAATGACAAAGATCAAGAGATAATAAAGAGTAGAATAATTGAACAGCAGCAGCATTGAGGAATGTACTGTTCCTTCAGTTTTGAATAAAGTGCAGGTGTTCCTACATAAAATAAATCTATAATAGAAATGGAATTAGATGGGATGCATTATTTACCTACAATAAACAACTTGACACAATTGATGCATAATTGGCAAAACTAGACGTAAGCGGTAGAGCTATTTTTAATGTTTGATCATCACTGGAATATAGTCACTTTCGTTTCATTTTGTTTTTACATCAAGTACTGTTGCGAAAAAAGGTTCGTGGATCATGTAACATGCATAAATATCATGGAGATACAAATGGGTTTCAAGCACTTGTTCAAAATTAAAGACAGAGCTGCTTCGGATACTAAATTTGCGAAATCCATACCAAACGTTTCACATAAGATGTTATCTTAAATTAAAGCGGAATATGCTTTTTATAAATCAGTCAACAACGATAGAAACGCTTCGATATTTCTCTCTAGAATGACACACCATTTAGGTAACGGATGTCTTCAAAACCGGCATGACGATTCTGTCAGAGCGCCATCGGTGGTTCGGCTGTTTTTAAAGTATGGATGATTGGCTTATATCATCAAGACGTATGCTGTGCAAGTATTGACTTACGCTTAATGCAAATAGGTGTAAATTCCATTCCCTCTGAAACACCAATTCGACAAAAATCGTGATTGTCAAGCTGTCATATCGCTTTAAACTGGAATGAACGTGGTAATTGAAAGTCGTGACTTTTCTTGAGAAAAATAATAATAATAATAATAATAATAATAAAATACATTTATAAAGCGCTATAAACACAGTTTCAAAGCGCTGTACATTAAAATAACAAAATAAGTTTTTCAAATATCAAGATACATGAATACATATTAAAAACAATTCATAAAACACTATGACCAGCACAGAAATCTTATTTAAAAATACCCTTTAAAAACAACAATTTATGCACACAAATATACTACTAGTGATCATTGGTAATGTAACCTTACGCAAAACGTAATATTTCAGACGCACGACATGTTATGGCGAAAATTATTTGAACAAAATATCCTTTAAAAACAACACTTTATGCACACAAATGTAACAGTAATGTAACCTTAAACAAAACATATTTCAGACACACGGCAAATAATGTTATGGCGACAAATTATTTGAACAGAAATGTTTTCAATTTAGATTTAAAACTGCCAACCGATGAAGCACCCCGGATTGTCTTTGGGATGTTGTTCCACAATCGGGGTGCTGCGACGGCGAAGGCCCGATCACCGTACTTGGTCTTGGTGCGAGGCCCGGGCCTGAAGAGGAGCTGCGAAGAACTGCGAAGATTTACTGCCGGAGTATAGTCCGATAATAGTTCACAAATGTACTTGGGTGCAATACCATGGCGAACTTTGTAAGCGGTGAGTAGGATCTTGAAGCAAATGCGATCCTGGATCGGAAGCCAATGAAGCTGGCGAAGTATTGGTGTTATGTGCTCTCGACGTCTAGTCAAAGTCATAAGTCTTGCAGCCGCGTTCTGCACACGTTGCAATGATGCAATCTGAGCAGCTGCAAGACCATGCAACAAACTATTGTTACAGTCCAGTCTTGACGTGACGAATGCATGGATTAAACGCTCCGTGGCAGGTCGATCAAGATATTTACGTATCTTTCCAATTTTGTGAATACCGAAGGAAGCAGCACGGCAGATGTTACGGACGTGTTGCTTCAGAAGTAATGTACTGTCTAACACAACACCAAGATCTTTGGCAGAATCAGATGCTTTGATATTGGCATCACCAATACATACTGGAGGAAGAGAAGAAGCTTTTCTGTGTTGAGAATGAAAATGCACAATTTCAGTCTTCGCATCGTTCAACATAAGCTTGTTGGTGATAGCCCAAGCTCTTACATCGGCGACACACATTTCAAGTTTATTGACAGCCTCAGGATGTTCAGATGATTTCAGGACCATATACACCTGTGTATCATCGGCGTAGATAACATGTTGGATACCACTATGAGCACTTATAACATCACTTAATGGTCCAGTATACAAGATGAAATCCAGAGGACCCTTAACCGATCCTTGAGGAGTACCACAAGGAAGGGGAAATGTGTCAGAGAGAACTTTGTCCACTACAACAGCTTGAACGCGGTCTTGTAAGTATGACATGAACCAGTTCAGCACTGTTCCTTCAAATCCGTATCTGCTCTGCAAACGTTCGAAGAATATAGAATGGTTGATGGTATCAAATGCCGCTGAGTAGTCTAGCAACACTAACACCGCTTCATTGCCAGCATCAACAGCTAGTAGCAGATCATTCATCACACGAAGCAGCGCGGTTTCTGTGGAGTGATATTGACGGTACGCCGATTGTGCTGTCGAGAAAAGTTCATTTTCTTGCAGGTAGGTTCTCAGCTGGGATGCTACCACTTTCTCTAGAACTTTAAAGGTGAACATTAAATTTGCCACTGGTCTGTAGTTGTTGAGATCATTTATGGGAAGGTTCTGTTTCTTGATGCGCGGTTTTACGTGAGCCGTTTTGTAAATTGATGGCACAACCCCCGATTTCAAAGAACCATTTATGATCTGCGTAATGTATGGCAGTAATACGTCAATGCAGTCTTTCAGTAGAAATGTCGGTACTGGATCCAAGTCACATGTTGTTGACGCAGATTCTTTTATTATCTTCAGGACAGTCTCTTCCGATACCTGAGAAAACTCTGTAAAATGGCTGCTGCAGCTCTCTGGAATGTCCACACTGATCTTAGGTGGAACCGTTGCATTGAGAGTGTCACTTATTGACTTCAACTTGTCATGGAAAAAGACACCAAAGTTGTTAGCCAGGGTTTTGGCACAGGTGTGCTCAGGCAAAGTTTGTGCAGAGTTGGGAGAACAGAGCTTATTTACACTACGGAAGAGATCTTTGTCATCACTCTCCGAAATTTCAGTCTGGTAATGCCGACATTTGGATTGTTCAATAAGATCTTTATATGTCTTGCATTGTTCCTCATAAAGTTGCTTGTCAATTTCGAGATTGGACTTGAACATTTTGCGTTCCAGACGTCGCTTAACCCGTTTTGCTTCACGAACTTCTTCCGAGTACCATGGTGCATTTGGTCTCAGTGTAACGTTTTTGGTCTTTTCAGGAGCATGATTATCGAGAAGTTCACGGAGCACCAGGTTAAACTGCTCAGCCAATGCAGATGTATTAGAAGCAGTAGCCAAAGCAAGCGGAGATGATCGAATGTCGTCTTTAAACTGATCAATGTTAATGTCGCGTAGTTTGCGATAAGTCACACTCTTTCTTGAGGTTGAAGGACGAGGAAAGTCAAGCACTGCAAATAATGCAACATGATCCGAGGGTTGACCTGGGAGCAGCTTAGTAGCACACATAGGGTGGTCAACCTTGCGAGTGATTAGGAGATCTAAGGTGTGACCGCCCTTATGAGTAGGTCCTTGGATATGCTGATGGAGATTAGCAGAATCCAGAATGTCTAAAAAGATATCGCTTCCCTATCGGTATGGTCATCAACATGGACATTGAAGTCCCCAGTCATAATGAAATGACTACATATTGTCATTGTTTCCTCCAATAAAGACGAGAAGTCGCGTAAGAACATTCCAGATGTTAGTTTATTCCCGGTGGAAGGCGGAGGCCTGTATATGGCAAACAGCCTCAACACAGATGAATTGTAGGTCACCGAAAGGTCCATATGCTCAAAACTGTTGAACTGTATCGCATCATTCAATGTCACCTTCAAAGCACTTCGGTAAATCACACAAACACCTCCTCCACGTGATGGGCGAGGTACATGGCAGTGTTGATAGTCCGGTAATGTCGAATTTAAATCGGCAATGATAGTATCATCATAACCATTTCCCCATAACCAAGATTCGGTGATGACAAGGATGTCCAGATCTTTATCCATGATCAGATCGCATATGGATGTCATTTTAGTCATGTTTAAGCAACATGTATATATTACTGATTAAGTTTTTCAATTGATTTTAAATTTTAAAGGAAAAGAGCTTAAGACATTTGCTAAAGAAATTACATTTTCTTGGTTTAGCAGTAATGTAGCTTGGGACACCATCACGGCGTTTGGTTATTTTAAAATCTAACTGTACAGATATGATGTGCGCCAAGACTATAATAATAAACAGCGGTGCTTTTAGACCTTTGTAACAGTGTGTAAAAGTGTGTATCAAGTTACGGTAAAAATGGTGTTAATGTTTAAAAATCAGGAATCATAACAATGGACGCCATTATTTTCAAACAGTCATGCATGTTCAAATCAAATAACCTAGTCTTGATAATATCGCTATTTTTAGCTCCTCGTTAATAAGATTCTAAAAACTGTGATTTGTTTTCCCATACGATAACGTAATTAAAGTACCAAATATTTTTTAAATCCCTTTAAAATAATCTCGAAATAAATCAATCGGAAGCGCGAAGTTGGAAAACATGTATATATTTATAGAAAAAAGATATCAACGACGGACTTAATATCAATCACGAAAGTAATCCACTTATTTTTAACGATGTCTAATTTTGTTTGATCAGATTGTGTACGAAACCGTGCAATAGATGTTAGTATAATTAGTCAGCCGCCAACCATTATTTGAGCAGTATTCATGAAATTTCAAAAGAGGCTATAATTTATACCCAATCTATACGTACTAAGGTAGGACCAATAAAATGACATACTCCTTTTTACAAAGAAGGAGTGACAGACAGAGATTATAATAAGATGAACATATTAAATAGATATGAAGCTTTCGTCCCAGCGACGGAAGTTTAAATTCGGTTTTTACACCCACATCAGGAGGGTGAAAGTGCATAGGAACAATGCCGGAAACTACGTCACGCTATTGTTCGACCTAGGCTACATCATTTTTAACGCATGCGTGTTCGTTAATACAGCTTTAGTCTCCTCCACCTTCGCAACACGGTACGTGGAATGTCTGGAATCACACTGACGGCGAAGGAGAATACTAGCTGGTCAGACAGTTTAATTTTATCAAGCATATAGTTGAATCATTTTCTTACGATCCGTGACCATTCATAGCATACCTTTGTTTCTCTGAGGATTTGACTAGATGGACATATTCTAAGAAAAAATAGCTCCTATGTCCCTCCCAAAAATGGCGGGAAAATCTATTTATAGCTCATTTTTCAAAATGGCCGCCGGTGACATTTTGAAAAACATGAATATCTATATACCATGTTCTGGATAGGCTATAATGACAAATAATATGCCGTTTTTCACTATCTTTGGCATGCTCAACCTTTTAAGATAAAATTTAAAGTGTTGAGAGGTTATCTTGACCCCTAAATCCAAAATGGCCGCCAGTTCCATATTGAAAAACATGAAAATCGATATATCATGAAGTGGATAGGCTATGATAACAAACAATCTGTCGTTGTCAACTATATTTGGCATGCAAAACCGTTTAAGATCATATTCAAAGAGTTTGGGGTCACATTGACCCCTAAATCCAAGATGGCCGCCAGCGCCATATTGACAAAAACATGAAAATCTATATACCATGAAGTGGATAGGCTATGCTGACAAACAATGTGTCGTTTTCCACTATTTTGGCATGCCAAATCTTTTTTTGTCATATTCAAAGTGTTTTGGGGTCATCTTGAACCCGAAGTCCAAGATGGACGCCAGCGCCATATTGAAAAACATGAAAATCGATATATCATGAAGTGGATAGGCTATGATAACAAACAATGTGTCATTTTCAACTAATTTTGGCATGCAAAACCATTTAAGATCACATTCAAAGAGTTTGGGGCCACCTTGACCCCTAAATCCAAGATGGCCGCCAGCACCATATTGACAAAAACATAAAGTGGATAGGCTATACTGACAAATATTCCACTATTTTTGGCATGCCAAACCTTTTCATGTCGTATTCAAAGTGTTTGGGGGGCATCTTGAACCCTAAATCCAAGATGACTGTCTAAGCCATGTCGAAAAGCATGAACATCGATATTTAAGATGTGACACACATGAGGCCACTACTTATTTTTACTCAATTACTTATACTATAGATTTTGAAAGTGTTACTTTTGAAAGTGAGACTGATAAACTAGTATGCATGCTGAAAGATCATTGCCCTGTAAAAGACAGTTTAGAAAAAGTAGAGAAATGGGAGAACATTAAGGACAAATTTTTACAATGGAAGGGCCTTGATAAATTTCAACATGTCAATACAACAGTGGAATGGGATAAAGGACCTAAGGGTTATCATATGCATGCTACTTGTTGTACCACGATGTCTAACACACACGCTCACTGCCAAGCCACAAAACGCAAGGACAAATCTGAGAAAAAAAGGCTGCAGTCAGCAATCATCTTTCTCAGGACCTCCTCCCAAGAAACTTCGTTCAAGTATAGATGTTCTGCATGATAAGGCATTGTGCGTCCATAAAAGTCTGGTAACAGGGACAAAAACACTTTTGTTACTTTAACACAAGATGCATGGAAACGGTTCAAGGCACACTCTATCTACATTGCAGATGAGGATACAAGAGAGCGGTTAGATATGTTAATACCGTCAATCCCAGACGGGCAAACAGCATTTGGCTTGGAAATCAGATATCACCGTCATTGCTGGCGTCAATATGTCAGCAATCACGCGAAAGATAATCTCAGTGAAAATGCTTAATTCTTTCAACATTTTATCCAACAAGTCGTATTTAAAGATCGTGAAATACGCACCCTTGAAGGACTGCTCCAAGATTACATTCGCATTACTTCAAACTACGGGCACTTTTCTCAAGTAAGGTCCAGCTACCTCAAGGAACGTCTGATCAAAGAATTTGGAAAAGACATAGGATTTCACGTACGTATTCAGAAGAAAGTTAGTGAGCTTGTGTATGATACAAGCACTTCCGATACATACATCGAGGCCGTGCTGTTATCACTGGGAGTAACGGATGACCAGTTGGTCAAGAATGTCGCAACACGACTCAGAGAACAGGTCATCGAAACAACCACTGTTCCTTGGCCCACGTATATACATGTGGTGGAGCAAGCTGAAAACTTGAGTGAGCTCCTACTAAAGTTCATTACCTGGTTGAAAAAACACAGGTCTAACTGATGACAACCCAAAGGTCCGATCAATTGCGTCAATCTTAGGGAGAGCTCGTTATTTACGACAGGGGGGAGTGGGCATTTTGAGGGGAACCCGAATTTTTTATTTGATCTTGAGGTGGAAACGTAATATTGTTTGTTGAACCAGGAGGGGGATTGTTAAGTTTAAAAGGGGGAATCTGACAATTTTGAGTGGACGCGAGGGGGAAAGCAAATTTTCAAATTCCGCCCTTGTTTTCACGAATTTCTCTATTTAAAACTTAACAATCCCCCCCTCCTGGTTCAACAAAAAATTTCGACCCCCAGATAAAAAAAAAAATCAGGCTCTCCCTTTAAAATGCCAACCCCTGTCGTAAATAACGATTGCTCTCTAAGATTGACGAAATTGATCAGACCTTTGGGTTGCCATCAGCTGAACCTGTGTTAGGTTTTTCAACCAGGTAATGAGCTTTAGTAGGAGCTCACTAAAGTTTTCATCTTGCTCCAACTCATGCATGTACGTGGGCCAAGGAATAGTGGTTCTTTTGATGACCTGTTCTCTAAGTCGTGTTGACCAACTGGTCATCCGTTACTCCTAGTGATAACAGCGCGGCCTCGTTGTATGTATCGGCAGCTCTTGTATCATACACTAGCTCACTAACATTCTTCTGAATACGTTCGTGAAATCCTATGACTTTTCCATATTCTTTGATCAGAAGTTCTTTGAGGTAGCTGGACCTTATTTGGGAAAAGTGCCCGTAGTTTGAAGTAATGCGAATGTAATCTTGGAGCAGTCCTTCAAGGGTGCGTATTTCACGATCTTTAAATACGACTTGTTGGATATGTTGACAGAACAAAGCTTGAGCCTCCCGAAGGTTAACATGCATTTTCACTGAGATTATCCCTCGCTTGATTGCTGACATATTGACGCCAGCAATGACGGTGATATCTGATTTCGAAGCCAAATGCTGTTTGCCTGTCTGGGATTGACGGTATTAACATATCTAACCGCTCTCTTGTATCCTCATCTATATTTCAGGTATATTTCAGGTATATTTTATTAAATGTCATAGCAGTATTAAAACACTGAATTGCGACACAAATTACAATTTATAAACACCAAAATTTACACATTAATTAATACAACATAAAAATATATATCTATGTACAATTTCAAAGTAATATATTACTACATCAAAAAACATATTTAAAAGAAAAAGGAATTATAAAAACACAATTTAAATCAAATTCATAAAAAGTCAAAGAGGTAAGAGCAGTGCACTGGTAGGGAGCTCAATTATTGCACACAAAAAAAACTTTCATATTGATTGAATTTTATCTGCAATGTAGATAGTGTGTGCCTTGAACCTTTTCCATGCATCTTGTGTCAAAAGTAACAAAAGTGTTTTTGTCCCTGTTACCAGACTTTTGTGGACGCACAATGCCTTATCATGCAGAACACCTATACTTGAACGAAGTTTCTTGGGAGGAGGTCCTGAGAAAGATGATTGCTGACCGGACATCCCAGCCTTTTTTTTTTTGATTTCTAAGATTTGTGCTTGCGTTTTGTGGCTTGGGAGTGAGCGTGTGTGTTAGACATCGTGGTACAACAAGTAGCATGCATATGATAACCCTTAGGTCTTTTATCCCATTCCACTGTTGTATTGACATGTTGAAATTTATCAAGGCCCTTCCATTGTAAAAAATTGTCCTTAATGTTCTACCATTTCTCTACTTTTTCTAAACTGTCTTTTACATGGCAATGATCTTTCAGCATGCATTCTAGTTTATCAGTCTCTTGGTTGCTCTGTAGCTCGTCAGTGTCTGTTCTGTTCTCCATCACATGCTCTTAACGTGCAACTTTCCTGAAAGAACAAATCTAACACTTTCAAAATCTACAGTATAAGTAATTGAGTAAAAATAAGTATTGGCCTCATGTGTGTCACATCTTAAATATCGATGTTCATGTCTTCCGACATGGCTTAGACAGTCATCTTGGATTTAGGGGTCAAGATGCCCCCCAAACACTTTGAATACGACATGAAAAGGCTTGGCATGCCAACAATAGTTGAATATTTGTCAATATAGCCTATCCACTTCATGTTTTTGTCAATATGGTGCTGGCGGCCATCTTGGATTTAGGAGTCAAGGTGACCCCAAACTCTTTGAATATGATCTTAAATAGTTTTGCATGCCAAAAATAGTTGAAAACGACACATTGTTGGTTATTATAGTCAATCCACTTCATGATATATCGATTTTCATGTTTTTCAATAAGGCGCTGGCGGCCATATTGGATTTAGGGTTCAAGATGACCCCCAAACACTTTGAATATGACAAAAAAAGAGTTGGCATGCCAAAAATAGTGGAAAACGACACATTGTTTGTCAGTATAGCCTATCCACTTCATGGTATATAGATTTTTATGTTTTTGTCAATATGGCGCCTTCGGCCATCTTGGATTTAGGGGTCAATGTGACCCCAAACTCTTTGAATATGATCTTAAACGGTTTTGCATGCCAAATATAGTTGCAAACGACACATTGTTTGTTATTATAGCCTATCCACTTCATGATATATCGATTTTCACGTTTTTCAATATGGAACTGGCGGCCATCTTGGATTTAGGGGTCAAGATGACCTCTCAACACTTTGAATTTTATCTTAAAAGTTTGGGCATGCCAAAGATAGTGGAAAACGGCATATTATTTGTCATTATAGCCTATCCAGAGCATGGTATAATTATAGATATTCATGTTTTTCAAAATGTCACCGGCGGCCATTTTGAAAAATGAGCTAAAAATAGATTTTCCCGCCATTTTTGGGAGGGACATAGGAGCTATTTTTTCTTAGAATATGTCCATCTAGTCAAATCCACAGAGAAACAAAGGTATGCTATGAATGGTCACGGATCGTAAGAAAATGATTCAACTAATATACCGGTAATACCTGAACAATCACCGTCATTTGATCGATTTACTACAGAATATAATTGATTATTCAAAATATAATTTTAATATTGTAAACCTGTTAACTTGTATATTTGTGTACTAAAGTATAAGGACACGTGAATAAAATCATGTCGAAGACAAAATGGCCGCTAATCCGCCTATTGTCTAGACCTAGGATACATATTTCAACAGAGGGCAGCAGTCTAGGATGCCTATCCCTTTGTCTATTATTCCTGCCCACATTCAGGTTGTGATCTAATTAAATATTGCAAGCATGGCACCGATATGTGTTGGGTATGTTACAAGTAACAAATACGTAGTAGTTGGGTTATACCTGTATCGGGGCCGCACGTGCGTAGTTTTATATCGCAATATCACCCACGCATTGTTATCTGTGGCGAAAACCCTGCTCATTACCAAAACAAAAGCTGTATCCTCATCCTAGTTAAGTTATAGAGTAGTACTCAACCCCTCCCTCATGGCCTTAATACGGCATCGTTTTAAACAGTGTTCTAAATATTTACACCTTCATATAACACCATTACAGCATACCTTAATATGTGGAGGAATTTATGCTAATTCTACATTGAAAAAGAAAATCCTCTGGCCTTATCAATTCACAGTACTCAATGATTTGCCTAACTAAAGCAACATACATTCATGTATTATGATCGTTGTTATCACCAGTTCTCAATATGGGTACCCAAATCGAAGTCGGATGACAGTGTAACACCAAGATACGTTTGTGAAGATTATCATTCATCCAGGTAGTAAACAGTATTAATATTAAACTATAATCTAGTCAACTGGACTTACTATTTTTGAGTGGGAAATTTTCACGTCCAATCCTGAACGCATCATCAGCCCTACTGATTTTCTGGCGGCAAAAGTTCATTGACCTGTGAAACGGATGTTGTAGTATCACAGGTCACCACCTTTGAATTCAACCTGAGAGGTATCTTCCTGATCGCTGAACTGTAGGCCCCGGCCAACTTTTGCCGCCAGAACATCAGTAGGGCTGATGATGCGTTCAGGATTGGACGTGAAAATTTCCCACTCAAAAATAGTAAGTCCAGTTGACTAGATTATAGTTTAATATTAATAACACCAAGATGTTAATGGTGATGTGCTTTACAAAACATTTGTCTGCATTGAGGGGGGGGGGGTTAACGGATGGTACTACATCTCAGTATAGTGCCCAGATCATTTTGCATATACCATTTCTTGTCATCAGCATACTGCGGGAGTGAAGACGAAACTAAACTGGATAGATCAAAAACATGAATGTTAAATAACAAGGGTCCCAAAGTGGATCCCTTGGGGACACCAGATTTCACACGAACACAGTCAAAAAACTCACTGCTATATACCGAACCCTTTGCATGACTGTATTCACGGATGAAGTGAGCTGATTCAGAGATCTGCTGTTTGATTTACTGTTTGTAACAAAAAAGGGCGTATCAAGGTAAATAACAGTAATAATGTTTAGGGTGTAATGGGTCTTTTCAAGTTACCTATCATAATAATGCAAGACATTATTGTCAAATCTTCAAGAATCAACATGTTCATATTAAATAAACCTAGTCTTGTCAATGTCGCTATATTTGGCTCCTCGTTAAAAAACTGTGATTGGTTTTCTATATGATAACGTCAGTGAAGCAGGTAATCTTTTTAAATCGCTTTTATATAATGTCGAAATAAATCAATCGGAAGCACGAGGTTGGAGAAAATGTATCTATTTTGAGAAAAAGCTATCAATGACGGACTTAATATCAATCATGAAAGTAATCCAATTATATTTAATGATGCCTGGTTTTGTTTGATCTGATTGTGTAAGATAAACTGCAACACTTTTGTTTCGTTTTGCTGGAAAGATAAATGTGAGTATATAATTATACTATGCACATGTTTGTTTGTTCCCGAACTTATATTCAGTTTGATACAGCAGTTACAAATTTTAGGTGTGTTGACTTTCATGTACGAGTTTCTTTGTTATTCATACATTATTGTGTTGCCAGAATTTTGCACCGTCTATCTATTTGATTACGATTTCATTTCATCAGCTTTGTAGACAGAAGAGCGTCTTGTGCAAAAAGGAGTATAATCAAAATGTAAAAGAAAAAATAAGTCATTATAATATATCTCAAGCTTTTCATTGATCACAGGAAGTTCAACAAGGAAGTAATCAAAATTGTACTTTTAAATTGAATTTAGATAACTCTAATTTATAAACATTCCTCCAAGAAATTTTCATGCATAAATTAAAGAAACACGATGGTTTCCGCTTGACAAAGTGCTTGCAATAACATTACCTCCCAATTAAAGGTGAATTTACACTTCGTTAGTGAGCGACCAACCTTTGCTTACCAAATAAGTAGCGAGCTTTCCAAAATTTACAAATATCGCTTTACCTCATTGGTTTAAAGACTAGTCGTTCAGCGCTCAGCGACTGTTATTCGTTTTTGCCTAGGGATCATGCTAAAATAGTAATAATAATTTCTAAGCGCTCTTTAAGGGATCTGGAATGAGCGTTTTGAGCGTTTCGACAGTATTTTTTTGTGGGACATGAGAGTACATCAGACATATCGAATTACATTCTGAATACGAAGAATGTCTTTCTAATATCAAATAATTTTCATTTTTTAAATTCACGATATAATACAAATTTTATGACAAATTATTAAAATTTGATATTTTTCACATTTTTGATATATAACAGTCCTCGAATCTAATGATATATTTTTAAAGTGTATGTAGCTGGGAGGAAAGGCCGACGATCAATTGAAAATTTTGACCTTTCATATTGAAGATATGGATTTTTTCCCAAAAACACGTAATTATTTTTGGAGTTTTGGGAAAAAAAATCCATATCTTCAATACGAAAGGTCAAAATTTTCAATTGATCGTCGACTTTTCATCCCACCTACATACACTTTAAGTACAAATCATCAGATTTATAAAGTTTACTTCGAGTACTGTTAAATACCAAAAATATCAATTTTTAATCATTTGCCATAAAATGTGTATTACATTGCGAATTAAAAAAAAAAAATCAAAATTATTTGATATCAGAAGGACATTCTTCGTATTCAGAATGAAATTCGATATGTCTGATGTGCTCTAATGTCCCACAATAAATACTGTCCAAACGTTCATACCCCATCCCTTAAGCAAAGGCATTGTTCATCGACTTTATAACCGTATGACAAAACAGGCGAAAACAGTAATTCTTTTTGCACACGATTTGCAATTTAAAGATAATCTGCCTTTGCTCATTGCAATGAATATAGTATATGGACAATATAAGTTTCCTGTTTCATATAATGACATAAAATTGGCAAAATATTGTAGGGATCAACCGGGGTTTTGACTTTTGATACCTACATCTTGGTCAAAAATTATGCCTTAGGGAAGTATTAGCTTTCGTTCGATATAAGAACTATTCTGGTTGGATGAATTGAACATTGGGTTTTAACAAAAACAAATTGTGACACAATCTGGTCCATGGGGGCCAAAGGCGGCAAATTTGAAATTGAGATAAAGCCAAAAATATGGAGTAAAAACAATAAGATACATAAGAAAATACACATCACAAATCCTCATAACTTTATAACCAGGTATGCTAGACCTTTGTTGTTTTCAGTGTATGATAGTCCAATGTTACAACAAGGCGATAATTATAGTAACCCAATTTTATACTAGTCACCAGCTGGAAGCTCACACAGTTCTTATGATGCTATGCACTCAACCGTGTAGTGTAAACACAGACTATGTAGAGACAAGACATTGCTAGGTTAACTGTGCTTGGACACATGTTTGTGCTCAGGTGTATCGAGGTGGAAACTGTGCATAGATGCGTTTATAAGAGAATAGTTTTTCAGCCAAACCTTTCGATATAAACTTCTACTGAGACAGTATCTGTTCTGTTATTTACTTGTAGATACTGTAATATTGTGTCCGGAGTAGACTAATTATACAAATCGTATCCTCCCTGTCTAAACACAGTATTTGCTATACTATTACGATGTTCAAGTAGGGAAGCTGAACAAAGCTATATTATATGCACTTATTGCTTATCATACGCCTACACAATTACAATCGAAGGCTCATTTTCTGTTTCTCAATATCAAAATGATTATTGTGCAACGAGCTTGTCAATAATCTGTAGTGCTTCGTTCACGGTGAAGTATTGCAAAAGCCTCACTCAGCCGCCAACACTCTATTTGCGCACTATAATCATGATATTTCAAAAGTGGCCATATATTCGCAGCAAAATCTAAAGGTAATTACAAAATATATATAGCATTATAGACATATTAAGAGTTTGTTTCAAAACGGATTAAATCCATTTCGTATATGATAAACGATTTTGTAATATTCTGAAAAAAGCAACTTTATTTAAATAAGGATATTGCACTTTGATTATCATTATTTATTGGCGCGAGGAGTTATGAGACTTTATAGTCGAATAGATCAGTATTTGTGTTAGTCTCAAATGCAGTTTCTCTAGTGAAATGTCCGCTTCAAAATGTTAGGTTCATTTTAAGTGATAACAATACGATATACATTGTTATTATGAAGCTATTGTTTGGTGTGGCTTAAGTGAATCAAGATATCGATATAATAAGTGACAGATTTGTTTTCAAGTCTGAAGACTAAATGTCAAAATGTGAAACTGTTTGATGGTTATTGAAATGTTTTACCAAATGCTTTACTGTTACCTCTAATTGAAAGACATAATTGACTTTTATTGAATTCACAATTAGTGCTTTTAAGGTGAATCTATACTTTTCATTACACGTCGTTCTAAATGGAGATTAGGTACTCTGGAACGACCAACAAAATAACCCGTTTTTACTAAGAAGAAGACTTAATGTCAAAATGTTAAACATTTTGATGGTTACTTGGAGAAAGGTGGCTATCTTCGTGCAGAGTGCTCGATGCATTAAAGCAGAGCTAATAATACGAGTAGAACTTGTGGAACGAAAGTTGTAACTCTGAGTTTCACGCTAATGCGATCATCAGACAACTGATGGCTATACGCTACTTACCGTAGGCCTTATCCTATTAATGCGGACGTGATAGAGAAATTTGGTCTGTCGTAGAGGGCGACATTTTGATGGTTATTTAAATGTTTGTTTTAAGCCAATGCGTTACTGCTATCTGTAACTGAAAGACATCTGTGACGTGTCATGTCAAAAGCAGACACTTTTGGGCAGGATCGTAAATGGAGAAATAGCCAAAAATCTGCCCGAGGTGATTTTTTCACAATTTGGGTTTGTTGCGAATTTGTGATGTTATTAATGTTAAAAATATTGTCTGATAGTTTCAGACCGGAATATAACTGGCATCTTGTATTTTTGGGACATTTTTCAAGGCAATTCCTACTCTCAACATTGTCAATAATATTTTTAAAGGCCGATATCTCAATTTCCAATTTTATAATACCATAACTTACGAACTCAATATCTTCGATTAGGAATGTCCGATTTTATTGGGGAAAACGGCGTTGTGGAGCAAAATATCTCTTTATTCAAGATATGTAAAAACCCTAAAATTGATAACCTGCCCAAAGGTGTCTCCTTTTGATATGACGTCACATATAATGACCTGTTGTTGTTTTTTTACAAGGAAAGAATGAAAATGATTATAGGGTGAACATTAATTATACGCTCGCTCTAGTCTCAGCGATGGGAGTTTAAATTCGGCTCTACACCTACACAGAGGTGTTTTTCCATCCACTTCGTCAAATATATAAAATATTACAAGCCTGGCACTGTGTATATCACCATTGCCAGACACCTAGTAGATGGGTAATACCTATGTTGGGGCCGCTTGTGCGTAATTTTACGTAGCAATATCACCCACGCATTTACCTGTGGCGGAAAACCGTACTCATTGCCAATATCACAGCTGTATCCTCATCCTAGTTAAGTTAAAGAGTAATACTCCAATCCACACAATGCCTCAAAACACTTTATACGGTGTCGTTTTATACAGTGTCCTCACACCTCCAGATAACATCATGTAAAGTATACCTCGGTACCTCGATGTGTATTTTGAGTTTGACGACTAGTATTTCAGAGAAAAAAATTAAAAAACAAAAATTCTTCAAAAGTTAAAACGTAGCTGCTGTAAATAAATAACACGGCATGCAGGTGTTTCTGGATCAGTCTTCCCCCGAGTGAGCTGACGTATGTGCATGTAACGTATATAAAATGATGCATTTTACCCAAATGAGAAGAAACGCTAGTGCGGTATAACGATTTGTGAAGTGTTGGTCATGTACTACCCGTTAATGTTAGATTATCATGATTATGTACCTTATCAAACTACATTAGGTGCCCATATAAGTTATTTGACCTGTCTTTCTCCTCATGGACTATAATTGTTCACTCTAGCATTTTATGTATATAAAAGAACATAATCAAAAAACAAAACAAACAAACAAACGAACACAACGTAAACAAACAAAACAACAACAATAACAAAACACACGTAAGAGATGGGCTGGCCAGTATAAACCGAATTTTGTCACCCGCCTGTACTAAATCAAAGCTTCTGTCTTTATCGACTTGGGATGAAAGGTCTCGGAAACTGACTGATTAATTACAGCAGGTTAATCTTAAGTGCCTTGCTAGTGTTGAGTTGGTATTATACGAACGAAAACATCATCGCTTAAGCAAATATTCTAAAATGAGGATCTGAAATTGTACATTTTGAAGTAAGGTCCTTTTTCAGCTTGAGATGATATACGACTCTGAATGAATTGATTGAATTAAAGAATACGTTTTTAGACAAATATTTAGAATTTTTTACGTTTAGTTGTTGGTACACTCCTAGTGAAAATTGATATTGCGCCACAAACTTCTTTATTTTAATATGTTTCTTTGACAGTTGTCAACTTGGATACACAAATCAGGTGGTCGCTTAAAGCTAACTTTGACTTTTTGGCAGGTTCTACTAAATTCTTGGAAGAGTAACAAATTAAATTTTTTGGAAACGGTCGGTCAAATGAATTATCTTGCAGCCTTTTTGGTAGGCTCTACTAAATTCTTGGAAGAGTAAATAATTCTATTTTAGAAATAAAATCTTGGAAACGGTTGGTCACCAAATTACAAAATGCCATTCTGCGTCTGACCCGATAAGGTACAAATGGCCAAATGAGTTATTTCGAGGAACTGTCGAGGTGGAAATACAATGCTGTAAACTTAATTGATCAGTTCAAGTTAAGAACTCTTCAGATGGGTTTCGTCAAATAATTCTAATTGATGTTCCGTTGTCATATATCCTGAATGCTAGAAACCCACACGTTTTTCGCGTAAGAGAGTCTAGAATGTTTAAAACTATTTAATGAAACTTGCTTGACAATAACAATTTTGTTACCCTTATTAAAATGTGTTTGTTATTTCAATAACGTTGGCTATCTGTCAGTCAAATAGGCAATTAAATCAGAGAGGCGTACAGATATAACCATTGTTTGCTCACAGGTGATATTTTATTATTCTACTTGGCAATCATAAGTTAATGGCAGCAAATTTTAATAAATGAGAGAGAAGCGGAGATAAGGTATATCTTGAAATCGAAATATTGTAATTGAAGTCTTAGTATTGAGTCAAGGCCATAATGAGCATAACTATTATTTTGACACATATCACGGACCTCATACAAAATTAGCATTATTTCAATTTATCAAAGGTTCCACGTCATTTACATGCCGATAGCGATTTTTCTAAGCGCTTCACCTGTAAATGGTTGTATATTTTCTTAGTATGCAGCAATTAAGTGCAGTTTTATTATTAACTTCTATAAATAGACAAGCGTCAGTGTTTGTAAAGTGTTTGTTATGTACTTTCAGTTATTTTTAGGATCTACCACGCTTGGTCCGGCACGTAGAAGTTAATTTCTGTGTCACCTGTCTGCACTTAATTAAAGATTCTATCGTAAACAAAATTATAAATATAAATATGAAGTAAGGTTCTTTATCTACTTGAGATGAAAACTGGCTGATTGATTAGAGCATGATTATCTTAGACACTTGTCTTGCGAGTGTTGAGTTGGTATTATTACGCTCATCATCTACATACAGATAGACATTCGTTTAAAGGCCTCACTTCTGAATGGTATTATTTTTCTTATTATGCAGCAATTAAAGCCTTAATGTACGATCTTTTTTCAGAATTTACCTTTATTTTTTCAAACCCGATTTTTGGCATATTTGTAATACTTACATGTTCTAACTTAAATCTATGAGCAAACTGTCAAATTCGCTCTATTTGTAGTAAAACGGGATGATTTTCTGTTGGTCCGACATAAAATCATAATTTTTTAGATTATGATTTTATGTCGGCCAAGATCGCAAACCGTAGTCTCCTACAAAACTAGTTTGGTTACGCTCCTCCACATGTGGAGGGAGCTTAACCAAGCTGGCCGCATAGGAGACTAACTCTGAGGCCGCACCACAGGGCCGCACTCGCTGTCCTAATCCAAATCGTGCGAGATGTTTCGAGTGATAGAAGTGAAGTTTATGATGTTGTTTCTTTGCAAATTCCCAATGTTTTCGCGTCCAAATGTATTGGGAACTTTCATAATGATTGCATATTATCATTTTGGAAGAAAAAAAGAAAAATCTAACAATTTAAAAAGATCGTACATTAAGGCTTTAAGTGTAGTTTTGTAGACAAGCGTCATTTCCTATTCATCTATTCCACTAAATCAATTTTTTTTACAAAGCGAAGCGAATATATTTGAAATATTTCTCAAAAGACGACAATTCAACTAACAAATTAAAAGTGCTACGTAAGATTTGCAATCGCGATAATATTTTTATCCTTGCCCTCCCAAGAGTAGGGACGGGGATCAAAAATTACCACAGAGAGGCCATCATAGCTTTCCCCAGTAAAAGATTGTTGCTATTGTGAAATTATTCCAGTAGTTCACGACTTTAATTGGGTAATTCATTGAATTTCAAGCCGAAAATCAGTTGTGTATAGACTTTTTTTTGGAGGGAGGCGCTAATAATTATTATGACGCCATAGCAACATCAATTGGCGATATTTGTACTTAAATTGTTATATGGATTGGGGTTGAGTTGAACAAAGATAAAACTCTTTCCCTGAAAAGGACTTAACAATAAATGAAGATGACTTGGTAAATAAATGACTCTCCTTGGGTGACAGTAACAGTTTTTATTTTTTTTGGTCACAACTGTACAGCGGAAATAAACAAATTAAAAGAAATAAAACGTGACAAAAACAGACTTTCTATTGACAGAGCTACGTTATTCAAGTGGGCGTTTTTATTGTTTTTTCCCTCATTTTTGTATTGATACCATCAATATTTGTTGACCTTCATAATTGTCCTAGAAAGACAATGGATTTGATTCGGTCATTTCAAATTAAAGAACATTATTATTTGTATACTCTAATAATATTTGTACTGTAAATACCGCATTTACAACGCAATGGTTTCTACTTTTTAATGCTAATGCCCATCACACATATCAATGTGATAGAATACTTCGCTCGGGACGTGTGATGGCAATCGAGATAGATGCGCTAGATAGTTTGTTGTTTTGAATGTAATAATCCACGTCATTGGTCAATAATCGTTCGCTGGTTACTAGCGACAGTAATATAAATCAAGTTTATGTGACAAGTACTAACTGATCCATAAAGAAACGTGCCGCTTTCAGAAATGTAGAGCACGTACTTAGATATCTTTATTACATGGATCTAAAGGTTTGATGTCAACATACTCTCTCTCTATTCTTTCATAAATTTAACAGATATCTTGAAAAGTAAAGAGCCAATTCATTCAAACGTCAACTTTGGAACGAATTTTGCCAGTTGACAAATGTTTCAATTTCGTTTCAATCAAACGTAATGTAATACTAGCGTATACAATACATATTAAAAGCCATATTTGAGTGAGCCGAATGTATGAAAGTTCGTGCTTGCATCACATCGCAAACCAGAAAATGGAAATAATCTAATGTTATTTGATGCGAAACAGGAAATTTATTTTAAAATTGATAATGATTTTGATCTTAAAGTTCACAAATTTGAACAAAACATTTACTATTATTATAGAATATTTGCGTTAATGTATACGGAGAAGAATCGAACCCGCAACTCCCTTTTTTGAGTCAAATCATAAAACCACACTTTACAATAACCATGTGATTATTCAAAAATACTCTCCTATTATTGTCACAAAAAAGTAACCAGTGATCATAATTGGGATATCTCAGGAACAAACAAGACCATCACATGCCTCGGTTTATGGCTTAGAACAAGGCTCGTGCTTTCACTCGCAATAAAGTGACTAGATGTAATTTGGGTGGTACAATTTGCCGAAGAGGTAGTGATGGGACAGGATTAATTACCATAGCGATACCTGAAAACAGTTTAATTGTATTGCCCCCTATCTACTATAAACAGACTGCACTCATCACCTGTCATGTCTGTGTATATGTACAATCGTAGATTAAAATACTGTTTTCCTGGTCCATGACAGCCCAGGCCTTCTTACAGCACAATACTCCAGACCCTAGAGACGTCCCGCCATTCTTTCTTGTTTTGATTATCTTCGCATTATGTTTGCTATTGGGTGTCTGTGGAATAAATATAATATTAGCTTGGCTGACTATATCAAGCTTAATACTCTTTTCCAGTCAAGCAGTCAACATAGATTTCCAGCATTGCCATCGCAGCCGGACTCATGCTTCCATAATATCGTCATTTAAAATGTCTTTATTTGTGCTATTGTATGTTTGCTTGTCAGTATTATCAACGATTCATATCAAATCATATGAAATCAAATACAATACCGCTTTTTCAAAGACACTAATTGTACAGGTGTGAGTGCAACGTACATTGACTGAGCATAATATGAAATTTACATAGAATTACGATCCCGGGTATTTATGCCTATTCTTTGACGATCAATAGTGTGATGCAGAGTTACAGCGTACTTCTAGTGCAGGGCAATATAGTTAAAATTGTTTTCACCGCTTGCTATGGTAATCAATCTTGTTACAGCGAATAGGTTCTAGTTGAGACCTTTTGAGACAAAATCCACCTTTCATTTTGACCGAACATGTCATCACAAAAATCACTAAAACTCACCAATGTATTTGAATACAAATATTCTCAAGATGTCTGCGCATAGGGCATATGCTATTCCATCTACTATATTAAAGACCCGTATCAATAAATGCATGGTCCATCAGTGTTTTCTTGTAGCAACAAAAACACATAGAATGAGTGACAGCGTAGTCCCGGTTCGATTAATGTAAATATAAATCCTGAAGTGTTTTTCATAATACAATCCGCTTACATCCCCTTGAGACAATACCATGTTTCTGTACAGATTACGCTGTGAAATATGGACGCTGGCGAATATCCTCTCCAGTATCGGGGTTTCACTGCATGAAAGAACCTTCATTTTACTCAGCTCGTATTGCCGAAAAACAGACATCAGCGGTGTGGATGGTGAGTTTTGTACCTTAAACATGTAAAGGTCCTTTGAATAACGTTCAAACATGTTGGCGTTAACGAACTTTGCCCTGTTAGATGAGTCTGTTTGAGGTCCTAGTGTATGTTCCATGTGTCTTCCATTCATAAATTTACCACATATCTTAAGATAAATGGTAGGTAAAAGACCTCATTACAGTCGGTTCCGGTCATGGTAACGCCCGATTAGAGTTTTGGAATTAAATCTAAAACTGGAAATAAATTTTTGCAACTATTGCTACGTTGTGTCTGGAACCACCAGACTTCATCAGCCGCCCGATTGTTGGCTACACTTGAACGTTCTGTTAAAATGTCTCTACCAGTTATCTACGGCGACCCATTCACCAGGTCACTTGGGCGCCTGGGTGAAATTTTGTCAGCGTTATCTCATCTGTTAGTGTCGCGATATGCTTAAAAATCTACTGAGAAGGTTGCTATTTAGTCTAGTTGGTCTTAGTTATTAAAAGATGCCATGTAAATGTCTGGTATTCCATAGCTAACCAGAGTCATTTATTTCATGATACGTTTTCTGGATGACCATTCATTATCTGACCTTCTTTTCAGTGATATTGAAGCAATATACTACTTCAGTTGGTACCCAAGAACAACCCTGGAATTTTGGAAACGTTTTGGCCTTATAACGTCGTAAATTATGCTGCCAATGAAGTCATAATCAAGTAGAGAAAAATGACATGTCTGGCCATAAACAGCATTCGATACTGCATGTTATTGTAGCAAGGGGAGTTGATTACAATTCACGGCATGTTCCTCTGCTTTTAATCTGATGAAAATAAAACTCAATTATTATTTCCGAATTCCGCAGATTCTGCACTAGCATTGAAATGGCAAGGAGCGAAATATAATATGCAGTAAAACAATTGCACAGCCGTAGCATTATGAATGAACTGCACCTCCAGGTTTGAATAAGACGCAGGTGTTTCTACATTAAAAACCTAGTTAAACATGGAGTTACAAATAAAAGATGCATTATTTATCTACATTGGGTCAAACAACTGGACACAATTGAGGCCATTTTTTAGGTATAATGAACTATACTTCAGTGGTAACGTTTGCTTGACAGTTGGAATATTTTCACTTTCATTTAATTCTTGTTTGAAAGACAGACGGATTTCAAGTGATTTATTACATTATCAAAGACATTATCTTAGCACATACAATGCCCGGATATCTTAAACTAGAATATTCTTTTTATTAGACTTTCAACAGCTCTTTCTTTCTAGAACGACGTTAGGGATCATTCACAAACACTTGTTAGGGGCCTGATGCAAAAAAGGGAGGGGCTTAAGAGTTTTGACCCTCCTAGAGGAGGGGGGCTTTGAAAACATTGACCATATTTTTTCCCGGGGAAATATGGTTTATATGCTTTTCTATGGTGTTGACCTATAATTTTTATGTCAAAAAAAAAAGGGGGGCTGACATTTTGATATCTGAAAAGGGAGGGGGAATTCTCGCGATGAAATGTTTTTGGCATCATCCCCCCTAACAAGTGTTTGTGAACGGCCCCTTATAAATTGCAACAAATCGGCAAGGTATGCCCTTAAAACCTAACCGCCAATCGGCCGCTGCTGGTGTCCTGCATGGCACAACTGGCGATCGAGTGTGATTTCTGTTAAGGAGAATACACGAAGAACTGTTGATTCTTGAATAATAATCCACGAGGCGTTAGCCGAGTAGATTATTTTCAAGAATCAACAGTTTTGAGTGTATTCTCTGACTTAAACCATTGCTTTATACTAACAACTTTTAAGTTGTTAAAATACTTTCTTAAACTGTGGATTCGTAAGTTACTAGTAATAATAAATGGAAAAAGCAAACATTACATTGTTCCATTGTAATTTCTTTATCTGTTGATTCGTATTATTGATATATTACATTTACAAAGTATCTCACACCTGTAATTTCTGTATCTGTAGATTCGTACATAATTAGACAATCAATAGTTGTTTATACCATGCACTTCTGATGTATAGTACTGAAGTAGATGCGTTTATAGGTCTTTATTTTGCATAACAAGGGAAAATTGCCATAATAGTCACGGGTTCATATCAAATGGCCAATAACAAAATCATTGCAGTGCTACACCTGAAGATAGCTAGACCTGTGCTGTGTTCTGTATATTACTACACACGATTTTATTGAAGATGAAGGATGTCCTATCTTCATGATGATTTGCAGTTATTTGCCATATGGAAATTATGGAAAATATTCAGAAGAAAGGATACAAAGCAATGAAACTCTTCTTCCGTAAATCGAGTGTTCGGTTTAGGAACAACCATGCAATTATGGAAATTATTTGTTATCTTCGTTGAAATGCATCCCGTATTCATAGTAATTTGGATAATTGCAATTTTTCGATGGAATCATTCAAAGGATATATTGTTGATTCATGGGATTTGTTTTGAAGATGTCTTTTGAAAAGGGAAAGATTCTACATTTAGCCGAGCAAAGGTAGGCATATGTCCATTTTAAATGTGTAAACAGAGGAAGAATTCGTTTTATTTGGTTGGTCCTATTAATAATACCTACTGTCCCTGAATTTCAGCAGCAAAAAACAAACAAATAAAAAACAACCCACAACCAAACTTCGCCGCCTTCAACACGGAAAAAAGCCTCGACCTCAACTTCCAGCCCCCTGGAAATCAAATGGAGTGTCCATATAACCATGCTAACATTATAATATTTAATTATCGGATAGGCCTACTGATCGATATAAGTAAATATTCAAGTGTGCCAAAATACCACCAGATGAAACAAAATGCAGTTTCTACACGAAAGACTAATAAAAAGTAAACAGAAAATAGATCTACGGTGGCTTTTATCATTACTAAACATGTGCAAAACAAACAAATAAATAAACAAATAAATAGGCCTAAATGCATTGATACAGAATGTGTATTAAGTAGCAAAGTTTCCTTAATAAAAAACATGTAAGCGACTGAAATTAAAAGGAAGAAAAAGATAAAAGAACATAAAAAAAAAAAAACGACAAAAGATAATTTTTTAATTAAAATAAGTATAAAAAACAGAACATATATAGGCAGCGACTGCCTTTTGAGGAGAGCAAGAGCAATTACTCTCCTAATGCTCTCCTTTAATCTGATATTGGAGAGTGTTTTAGCTCTCCTTAGTGAACCATTCTGTCCCTACATTCCAAATATAAATGCTCCGAACAGCTCTCCTTGATGGCCCAGAAAAGCTATTTAATGCTCTCCTGAAAATTTCAAATGCCAGTCCCTGCACAGGCTTATGCAAATATTGGTGGAATAATAGATTTATGACACAAATGAAAGTGTAATGGCCAAGTTACACTAAAAATGCAAAATTTGCGTTGTTATTTTACAATACAATTTTGTCATGTTTGTAGGCCTATACAAAAGCTCGGTAGGCTATATAATTTTGGAAAACGTAAGATCAGCGCATGTACAAATAAAATACCACGGTATTCATTGTATATTTTAGTGTAAAATGGTTTCATAATTTTTGAATGTCGTTCATTTTATTTTATTTGTTCATGATAATGTTCCTTTTCCTATTACTTAATTTAGAAACAGCCGTAATTCTGTTTAATAAACTGTAGATTACATGTTTAGTACGAATCCACACTTCTCTGTACGAATCCACACTTAACTGTAGATTCGTGCAGAAAAGTGTTGATTCGTAGAAAATAATCTACAGTTTATTGAATAGACTGACGTCACAGCAATGGTTTAAATATTAAATATAACGTTCACCCGCTGGTTCTGTCAAGATTACGGTGGTCGACCGACAGTCGGGTTTTAAAGCCACTATCAAAAGGGTTTTGTTCTTGTACAGTACGGTTGATTGGTTTATCGAAATGATGCTAGTTTCTCACAATCTGCAGCAGTGTTTTTTTTTATATAGAAGAGTGACTATCACCCTTACTCCCAAATAACCCTAAACAAAATGCTGATAAATACGAGTATCAAAATCTCTTAATCATGAACTAAAAATAATGAGAAAGTTTTAAACACAGGTTTCCACATACACAAATTTGACAAACTCATCTAATCATGATGCTGAGAAATTATTTTCATTTCACTCGACTTACAATATTTACACGTAGTTCCATCATTTCTAAGCGATCTAATAAATATACAAGTATTGACTCACGCTTTACTCCACTTCGCTGCGCGATGCGATGCTGCGATGCTTTTAAACATCGCAGCATCGTGCGATGTTTTAAAAAGCAGTGGTGTCTGCATCTTCTTTCATGGTCATTTCTGCCAACCTTGATTTTCCAGCAGCCAACCACGGCCGCGATATCGCAGGGCAATGCGAAGAAAGTTGAGTAAAGTTCAACTCTCATCGCCGAGGATATTTCCACCGCGCGATGAGTATTTTCACCGCCAAGCGCGTAAAAACATGGCTCAGATTTCAGTTTTAAAAGCATCGCTGATCGCATCGCGCTGCGATGAGGAGTTTGAATCAAATTCTCTCTGAAAGATCAATTCAACCATAATCGTGATTTTCAGGCTCGCATGTGGCTTTTAACTCCGATGGATGCGGTAATCAAGAATCGTGACTTTCTCTTAACATGGATTTTTTGATAGGATTTAATATTGAGACACTTATAAAATAATATGCATGTTTTTAAACAGAGATATGTAATACTGATTAAATATTTCAGTTGATAAGCAAATACAATAATTGATCGCTGACAACTTTATCAAGTTAAAATAAAATCTTATCATGTTTTATTCTTATAATAAGCTTGTAGTTACTCAGAATAAATTATACATTTCCCTTGTCAACCCCCAAAAGATTGAAGATTTTGGAACAGCTGTTTTTTACTCATGTGATTTGGGTCTTCACTATATATGGAATCCGGCTTATTGCAGTAGTTATTATTCATTGCCTGTATTCACAGGAGAGTTCTCATGTTCTTATTCGCAACATGCGAGTCTTCCTTTCCTTTCTGCTCCTTTTTTAGACCTGATCTAGAGTGCTGTCACGACATGCTGTCATCTGTGTCTTTAAATAACTTCTCAATTGCAATGTACATTGGCAACTATGTCCAGGTTGGTAAGATGAGGTACATTGTATATACGATAGGGTATTGACGTGATTCGTATAAAAAGTCTGATTTCCGAATTCCAAATGTTACATTTTTTTAATGCTATAGTGAACAGTAGCCCAGCGACAGAGGTCAAGACCTTGAATAAGCACCAAGACAATATAACAGACAACTTCGTGGGCCAATCAGTCGTTCACAGCAGCTCATGAGCAACACGAGTAAAGGGTTTCAGTGAAGCATCAGACACATGAAATAAGATGCCTGTGCGCTCTGTTCTTGAAGGATGGTGCGCTGTTGTCAGATATGTCTCCGACTACTCCATCTGGTAGGCTATCCCAAACGTTAACGTTAACGGCAAGAGTCAAGTGGTTTGAGGAGGGTGAAACCAATTCTAAATATTTCATGGGGCTCGAAAAACACAAAGCAACTAGAAATTCAATTACAGAACTTAAGTTAAAAAACGGTAAAAATATCACAGACACAGATGACATTCTAAATGAATCTGTAGATTATTATACTAATCTGTATAAATCAAAAGAAATAGAAGATAAAGATATTGATGCCTACATTAATAAAACTCGTGTAGAAACATTATCTAATGAAGAAACAATCAAATGTGAAGGGTTACTAACAATTGAAGAATGTACAAAAGCAGTACAAACACTTAAACTTAATCGATCACCCGGAATTGACGGATTAACTCCCGAATTTTATAAATGTTTTTGGTCTGATATAAAAGAAATGGTTACGAACTCCCTAAATGAAGGTTTTGAAAGAGGTACATTGTCATTCTCTCAGAGACGAGGGATTATCAACCTATTTTTATAAAAAAGGTGATAAAAACAATTTGGATAATTTTCGACCTATAACTTTGTTAAATTATGATTATAAAATATGTACTGCTGTGCTATCAAATCGTGTCCAAAATATTCTTAAAAAGATTATAAGTGAAGAACAATGTGGATATGTTAAGGGTCGTTTCATTGGACAAAACATAAGAATTATTGAGGATGTTATTGAATATTGTAATGGTAAGAATAATGAATGCGCTATATTATTTATTGATTTCCAAAAGGCTTTCGATTCTTTGGAAATAAATTTTCTGTTGAAGTGTCTAAAAGATTTGGTTTTGGCTCACAATTTTAAAATGGATAAAAACCATTTATGCCAATATAAATAGCTGCATTTCAATGAATGGATGGTTATCAAGATCATTTGAATTAAAAAGAGGTATTCGTCAAGGCTGTCCATTATCGGCCTTATTATTTATTATGGCGGCGGAATTTATGTCAATAAATATTAAAGATAATGTAGATATTAAGGGTGTCTCTTTCAAAGAGGAACCAGACCTACAAATTAAAATTGTTCAACTAGCAGATGACACCACTGTATTTGTAAATGACATGGATTCTGTTAAAAAAGTTATGGAAGAAATTGAGAAGTTCAGTTTTCTTTCAGGAATAAGTATAAACAAACAAAAAACTGAGGGAATGTGGCTGGGAATAAATAAACCCTCAAATTTAATTCCAGATTTTAAATGGACCGAAGGTCCAGTGAAATGTCTTGGTTTATATTTTGGGAAGGATAAGAAGATTACCGAGGACCTTAACTGGAAACCTAAATTGATCAAATTGCAAAAAACCTTAATTAGCTGGAAAGCGAGAAAACTAACATATTATGGTAAAATAACGATTATCAAAACGCTGGGTATCTCACAAATACTTTATAATGCCAGTAATCTAAATGTACCCGAGTATGTTGTTAAGAACGTAAACAAACAAATTTTTAATTTCCTTTGGGGTTCAGAAAGAGAAAAGGTTAAAAGAAAAACAATAACAGGTTATATGGAATATGGTGGTTTGAAGATGATAAACTTAGAGCATCAAATAGCTGCTTTAAAAATAAAATGGATTGCTAGACTGTTAGATGGAAATAACAATACTGCTATATGGAAGAAAATATCACAACATTGGTTCAAACAGCTAGGTGGCTTGTCTTTAATACTCGAGCTTAATTGTAATGCGAAAGACATAAAAGAAATTGTGTATGACAAAATGCCTCTGTTCTATAAAGAGGTTTTAAAAGCTTGGTATACACTGCAAAACAGAAAAAGGAAAAACATTTCTGTAAACAATAATACTGTATTATGGGGCAATACAAATATAAGACATAAAAATAAAGTTCTTTTCTTCAAGGAATGGATTGATGCAGGTATAATACGCATGAAAGACATTGTTACAAATAATAGGTTTTTAAATTTAAATGAACTATCTCAAATTATCAAAAATCCACTGAACATTTTCTTATTTCACAAATTAATTCATGCGATTCCGGAAAACTGGAAAAAAGGGGTCAGGAGTAATTCTATGTCCTCCTGTAAAGAAAAATCGTTCACTATTTTTGAATTTCAGAATAAGCAATTTAAACACATATCCATTCTTGAAACGAAAGAAATTTATAGTATGTTAAATACTGATCTGGAGAAACCTGTGTGTATTAAGTATTGGGAAAAACATGGCGTGTATGAAAATGTGGGCGAAAGGGTATTTCAATTTAAAATTCGAAACAGAATTGAAAATAGATTGGGGCAATTCCAATTTAATGTGTTATACAATCTTATTCCATGTAAAAGGAATTTGTATTTATGGAAACTTAGTAATTCAGATACATGTGATTTTTGTAATAGTACAGATAATTTGGAACATTTCTTTATGTGTTCAAATAACAACGTATTCTGGATTAAATTTTCAAACTTTATTTGTCAAATGGAAAATTGCAACTTGTTTAAAATAAACCTGGAAAACATTTTATGTGGGTGGGATATTGAAAATCATGAAAAACATTTAGCTAATATTTTAATTGTTTTGGGGTGTTTTGCTATTTACAAATCTAGAATAATATACAATGACACTGGAAAATCCGTACCTATATTGATGTTATTTATTCAGGAAATAAAAAGAATTGATCAAATAATGTTGAATACAAAACGAAAACTGAGGATAAATATAGATAAAGAAAAATGGAATTATAGCAAAATATATTGGAATATTAAATGATGACACTATATTTAAAAAAATGGTACAAAGAAAGAAATAGAGAAAGAAAGAATATAGAATTTCAGTAATAAAGGCGTAAGCTAGACAATTTATTTGTCAAAGATAAAAAAAAACGTTAACTGCCAGTAGATATTGTTCTATAAACTGGCATTATGAGAGCATGGTAAGGCATAGACAAGCTGGACAAGTTTGAGCGGGTAGCACTTTAGAATTGTATGAATAAACCATAAGATTACCCCGTCCTTCTAGGGAGTTAAGCCGTCGGTCTCATGTACAACCAGTTTCGAAAAGAGCAGCCTCTGGATATCCCGATCCGCCCCGGTTGCCGGTGCCGTAATACTGCACCCAAGGAGGAAATAAGCTGATTCAGATTTATCTTATAAACAGCGGCGCTTTGGTAAAAAATCAACATGTCAACCTATGTCAACCTGTCTACATGGCTTTTCTTAGCTCCTTATTAATATGACTCTAAGAAAAAAGTCATTAGTTTTCCATACGACGAATAAGTAAAGTTAGAATCTGATTAAAAATGTAAATTAATCTCGAAATAAATCAATCGGAAGCACAAAGGGAGATAACATTTATTTGTTTAGCCTTAATATCATTCAAGTAAGTAACCAACTCATATAATCTCCTATACACAGCGGCGCTTTGGTAAGGGATCGACATGTCAACTGATATCAACTTTTCTATACCACTATTTTTAGCTCCTTATTAATAAGATTCTAAGCAAAATGTCATTAGTTTTCCATACGATGTGTCAGTTAGTGAAGAAGCCATCAACAACGGACTTAATATCGATCATGTAAGTAATCCATTCATTTTGAAGATTTTGTTTGATCAAAATGTGTTATACAAAATGCAGCACCGATCTTGAACACTTTTATCCCGTTTTAGTGGAAATATTAATGTTTTTGCTCTGTTCACGTCCGGGAGTTGTGTACCCATCGCTACAAATGTGAGGTCCAATGGGCTATGTTTTTTCTATTCATACACAAAGAGTATAATGTAAAATTGAACAATTCTGATGTGCTCACTAATTTGGACTCAAAGTTAGGTCATCTTTCTCAAGATCAAGAAAGTCAAATTGCAAATTTGATTCACAAATTTGACAATATATTTCATGATACGCCAAGTAGAACAAATGCTGCATTTCATGATGTAGATGTTGGCGATACAAAACCAATCAAGCAGCATCCTTACAGAGTCAATCCATTGAAAATGGAACATCTCAAAAATTAGATCAATTATATGCTAGACAATGATATAATAGAACCAAGTAGTAGTGAATGGAGTTCACCGTGTTCCCAAGCCTGATGGTTCATACCGATTGGTCGCAGACATGAGAACTGCAAATGTTCATTCAAAGACAGACTCATACATTATTCCAAGAATTGATGATTGCATAGACAAAATTGGGAATGCAAAATTTGTTAGCAAATTTGATCTTTTGAAAGGGTACTGGCAGGTTCCACTCACAGATCGTGCCAATGAGATTTCTGCCTTTTGTACACCATTTGGTCTTTATCAATACAAAGTTATGCCATTTGGGTTGAAAAACACACCCGCAACCTTTCAGAGAATGGTAAATCAAATTGTGGCTGACATAGAGGGGTGTGGAGCGTATGTAGATGATTTGATTGTTTACAGTCAAACTTGGGAACAACACATGGAACAACTCCATCAATTGTTTAAGAAGCTGTCTGAAGTACAGTTGACAGTCAATCTGGTAAAAAGTGAGTTTTGCCATGCCACAGTCACATACTTGGGATATGTTGTAGGTCAAGGACAGGTGAAACGTATCTAAGCCAAAGTTGAAGCAATTGAGCAATACCCCGCACCTGTAAACAAGAAGGCACTCATGAGATTTCTAGGAATGGTTGGCTACTATAGAAAGTTCTGTCCAAACTTTTCAGAGATAGCAAGTCCTTTGACTGATTTGTTGAAGAAAGATGCAAAATTCATTTGGTCAGAACAGTGTGAAAATGCTTTTCACAAAGTCAAATCTATACTCATGAGTTCACCTGATTTTCAGAAGCAGTTCAAGTTGACTGTTGATGCCAGTGACATATGCTGTGCAGGTGTTGTGATGCAAGAGGGTGAAGATCAAATAGATCACCCCATTTGTTACTTTTCAAGGAAATTCAACAAGCACCAGAGAAATTACTCCACAATTGAGAAGGAGTGTCTGGCATTGCTATTAGCATTGCTACATTTTGATGTGTATTTGGGTACACAGTATACCCTGTGCTTGATTTCACAGATCACAATCCCCTCACCTTCATCAACAGGATGAAGAACAAAAACCAAAGACTGGTGAGGTGGAGTTTGACCTTGCAAGAGTACAATCTGGACATCAAACATATTAAGGGAAAAGACAATGTAATGGCTGATGCCCTGTCCAGAATTGCATAAAAAATTGACAAACAAAAAATTCCTTTAAAAAGGAACTTATGTAACAAGTAGTCACTGTGTATGTTGAGTTAAGCACTCAAAGTTGAAGTTGATGTAAAAGAAAAAAACAATTAAGAAAGTTTTCATTACATTCAAACTTTCTTCTTTTAAGGGGGGAGGGTGTGATGTGCCCTGAGTAATTTAATTTGATGATTTATCTTTGTTTAAAAAGTTACATGAGTGATGACATTTTGGGGGAATTTCCCTCTCAAATTGAGCAAAACAAGTTTAATCATATCTAATTTGGAATATTTGGAAACCCCCCTGAGGTTGTGAAGTGAAGATGATGTCACGGGATTCCCCTCAGGAAATGATGTAACGGGATTCCCCTCAGGAAGTGATGTCATGTGAAAGGTTAATGTTATAATTAAGGCTTGGGAATTTCCAAAATCGCATTTGGCTATTAATATTTGGGATTTCCCACTGCTTGATATATAAGAAAATGTAAACACAATTATTGTCACAGTTTACAGTGTTGATATGGGCTAGCTAGCTAATATGCTTACAGTCCAATTCCTTCAAAGAAAGGAAATTGCAAACCAGAAATATTTTATGTAGTCAAAGTACTACTATTTGCCAGTGTTGTCGGAGAAGATCTAGAATACGTCAAAGAACGTACTTCTCCCAAAAAAGGAATATATATTCTTCTGCCGATTTGCTGAAGTCTGGGTAAAGGAGCAACACAACTGTCAAAATAAGTGGGGACAACTGCATCGCAGTCCTGCTTCCTGAAGATATTGTGTGAAAGGTGGAAATAGCACCAAGTTTGGAGAAAGCAGCGCAAGGAGTTAAGTTTAGAGAAAGCAGCGCAAGGAGATAACGGTTTGGAGAAAGCAACGCCATTTTCGTGTGAGGATTTCATACGCAAGGATATTTATAAACTCAAGTGTACACTGGACTTCGCTGATTTTCGCAGGACAAGTGAATAAGGATATATTACATCAGTCGTCCAGAACATTGCAAGAACTTTATGATCACCAAGAAGAAGAATGCTGGCTAAGTACTAAATAGATAAAGAGTGATTATATTTGATTATTGTGTATGTGCATTTGTTGTCATATATTGTACCAATCATAACGTGCTTTCAATTAAAGACTTAGATTTTGTTAGCTTAATCAAACAGTGTATTTGTGTTGTGCATTCGTGTGAATTCGGGTAAAAGGTGATTTTGGCATTGAGTCAAGTACGACTCGTAACAAAATATAATATTTCTTTTTCGTCAAAATGATTTAGTTTGCTATTAGGGAATCCGCCAGGAACCACGATGGCTATACTTTCTAGACTTGTTTCTGTTTTTGTATGTTTGCTTGCTATGATTATCAGTGATTCAAATCAAATCAAATCAAATCAAATCAAATCAAATCATTTCAAATCAAATACAATACCGCTAAATGTACAGGTGTGAGTGCAACGTACATTGACTGAGCATAATATGAAATTTACATAGAATTACGATCCTGGGTATTTATGCCTATTCTTTAACAATCAATGGTGTGATACACAGTTACAGCGTACTTCTAGTGCATGGTAATTAACCCTGTTACAGCGAATAGGTTCTAGTTGAGACTTTTTTGAGACAAAATCCACCTTTCATTTTGACCGAACATGTCATCACAAAAATCACTAAAACTCACCAATGTATTAGAATACAAATATTCTCAAGATGGCTGCGCACAGGGCATAAGGTATTCCATCTACTATATTAAAGACCCGTATCAATAAATGCATAATCCATCAGTGTTTTCTTGTAGCAACAAAAACACATAGAATGAGTGACAGCGTAGTCCCAGTTCTATTAATGTAAATATAAATCCTGAAGTGTTTTCCATAATACAATCCGCTTACATCCCCTTGAGACCATGTCATGTTTCTGTACAGATTACGCCGTGAAATATGGACGCTGGCGAATATCCTCTCCAGTATCGGGGTTTCATTGCCTGAAAGAACCTTCATTTTACCATGGAAGAAAGAGATGAGAAGGAACCACAACGACTTCGATCGGCCAAGTCTTAATCCGCTTATCTATTGACGCATGAAAAGAAAAGCTATCAATGGTACCTCCTTTCATGTATGATCCATTTACCGCGATCGATGCTTGGCGAAATCATTACTGGAAAAAAACTATAACAAACCCATCCACGAACAAACAAACGCTACCCGGAAGTAAGATTCTGTAATTTCACTGATGCTCTGAACATGTATAATAGCTTTGTTTTGGGATCCACAGTCAAACTGTTTTCTTGATCGTATTGTGTAGAAAATGTCCTTTAAAACATCGAAAAGGTCGTCAAAATCGGCCGTTTTTTTGCCGAGTTTCAGCTTTAGCAAATAAGGTAAGATTTTGGTGACTTTTTCGATGAAAAATAGATGTAAAATGTTCTTAAATAACGCACAATGTTCCGGTTGAGTCCGGTACATAAAACCTGTTTAATTTAATAGTTTATATGTGTATAATCGTAACTAGCTAACTCGTTTCAGTGCCAAAGACTGCCAACTCTGAGAAAAAAGTCATCAAAGTTCGGGAAAATTGGGCAAAATGGAAGAAAAAGATGTAGGCCATCAATGACCGATGATCACGTCACCAGAGAAAATCCTATAGGGTGCTTGCACGGAAGGTCATTAGTTCAAATCATCCTTCAGACACGCTCCAGAAGACATGTAAATACATGGAGTACAATACCAATCACCTATTTAACGCGGGGTATTGATCAAAGTAAATCCTCATGAATAACAATGTCAATTAAATGTCGGTAAAGGAGTGGACAAAGTGAATGCGTTCGTTGTGGTTCCTTCTTATCTCTTTCTTCCATGATTTTACTCAGCTCGTATTGCCGAAAAACAGACATCAGCGTTGCGGATGGTGAGTTTTGTACCTTAAACATGTAACGGTCCTTGAATAATGTTGGCGTTAACGAACTTTGCCCTGATAGATGAGTCTGTTTGAGATCCGAGTGTATGTTTTTATTTCCAGTAAAGGTCATAAACATAACAAAACATGTTTTCCATTAATAAATTTGCCAAATATCTAAAGATAAATGGTAGGAAAAAGACCTCATTACAGTCGGCTCCGGTCAGGGTATAAACTCCCGATCGTTGGCTACACTTGAATGTTCTGTTAAAATGCCTCTACCAGTTATCTACGGCGACCCCATTCACCAGGTCACTTGTGTGCCTGGATGAAATTTTGTCAGCGTTATCTCATCTGTTGGTGTCGCGATATGCTCAAAAATTATTATTATTTAGTCTATATTAAATTAGTTATTAAGAGATGTCATGTAAAAGTCTGGTATTCCATAGCTTACCATTGTTATTTATTTCATGCTATTCTGGATTCATTAACTGACCTTCTTGTGAGTAATATTGAAGCAATATACTTCAGTTGGTACCTACCCAATAACAACACTGGAACGTTGTAAACGTTTTGGCCTCATAACTGTTAAATTGTTGAGTATGAAAGTATTCATATTTGATGAATCTATCTGTGAGGTCAAATCTAAATTTTAAAAAAAAATCCCATTTTCTTTGACCCATTTTTTGTTCTAGAAACATAAACATTTTCGAATAAAAAACAGTACGATAGAAATATTTCGGACCCGTTTTTGGACCAACTTTGATAAATTTTCACTAAAAATTTTTGAACATTTTTGAAAATTCTAAATTTTACTCAAAATCATAAAATGCTGATTTTCACCCAAATCTTAGATGTTTTTGGTGAAGTTGATCATAATTAAAAAAAAAATAAGAAGAAAATAGAAATAATATTAAACTGGAACTTTTAACAGTACGTCTATTTTAGTGCAAGGACAAAACGTTTTCGACATTATTTGCAAGAGGTTAGAAAAGGTTGCCAGAAAATGTTGAAATGTCGGGTTATGTAACGGGTATAAAACATTCAAAAATATTTTCTAATTAAATAATTTTCTATTCTAACATAATGTTATTTAAGTGTTGACGAAATTTATTACAAACAATATTTTGAAATAACATTTTGATAGAATTTTGAAAATGTTATTGTGGTGTGTTTTCCTACAAATGTTTAAAACTTTTAAAGACGTGTTCATGTGCTGGGTAGTTCCATCTTAAGGATTACGATTGGGCTATATGTTTTAAATTGCAAAACATGATAACATTCTTTTTAATTTCATAAAATTAGTGCTGTATATTTTTAGAATAAAGAGTAGCTCCTGTCTCTCAATAAAAAAACTAGGTATCTGCTATGACATTAATTGACACATTTACTTGTGTAGGCACAATAATTGTTTCCTAGATGTTTCTAATACAAAACCGCGACGCTCAATAAAAACAACGACATGGCGATTCAATGCATTGAAAACAAGAACAATCATTATTTATTTTAGAAAATATGGGATCCAATGGTTAGAACGTCCGTTATTACCGCATCATGTATTATATTCTACGTTCATTTGCTTTGCAAGACGTGTGCATGTCTACATACATTTGAGCCAATATGTTAAATTTATATTGAATTTTACTATGAATACAAATCAATTCAATTCTTCCTTTGATACAAAATGTAGTATACAATACAAAATATATTGCACGGTCACACTTATGCTATCTCGATTTTGCCAGGAATCGGCCCTTTTTACATTTCGCTATATGAAAATGAATTAGTTGTCCTTGAGTTATATGCAAAATTCTGCGCTCACTATTACCTAACACAGTATCTACTATGTTATTTACTCGTAAATACTACATGGTTACTTTGGGAACTAATCTACTGATTAAAAGAAGCTTTGTCTTAGGAAGCAGAATATTATGTTTCAGTTACAGAAAAACAGTATAAACTCATTTTCCAATACAGGCTTTACATAGCAGTTGCACTATTTAATAGCATTTAGTTTGCACTATTTGATAACATTATTTTAAGTGAAGTGCTGTTTAATTATAACGTCGTAAAATGTTCTGCCAACGAAATCATAATCAAGCAGGGGAAAATTACATGTCTGGCTATAAACTGCCTTCAATACTGCATGTTATTGTAGCAAGGGGTTTTGATTACAATTCACGGCATGTTCCTCTGCTTTTAATCTGATGAAAATAAAACTCAATTATTATTTCCGAATTCCGAAGATTCTGCACTAGCATTGAAATGACAAAGAGCGAAATATAATATGGAGTAAAATAATTGCACAGCCTTAGCATTACAAATGAACTGCGCCTCTAGGTTTGAATAAGACGCAGGTGTTTCTACATTAAAAACCTAGTTAAACATGGAGTTACAAAAGATGCATTATTTACCTACATTGGGTCAAACAACTGGACACAATTGAGGTCATTTTTTGTTAGGTATAATGAAGTATACTTACTACACTTAAGTGGTAACGTTTGCTTGACAGGTGGAATATTTCACTCACTTTCATTTCATTTCTGTTTTATTCGTAGTCCATGTAATATAATATCATGAAGATTAAAGACAAATGGGTTTTCAAGTGATTTATTACCTTATCAAAGACAATTATCTTATATATTCCATAAGATGTTATCGTGAACTAGAATATTCTTTCTACAATATAAGACGGTCAACAGCACTCGAAGCGCTGTGTTCATTCTTTCTAGAACGGTGCTATATTGTGTTACGAGGAGCAATGACTCACCTTTTATCCAAATTCACTCCAATGCACAACAAAAATACACTGTTTGATTACGTTAACAAAATCTAAGTCTTTAATTGAAAGCAAAATATGATAGGTACATGATAACAAATGCGCATACATTATAATCACACAATCACAATTTTAACTAATCGGTACTTAACCAGTAGTCTTCTTCTTGGTGATCATAGTGTTATGTTGCAATGTTCTGGACGGCTGATGCATATCTCATTGTTTGCTTATCCTGCGAAAATGACTGTTCAGTGAAGTCCATTGTACATTCATAAATCCTTTGCGTATGAAATCCTCGCACAGAAATAGTGCTGCTTTCTCCAAACAATTAACTCCTGGGGCTGCTTTCTCCAAACACTTAACTCTTTGCGCCGTTCTCCAAACACTTAACTCCTTGCGCAGTTCTCCAAAGCACTGCTCCACTTTATTGACACATGTGTTGTTTTATAAACCAGACTCCAACAAGTCAACAGAAGATCTTTAATCCTTTGAGGAGGAGAAGTACCTTCATATACTCAAAATCTCCATCGTTGCTGTATTAAATTAGCCCGAGAAATTAGAGCATATTATTGGCTATGCAAACTGGTTCAAATGTACCTCCTTTTGAAGCACAGGATGACCAGCACATAGAGAATTTCCAAACTCTTATGATATTCTGCAAAGAGTAAACTAAAACTTTCACCTTTTATACACACAATCTATTAATAGACCTTTTTTCACATTCACTTCCTGGGGTATTCCTAAAATGATGTCATATTTACTTTACAAACTTGGGGATTTCCCCAATTGTGCAACACAGTGAACATTCTGGAATAGTGATGATTTTCCAAGACAATTATTACCTCCGATTGAGTTTGTGCTGCACCCAAAGGGAATTTCCCTAAAACATATCATAACACACAAACTCTTGGTTTTTCTCTTTCTCTTATCTCTCATGAAATACATATAACTTGCAAACAAAGTTGAATTCAACTAAATTACTCTGGGCACGTCACAATTGAAACAGATCGGCAAGGTATGTCCTTAAAACCTAACCGCCGATCGGCCGCTGCTGGTGCCCTGCATGGCAGAACTGGCGATCAAGATGACGGTCGTGTTTTAAAGTCATTATCAAAAGGTTTTATTCTTGTACAGTACGGCTGATTGGTTTGTCATCGAAATGGTGCAGCAGTGTTTTTTTTAAATATAGAATAGTGATTATCACCATTACCCCCAAATAACCCTGAACATAAAATAATGATAAAGTTTTTAACACAGGTTTCCACATACACAAATTTGACTGTAACCAAAAGCGTTTTAATATTGCGGATGAAAAACCTTAAGGGAAGTATACAGTGCACAACTTATAAGTTCCCCCTAATGCTTTTTGAAATAAATCGACAATTATTTAACGAAATGTAAAATTGTAAAAAGTTATGAGTAACCTTATTTGTTTTACAAATCTGGGCCAATTTGTAGTGTCACACATCATTGCGTTTGGTCACAATGGTTCATTATGTAAAAAAGAGGGAGTTTTAAAAGTTGCACCTGAGTCCATAGGAGTCAATTGTCAAACAATACAGTATGTTAGGCCTGTCCGTGTGTTTGTAATCGAAATAAAACTTAAAGTCTAGTCTGTTTAGTAGGGGATGTGTCCTCCTGCACTGTTGACAAGTGCATTGCAACGTCGCCGCATGCTGTTGATTAAATTCCGGACCCGTTGCTGGTCCATGTTGTTCCATACATGTTGGATTGGTCGACGGGTTTCAGCCAGATTCACTATAGACATGTCCTGACGAACAGTCGTGACACGTCGACGAGGTGCTCTCGGCTGATTTTTCACCTCTCCTGTCAACTGAAATTTTGTTCTCAATTTTCGAATTGCATTAGGCACAACTCCCATACGACGAGCAATTTCTTTCACCGGTACATTTTCATCCAGCAAACCTATGCCTCTACCGCGATGAAATTCGGGCAAACGCGGCACTTTTCACATGTGATGAACTACTGGCGATGTGGTCTATTCTCACTGCAGTACATATCCCTTCCATCTCAGACATTTATCATTAAAAAGAAAAGAATAAAACACCTGCTTTGGTTTTCAAGAAGAAGAAGAAAAATACCAAAGATTAAGTTTTCTTTTACAAACACATGAATATCCCTACTGTATTGTTTGAGAATTGAGTCCTATGGACTCAGATGCAACGTTTTAACACTGTTTAAAACGGTCTCCTTTTTTTACATAATGAACCATTGTGACTGAACGCAATGACGTGTGACGCTAAAATTTGGTCCACATGTGTAAAACAAATAAGGCTATCCATATCATTTTACAGGTTTGCATTTCGTCAAATAATTTTCGATTTATTAAAAAAAATATGTAGGGGGAACTTATAAGTTGTGCACCCTATAGTTGGTACAACTGATTTAAACACCGACAATCTCATCTAATCACAAGGCTGAGAAATTAATTTCATTTCATTTCACTCGACTTACAATATTTACATGTAGTTCCATCATTTCTAAGCGATCTAATAAATATACAAGTATTGACTCACGCTTATCCGATTCAGACTCCACATCGCTGCGCGATGTGATGCTGCGATGCTTTTAAACATCGCAGCATCGTGCGATGTTTTAAAAAGCAGTGGTGTCTGCATCTCCTTTCATGGTCATTCTGCCAACCTTGATTTTCCAGCAGCAATCACACGCGTGCACGGCCGCAATATCGCAGGGCGATGCGAAGAAAGTTGAGTAAAGTTCAACTCTCATCGCCTAGGATATTTCCACCGCGCGATGAGAATTTTCACCGCCAAGCTCGTAAAAACCTGGCTCAGATTTCAGTTTTAAAAGTATCGCTGATCGCATCGCGCTGCGATGTGGAGTCTGAATCAAATTCTCTCTGAAAGATCAATGCAACCATAATCGTGATTTTCAGGCTCGCATGTGGCTTTTAACTCCGATGAATGCGGTAATCAAGAATCGTGATTTTCTCTTTACATGGGTTTTTGATTGGATTAAATATTGACTGAGACACTTATACAATAATAAGCATGTTTAAAAGATATGTAATACTGATTAAATATTTCAATTGATATCTTTGAAAAGGAAAAACCCTTTGATGCATTCAGCAAAACAAAGACAATCATTGATCGCTGACAACTGTATCAAGTTAAAATAAAACCTTATCATGTTTTATTCTTGAAGAGGTTCAATAAGCTTGTAGTTACTCAGAATATACATTTCCCTTGTCAAAACCAATTATATATATATTTTACTGACGTAGCAGTTTCAACAATCTTTGGCGATAGCCATCTTCAAACATCCCTCATCATTTTATTTTTAATATTCGAAATATACTAGTATTGTGATTATGCAAGTCCCGTCTAGCAGCTTACCTCACTTATAATATCAGAGCAGTTGCCAGAATAAATCTGTTATGTTATATTTTCAGATGTTGCGATTTTACACAAAAGTTAGCGTTAAACTGATGAACGTCAGCGTTCGCTCATGTGTACTTGATTTGGGCCGAAATTTTGCTGTCACACTATACTTCTCGGGCTTCACTTTATAACTGAATACTGACATCAGTATTTTAGCGCAAGTATGGATCTTAACCACCTGTATTTCTATAATGATTGAACATTTTGAAACAGCTGTTTTTTTACTCATGTGATTTGGGTCGTCACTATATACGAACTCCGGCTTATTGCAGTAGTTATTATTCATTGCCTGTATTCACAGGAGAGTTCTCATGTTCTTATTCGCAACATGCGAGTCTTCCTTTCCTTTCTGCTCCTTTTTTAGACCTGATCTAGAATGTTGTCACGACATGCTGTCAACTGTGTCTTTAAATAACTTCTCAATTGCAATGTACATTTTGCAACTATGTCTACAACCATGGCCAAAATGTGTTGGGACACTTACGGAAAACGTACACTATATTATGGAATTATTTCCGTTATTGTTAACATGATAAAATGGAGGTTTCTTTGGTGACAAGCCTGAACCTTTTCCTAACACCCCAACCCTCTCCCTTCCCCACCAATCAATGTTGGGTGCCACTCGGCGCGTGTGACCAAAAAAGTAGGATTCAACATTGATCGGGGGGAGTGGGGGGCTTATTTACATTACCCTATTAAACCGTCCCAACACTTATGGCCAGCATTGTCTCTAAGGTACAAAAAATCCAATTTTAAAATGTGTGTTTTGGCCCATATCTCCTCAACCATAGCTTGGATTTTCATCAAATTTTACATGAAAATGGAGAAACTATTTATTTTTTCACTTATATAAAAACTATTGGATTTTCCCCACGTGATATAACGATACGGTCACTTTTTATACGCAATATCATGTATTTTACAGTGCGTGCTGTACATTATTAGCCTACGCGAACTACGTATTTTGCACGAAATGACGTTTTATTTTGAAAGAGTAGTGATTTAGTCGCCAGAAATACATGATATTTGTTGACAGGAATTGATTGAAGTCTTTTAAAAGAGTGACTTTGGAAAAAAATTAATACTCAAATTAAAAAAAGCTAATTTTTAGACAAAAATAACAAACTTTAATAATTTTCATCGTTTGCATCAAAAACGTATGTGGTATTTGCAACAAGTATATCGTGTAAAAATAATTATAGTCGGCAGGAGTGGACTTAAATTACGTTTTATGACTGAAATCTATTAAAGCGCTTTCAAAGAAACTTACGTTTGAAAAATAACATAGCACATAAAAAGAGTAATTATTATAATATTACACATAATTCCTAAATCAGAATTTCATCTTCAGAAGATAGCAAACATCATTGACTATTCACCTTCATATCATATTAGACTAGTCGACTTCCTGCTGAGAAATAGAAGTCTTAGGTGCATTTTTTAGTTAAAAACGGTATCTATGTTTTTTAAAGTCAATTTGGGTATGCTGAATCCAACAATCATGGATACCATAAATCATTGTAATTGTTTGACATTCTAATTTGCATAAAAACAAAATAACCACCAAAATCATTAAATTAGTATGTATAACTCTAATTATTTTTGTGGTCATTTTGTTTGATGCAAATTAGCAGGTCAAAGCATATAGTCGGGCAGCAAACTAACCAGTTTTTAAGGCCCGTGGCCTTTTGATGAAGACAACGTGCCACCTATCCTAGCAAGTTGTTTGGGTCCCAAGTAGCATATTTATACATGTTTACAAAAATCCAGATGCAGCAGAAGGCGGTCATCTTGTTTTTCAAAATGGCGCCCATTTTAGCAAAATATTTCCAATATTTGTCAAACTGCCCCTTCCCAATGTGATTTTATTGGCACAGTAGTGATTGTTTTAGGCTTGTTATAGTAGTTTTGTCATGTTGGCATGCAGTAGCACCAATATTAATGATTTACAAATTCAAAATGGCCGCCAAAAAAATTCAAAATGGCCACCGAAATCAATTTATTTCCTTCAAACATACAATAAGCCTACATCAATCTGGTAACATATGAGATTGGACAGTGACATCAATATTAAAATAATAACACACACAAATCCCATACTTAATGCACAAGCACCTCCACACCCTTACCCCCCCTCCCGTATATTTCGTATTTTATTTTAAAGTGCCACAGAAAATGTATCAAAAACGTTTTCTTGGCTCATACAGGTATCCTTTATACAAGAACAGTTGGTGGTGCTAGTTTGGACTACAGGCTGTATTACTACATCCATAAGCACATGGCAGCAGGGGGTACATGGTTCTTCAAAAAATTGGAACCATTTAAGGACAATTTTGCCCAAATGTGCCCAGTTGGTTGCACTGGTCTCCACTGAAAAGCCACCCATCGATATACCAAAATAGCTTAAAAAGGTACCCCAAAACCGTGGTACCTTTCTGTACACCTTCAAACAGGAAGACCCCCAGGACATGGCATTGGCCAGACATTGAGAGGTATTGAGGGGTATTGAGAACAGGGTAAAAGGTACCGAGTGGTCCCAGAAATGGTTTATGGGACCCGGGGATGGAATTTTAATGGCTTCTAGGGATGGAGTTAGGGATACCAGGGATGGGGTATAAAAGAGTACTAGTAAAGGGTACCGAAAGTCCCAGGGACAACAGTTTATGGATCCAGGTGAAGGTGCTAGGTTCCAGGGGTGACATTAGGGGTGTCAGCAATGGGGTTTGGGGTACCAAGGACAGGGTTAGGGGTTCGGGGGATGAGGTTAGGGGTTCCAGGAATGGGGAGAGTCCCATGGTTGGTGTTAGGGCACCTAAAACAATGCCTACTGTACCAATAAATTCACAATGGGAAGGGTCAATTTGAAAAATATTGGATAGGGTGAGGGGTACTGGGATGGAGTAAGGGTCCCAGGGTTTGGATAATGGGTACCGGGGACAGCGTTAGGTGCACTGATGAAGGGCTAAGTGTACTGAGGACAGGGTAACGGGTTATGGGTCCCGGTGGGGTTGGAGAAATGGGTACCAGGAACTGAGTAAGGGGTACTGGGCATTGGGTATTGTGAACCAGATGTGGGCTAACAGGTTCCGAAGATGGTATTAGGGTCCCAGGGATGTTTCATGGCCGGGTCTCAGGGACGGAGTTTGGTGTTCCATGAATTGAGTTAAAGCTCACATGATTTGTGTTAGAGTTCCCCGGGAATAGGGTAATGGGGATGGAGGCCAAGGGTTAGGGATATGAGTACCAGGAACATGGCAAGGGGTGTAAGGCATTGAATATGGGGAACCAAATGTGGGGTTACAGGAGCCAAAGATGGGATTAGGGTCCCAGGGATGGGTCATGGGTCTCGGGGACGGAGTTACGGGTTCCAGGAATAGAGTTAAAAGCCCCATAGCTGGTGTTAGAGGTTCCAGGGAATAGGGTAAGGGGTAATGGTGATAGAATTAGGGGTCCCAGGGTTGGGGTAGCCCATTAAATTGGTACCAAGAACAGAGTTAGGGGTGCTGGGCATTGGTTAAGGGTAAACAGGTTGTGGGGTTGCATGTACCAAAGGTGGGATTAGGATCCCAGGGACGGGTTATGGGCACACCTGTCAACCTAGCGCAGTAAGAAAGAGAGACATTGAGGCCAAAACTTTGTACATGTACACAAACCAGGTACCGACAAATTCAAAGACTTGAGGTGTGCAATACTTTCAGAATTCAGGGAAGGTTTTGCAGGTCTAAATTTATCACAATATACTACAGAGAATGCTATAGCAAAATTTTAAAGTGAAATGTTCATCATTTTCTGCTGTTCATACATTTAAATTTGCCATCACTGAAATTTTCAGAAAGCAGGTCTGTCCTCTTTTTCACTTTGGAAAACCCCAAATGAGGGACATTTGGCAGGTCTGTATGGGTCTTGCAAGAGTTCCAGGCTCCATGAACGGAGTTTAAAAGTCCCAAAGTTGGTGTTAGAGGTCCCAGGGAATAAGGTAAGGGTAATGGAGATGGAGTTAGGGGTCCCTGCATTGCGGTAATGGGTACCAGGAAAGGGGTTAAGGGTACCGGGCATTAGGTAAGGGGTACCGGATGTGGGGTTACCGGTACCAAAGATGGGATTAGACTAGAGGTTCTAGGAATGGAGTTAAAGGTCCCATAGTTGGTGTTAGGTGTCCCGGGAATAGGGTTAGGGGTACTGGGGATGGAGTTCCGGGTTTCCAGGTTTGGCTTTAGGAGTCCCAGGGATGGCGTTAGGGGTACCGAGGACTGTGGAAGGGTACTGGAGTAAGAGACTTAGGGTACTAAGGATATGGTTAGGGTGCCAAGGGTGTGTTATGGGCTGGTCCGAGTACATCATATTTAGCCAGCTCCATATCAGTTTATGGGCCACTGGGCAGTGGATTATGGGTTCCGGTGTTAAGGGGTCCCTTGGATGGGTCTAGGGGCCCCAGGGATAGGTAGTGCTACTGGCCAGGGATGGGGTTAGGGGTACCAATAATACAGGGTTATGTGAACCGAGGAGGGTATAAGGGTAAGAGATTCGGGTACTAGTACGGGATATATACATGTTATTGGGTATAGATATCAGAGTACGATGTACGTTTAGCAGGGTAGGCCTACAGGGTTATGAGTTAGGTACCAAGTTAGGGGTGATCAGGGTAAAGATTAGGATTGCGGGTTCGGGTATGAGTATGGGCTGGCCCCGGTACATCAAACTTAGCGGGAACATAATCATTATTATCATATCCAGATGAGGAGGCATGAAGACATTTAAGGTGGAAGTTACAGATTTTAAATTCAGGAACTATTTTAAAATTAAATGTTATCATAGAGAGTGAATTATAGGTAAGCATTGGAATGTGGGGGTGAGTGTGTGGGGTGGGGTGTGGGGTGGTGTGGTGTGTATTTGCAGTGTAGTATGGAGTTTGTGTATCTGTTGGTATATTAATTAACATGTTACTTGCTAAAACTTATATTTAATAATGCTCATTGTATGTATAGAGGAAATAAGTTGAATTTGGCGGCCATTTTGAATTTTTGGCGGCCATTTTGAATATCAAAATCATCAATATTAGTGCATACATGTCCTAAATAATATCCAAGGCCTAAAACAATTGCTTTTGTATCAATAAATTCACAATGGGAAGGGTCAGTTTGAAATACATTGAAAATTATTGAAAAATGGTCGCCATTTTGAAAAACAAGATGGCCGCCATCTGCTGCATCTGGATTTTTGTAAACATGTATAAATATGTTACTTGGGACCCAAACAACATGTTAGGATAGGTGGCACATTGTCTTCAAAAAAAGGCCACGGAATTTAGTTTGCTGCTTGACTAATATACATTATTTTTGGTATCCGTGATTCATGGATTCAGCATAGGTCATGCCGATTTTAAGGATGAATACTAGTAAATATAATAGTTCATGATTTAGAGATAAGTTACAACAAAAGGTGAACGATCTTCATGATACAACATTACCTATATAACACAACAAACGCAGTATATAATACTAAGAAGCCACAATAAATGCGCATAATAGTGACATTTTGCATTTTATTGGAAAAAAGGAGTTTGTTCGTCTGCAAAGTAATTTGAAAGAAAATGGTCACGAAATAATTATATAAAAAAAAAATTGGATGGAGTCGAACCCGCGCTGTCTATTGGAGATGACCAGCGCGCTAACCAATTGAGCTATCGGAGACCACTGGTTTTCGTATGGTTTTGTTTGTTGACGAGTGTCAAATTAATCATGATATTTAAATTGACAATATTGTGCTAAATAAGTTGAATTTCTGAAATGATCATATCGGTAATCCATATTGTTGTGAAAATATTGTGTCGATTTGTAAAACATAACGCCATGAATCTACGATATACCACCGTATTCTTAGAATAAAAGCAATTGACTATGATCAGACTTTATAGCAGTGGTTTATCGATGAGATGCATTCATTTGTGTATGGTCATGATGGTGTTTCGTTGGTTTACCGTCGCATCCTTAATACAAAGTCCATACAATATATTTAAATTTCATGATTAGTCTTACTTTAGGAACGAGACTGAATGCGGACATGCTTGAGTTCGTGTCACAGTATGCACTATAATAAAAGAGAATCACTACTATCTCTTGATTCAGTTTACGAGTGCATACCGTGGGTTTCAAACTTTCTTACACTTTAGACTCGAATTTCTTCGAATAGGCCTTGAATACCGTTGTTCTATAGCCAATAAGCCACGTTTCATGTCCTAAAAGCAGCGGGTTAGTTTCAACACTTTTATTCCATTTGTAATAGCTTTTATACCCAAAAATACTTCGTAATGTCACTTGAACATGTTAGCTCAGTTGATAAGTTGTCTGTCTTGTACTCAAAAAGTCCGAGTTCAATTCCTAACGATTTATTTTTTTTTGCTTTCTTTTTAAAATAAATAATTTCTCATATCGCTGAATTTCTGTTGAAATGAAAATGTGTAGGATTTTTTTCATAAATAAGATCACAAATAAAAGCAGAGCATCAACTGAGCTAACACACTGTACTTGCTCATCCATTATTGTATGTAGTCTAAATTAATGCTAACAAGTTGATTTACTCCGTTACTTCAATTGAGGTAGACAGCATTAAATTGGAAAAACAAGTGTGCATGGGTTCGATTCCTTTATTTGTTTTTTGATCATGAGATGTTGTGATAACTTTTATTTTCTTCTATAACTTTAATATAAGATTTTAATTGGTGGAAACAATAATTTTTCATTTTAAAACCTAACTTTTTGACAGTTAAAGTGACGAATAGTGAACTTAAACATGGCCAAAAATATGGCTTTAAGAGTTTTTAAGTGACCAGTCCCTAAATGTAAAATGTAGCCATTTATATTTTTTGTGGTCAAGCATATTCATAGGATCTCTTACTGCTCCAAATTTGGTGTCAATATCATAATTACTTTTTGAGTTATAAGCAAAAAACTGAAATTAGATGATTTTTTTTCAACTTTTCAAATACAACCATGGCCAAAATGTATTGGGACACTTACGGAAAACGTACACTATATTATGGAATTATTTCCGTTATTGTTAACATGATAAAATGGAGGTTTCTTTGGTGACAAGCCTGAACCTTTTCCTAACACCCCAACCCTCCCCCTTCCCCACCAATCAATGTTGGATGCCACTCGGCGCGTGTGACCAAAAAAGTAGGATTCAACATTGATCGGGGGGAGTGGGGGGCTTATTTACATTACCCTATTAAACCGTCCCAACACTTATGGCCAGCATTGTCTCTAAGGTACAAAAAATCCAATTTTAAAATGTGTGTTTTGGCCCATATCTCCTCAACCATAGCTTGGATTTTCATCAAATTTTACATGAAAATGGAGAAACTATTTATTTTTTCACTTATATAAAAACTATTGGATTTTCCCCACGTGATATAACGATACGGTCACTTTTTATACGCAATATCATGTATTTTACAGTGCGTGCTGTACATTATTAGCCTACGCGAACTACGTATTTTGCACGAAATGACGTTTTATTTTGAAAGAGTAGTGATTTAGTCGCCAGAAATACATGATATTTGTTGACAGGAATTGATTGAAGTCTTTTAAAAGAGTGACTTTGGAAAAAAATTAATACTCAAATTAAAAAAAGCTAATTTTTAGACAAAAATAACAAACTTTAATAATTTTCATCGTTTGCATCAAAAACGTATGTGGTATTTGCAACAAGTATATCGTGTAAAAATAATTATAGTCGGCAGGAGTGGACTTAAATTACGTTTTATGACTGAAATCTATTAAAGCGCTTTCAAAGAAACTTACGTTTGAAAAATAACATAGCACATAAAAAGAGTAATTATTATAATATTACACATAATTCCTAAATCAGAATTTCATCTTCAGAAGATAGCAAACATCATTGACTATTCACCTTCATATCATATTAGACTAGTCGACTTCCTGCTGAGAAATAGAAGTCTTAGGTGCATTTTTTTAGTTAAAAACGGTATCTATGTTTTTTAAAGTCAATTTGGGTATGCTGAATCCAACAATCATGGATACCATAAATCATTGTAATTGTTTGACATTCTAATTTGCATAAAAACAAAATAACCACCAAAATCATTAAATTAGTATGTATAACTCTAATTATTTTTGTGGTCATTTTGTTTGATGCAAATTAGCAGGTCAAAGCATATAGTCGGGCAGCAAACTAACCAGTTTTTAAGGCCCGTGGCCTTTTGATGAAGACAACGTGCCACCTATCCTAGCAAGTTGTTTGGGTCCCAAGTAGCATATTTATACATGTTTACAAAAATCCAGATGCAGCAGAAGGCGGTCATCTTGTTTTTCAAAATGGCGCCCATTTTAGCAAAATATTTCCAATATTTGTCAAACTGCCCCTTCCCAATGTGATTTTATTGGCACAGTAGTGATTGTTTTAGGCTTGTTATAGTAGTTTTGTCATGTTGGCATGCAGTAGCACCAATATTAATGATTTACAAATTCAAAATGGCCGCCAAAAAATTCAAAATGGCCACCGAAATCAATTTATTTCCTTCAAACATACAATAAGCCTACATCAATCTGGTAACATATGAGATTGGACAGTGACATCAATATTAAAATAATAACACACACAAATCCCATACTTAATGCACAAGCACCTCCACACCCTTACCCCCCCTCCCGTATATTTCGTATTTTATTTTAAAGTGCCACAGAAAATGTATCAAAAACGTTTTCTTGGCTCATACAGGTATCCTTTATACAAGAACAGTTGGTGGTGCTAGTTTGGACTACAGGCTGTATTACTACATCCATAAGCACATGGCAGCAGGGGGTACATGGTTCTTCAAAAAAATTGGAACCATTTAAGGACAATTTTGCCCAAATGTGCCCAGTTGGTTGCACTGGTCTCCACTGAAAAGCCACCCATCGATATACCAAAATAGCTTAAAAAGGTACCCCAAAACCGTGGTACCTTTCTGTACACCTTCAAACAGGAAGACCCCAGGACATGGCATTGGCCAGACATTGAGAGGTATTGAGGGGTATTGAGAACAGGGTAAAAGGTACCGAGTGGTCCCAGAAATGGTTTATGGGACCCGGGGGATGGAATTTTTAATGGCTTCTAGGGATGGAGTTAGGGATACCAGGGATGGGGTATAAAAGAGTACTAGTAAAGGGTACCGAAAGTCCCAGGGACAACAGTTTATGGATCCAGGTGAAGGTGCTAGGTTCCAGGGGTGACATTAGGGGTGTCAGCAATGGGGTTTGGGGTACCAAGGACAGGGTTAGGGGTTCGTGGGATGAGGTTAGGGGTTCCAGGAATGGGGAGAGTCCCATGGTTGGTGTTAGGGCACCTAAAACAATGCCTACTGTACCAATAAATTCACAATGGGAAGGGTCAATTTGAAAAATATTGGATAGGGTGAGGGGTACTGGGATGGAGTAAGGGTCCCAGGGTTTGGATAATGGGTACCGGGGACAGCGTTAGGTGCACTGATGAAGGGCTAAGTGTACTGAGGACAGGGTAACGGGTTATGGGTCCCAGTGGGGTTGGAGAAATGGGTACCAGGAACTGAGTAAGGGGTACTGGGCATTGGGTATTGTGAACCAGATGTGGGCTAACAGGTTCCGAAGATGGTATTAGGGTCCCAGGGATGTTTCATGGCCGGGTCTCAGGGACGGAGTTTGGTGTTCCATGAATTGAGTTAAAGCTCACATGATTTGTGTTAGAGTTCCCCGGGAATAGGGTAATGGGGATGGAGGCCAAGGGTTAGGGATATGAGTACCAGGAACATGGCAAGGGGTGTAAGGCATTGAATATGGGGAACCAAATGTGGGGTTACAGGAGCCAAAGATGGGATTAGGGTCCCAGGGATGGGTCATGGGTCTCGGGGACGGAGTTACAGGTTCCAGGAATAGAGTTAAAAGAAAGCCCCATAGCTGGTGTTAGAGGTTCCAGGGAATAGGGTAAGGGGTAATGGTGATAGAATTAGGGGTCCCAGGGTTGGGGTAGCCCATTAAATTGGTACCAAGAACAGAGTTAGGGGTGCTGGGCATTGGTTAAGGGTAAACAGGTTGTGGGGTTGCATGTACCAAAGGTGGGATTAGGATCCCAGGGACGGGTTATGGGCACACCTGTCAACCTAGCGCAGTAAGAAAGAGAGACATTGAGGCCAAAACTTTGTACATGTACACAAACCAGGTACCGACAAATTCAAAGACTTGAGGTGTGCAATACTTTCAGAATTCAGGGAAGGTTTGCAGGTCTAAATTTATCACAATATACTACAGAGAATGCTATAGCAAAATTTTAAAGTGAAATGTTCATCATTTTCTGCTGTTCATACATTTAAATTTGCCATCACTGAAATTTTCAGAAAGCAGGTCTGTCCCTCTTTTTCACTTTGGAAAACCCCAAATGAGGGACATTTGGCAGGTCTGTATGGGTCTTGCAAGAGTTCCAGGCTCCATGAACGGAGTTTAAAAGTCCCAAAGTTGGTGTTAGAGGTCCCAGGGAATAAGGTAAGGGGTAATGGAGATGGAGTTAGGGGTCCCCGCATTGCGGTAATGGGTACCAGGAAAGGGGTTAAGGGTACCGGGCATTAGGTAAGGGGTACCGGATGTGGGGTTACCGGTACCAAAGATGGGATTAGACTAGAGGTTCTAGGAATGGAGTTAAAGGTCCCATAGTTGGTGTTAGGTGTCCCGGGAATAGGGTTAGGGGTACTGGGGATGGAGTTCCGGGTTTCCAGGTTTGGCTTTAGGAGTCCCAGGGATGGCGTTAGGGGTACCGAGGACTGTGGAAGGGTACTGGAGTAAGAGACTTAGGGTACTAAGGATATGGTTAGGGTGCCAAGGGTGTGTTATGGGCTGGTCCGAGTACATCATATTTAGCCAGCTCCATATCAGTTTATGGGCCACTGGGCAGTGGATTATGGGTTCCGGTGTTAAGGTGTCCCTTGGATGGGTCTAGGGGCCCCAGGGATAGGTAGTGCTACTGGCCAGGGATGGGGTTAGGGGTACCAATAATACAGGGTTATGTGAACCGAGGAGGGTATAAGGGTAAGAGATTCGGGTACTAGTACGGGATATATACATGTTATTGGGTATAGATATCAGAGTACGATGTACGTTTAGCAGGGTAGGCCTACAGGGTTATGAGTTAGGTACCAAGTTAGGGGTGATCAGGGTAAAGATTAGGATTGCGGGTTCGGGTATGAGTATGGGCTGGCCCCGGTACATCAAACTTAGCGGGAACATAATCATTATTATCATATCCAGATGAGGAGGCATGAAGACATTTAAGGTGGAAGTTACAGATTTTAAATTCAGGAACTATTTTAAAATTAAATGTTATCATAGAGAGTGAATTATAGGTAAGCATTGGAATGTGGGGGTGAGTGTGTGGGGGTGGGTGTGTGGGGTGGTGTGGTGTGTATTTGCAGTGTAGTATGGAGTTTGTGTATCTGTTGGTATATTAATTAACATGTTACTTGCTAAAACTTATATTTAATAATGCTCATTGTATGTATAGAGGAAATAAGTTGAATTTGGCGGCCATTTTGAATTTTTGGCGGCCATTTTGAATATCAAAATCATCAATATTAGTGCATACATGTCCTAAATAATATCCAAGGCCTAAAACAATTGCTTTTGTATCAATAAATTCACAATGGGAAGGGTCAGTTTGAAATACATTGGAAAATTATTGAAAAATGGTCGCCATTTTGAAAAACAAGATGGCCGCCATCTGCTGCATCTGGATTTTTGTAAACATGTATAAATATGTTACTTGGGACCCAAACAACATGTTAGGATAGGTGGCACATTGTCTTAAAAAAAAGGCCACGGAATTTAGTTTGCTGCTTGACTAATATACATTATTTTTGGTATCCGTGATTCATGGATTCAGCATAGGTCATGCCGATTTTAAGGATGAATACTAGTAAATATAATAGTTCATGATTTAGAGATAAGTTACAACAAAAGGTGAACGATCTTCATGATACAACATTACCTATATAACACAACAAACGCAGTATATAATACTAAGAAGCCACAATAAATGCGCATAATAGTGACATTTTGCATTTTATTGGAAAAAAGGAGTTTGTTCGTCTGCAAAGTAATTTGAAAGAAAATGGTCACGAAATAATTATATAAAAAAAAAATTGGATGGAGTCGAACCCGCGCTGTCTATTGGAGATGACCAGCGCGCTAACCAATTGAGCTATCGGAGACCACTGGTTTTCGTATGGTTTTGTTTGTTGACGAGTGTCAAATTAATCATGATATTTAAATTGACAATATTGTGCTAAATAAGTTGAATTTCTGAAATGATCATATCGGTAATCCATATTGTTGTGAAAATATTGTGTCGATTTGTAAAACATAACGCCATGAATCTACGATATACCACCGTATTCTTAGAATAAAAGCAATTGACTATGATCAGACTTTATAGCAGTGGTTTATCGATGAGATGCATTCATTTGTGTATGGTCATGATGGTGTTTCGTTGGTTTACCGTCGCATCCTTAATACAAAGTCCATACAATATATTTAAATTTCATGATTAGTCTTACTTTAGGAACGAGACTGAATGCGGACATGCTTGAGTTCGTGTCACAGTATGCACTATAATAAAAGAGAATCACTACTATCTCTTGATTCAGTTTACGAGTGCATACCGTGGGTTTCAAACTTTCTTACACTTTAGACTCGAATTTCTTCGAATAGGCCTTGAATACCGTTGTTCTATAGCCAATAAGCCACGTTTCATGTCCTAAAAGCAGCGGGTTAGTTTCAACACTTTTATTCCATTTGTAATAGCTTTTATACCCAAAAATACTTCGTAATGTCACTTGAACATGTTAGCTCAGTTGATAAGTTGTCTGTCTTGTACTCAAAAAGTCCGAGTTCAATTCCTAACGATTTATTTTTTTTTTGCTTTTTTTAAAATAAATAATTTCTCATATCACTGAATTTCTGTTGAAATGAAAATGTGTAGGATTTTTTTCATAAATAAGATCACAAATAAAAGCAGAGCATCAACTGAGCTAACACACTGTACTTGCTCATCCATTATTGTATGTAGTCTAAATTAATGCTAACAAGTTGATTTACTCCGTTACTTCAATTGAGGTAGACAGCATTAAATTGGAAAAACAAGTGTGCATGGGTTCGATTCCTTTATTTGTTTTTTGATCATGAGATGTTGTGATAACTTTTATTTTCTTCTATAACTTTAATATAAGATTTTAATTGGTGGAAACAATAATTTTCATTTTAAAACCTAACTTTTGACAGTTAAAGTGACGAATAGTGAACTTAAACATGGCCAAAAATATGGCTTTAAGAGTTTTTAAGTGACCAGTCCCTAAATGTAAAATGTAGCCATTTATATTTTTTGTGGTCAAGCATATTCATAGGATCTCTTACTGCTCCAAATTTGGTGTCAATATCATAATTACTTTTTTGAGTTATAAGCAAAAAACTGAAATTAGATGATTTTTTTTTCAACTTTTCAAATACAACCATGGCCAAAATGTATTGGGACACTTACGGAAAACGTACACTATATTATGGAATTATTTCCGTTATTGTTAACATGATAAAATGGAGGTTTCTTTGGTGACAAGCCTGAACCTTTTCCTAACACCCCAACCCTCCCCCTTCCCCACCAATCAATGTTGGATGCCACTCGGCGCGTGTGACCAAAAAAGTAGGATTCAACATTGATCGGGGGGAGTGGGGGGCTTATTTACATTACCCTATTAAACCGTCCCAACACTTATGGCCAGCATTGTAGGTTGGTAAGACGAGGTACGATTGGGTATTGACGTGATTCGTATAAAAAAAGTCTGACTTCCGAATTCCAAATGTTACATTTTTTAATGCTATAAATAGTGAACAGTAGCCCATAAGGAGCGACACAGGTCATGAACTAGAATAAGCACCAAGACAATATAACAGAGAACCTCGTGGGCCAATCAGTCGTTCACAGCAGCTCAGAGCAACACGAGTAAAGGGGTCATTGAAGCATCAGACACATGAGATAAGATGCTTGTGCGCTCTGCTCTTGAAGGATGGTGCGCCGTTGTCAGATATGTCTCCGACTACTCCATCTGGTAGGCTATCCCAAACGTTAACGTTAACTACCAGTAGATATTGTTCTATAAATTGGTACTATGAGAGCATGGCAAGGCATAGACAAGCTGGACAAGCTTGAGCGGGTAGCACTTTAGAATTGTATGAATAAACCATAAGATTACCCAGTTCTTCTAGGGAGTTAAGCCGTCGGTCTCATGTACAACCAGTTTCGAAAAGAGCAGCCTCTGGATATTCCGATCCGCCCCGGTGCCGTAACACTGCACCCAAGGAGGAAATAAGCTGATTCAGATTTATCTCATAAACAGCGGTGCTTTGGTAAAGACTCTACATGTCAACTTATGTCAACCTATCTACATCACTTTTCTTAGCTCCTTATTAATAGGACTCTAAGAAAAAAGTCATTAGTTTTCCATACGACGAATCAGTAAAGTTAGAATCTGTTTAAAAATGTAAATTAATCTCGAAATAAATCAATCGGAAGCACGAAGAGAGATAACATTCATTTGTTTACAGAGGAAGCTATCAACGACGGACTTAAGGTTATTAATTATTTTAAACTGTTGTGATTTGGTAGTTCACAGCATCTTACGAATGGTAGTGACCTTTGGCAAAAACTGCATTGCTCAATTCATAGCGAGCGTGTAGAAGAATTAAAATATCACAGATATACTTTTATAGGTGCTGCGGTTCTTGAGTTACGTTGTAAAGAGGGCTGAAACAACAACACTTTTGTAAAACGTACATAACTCATTAACAACAATAAATCAAGCAAGTTTGCAAAGTATACGATTTGTAGAATGAACTTTTGCAAAACATCAAGGTGTTAATTTTCAATAATATATTGATCTAGATAATGCCAATCGATTTTTAGGTTGCTTCGACCAGCAATACCTCGTCTACCCTTAAGGTTATTAATTATTTTGAACGGTTGTGCTTTAGTAGTTCACAGCATCTTACGAATGGTAGTGAGCTTTGGCAAAAACTGCATTGCTCAATTCATAGAGAGTGTGTAGAAGAATTAAAATATCACAGATATACTTTTATAGGTGCTGCGGTTCTTGAGTTACGTTGTAAAGAGGGCTGAAACAACAACACTTTTGTAAAACGTACATAACTCATTAACAACAATGAATTAAGCAAGTTTGCAAAGTATACGATTTGTAGAATGAACTTTTGCAAAACATCAAGGCGTTATTTTTCAATAATATATTGATCTAGATAATGAAAATCGATTTTTAGGTTGTTTCGACCAACAATGCCTCGTCTACCCTTAATATCAATCATGTATAGTAATCAACTCCTATATATCTCTTATACACAGCGGCGCTTTGGTATTAAGGATCAACATGTCAACTTATATCAACTTTTCTATACCGCTATTTTTAACTCCCCGTGTTAATAAGATTCTAAGAAAAAACGTCATTAGTTTTTCATACGACGAGTCAGTCTAGATAACAATCTCTTTAAAAATTTAAAAATAATCTCGAAATAAATTAATCGGAAGCACGGAGAGAGATAACATTTATTTGTTTAGCGAAGAAGCTATCAACGACGGCCTTTATATCAATCATGCAAGTAATCCATTCATTTTGAGGATTTTGTTTGATCAAAATGTGTTATACAAAATGCAGCACCGATCTTAAACACTTTTTTCCGTTTTAGTGGAAATGTTAATGTTTTTTGTACACGTCCCGGAGTTATGTACCCATCGCTACAAATGTTAGGTCATATGGGCTATGTTTTTTGTTATTCGTACAGCAGACGAAGTTGAACATTACTATGTTGTCAGAATCCTTTACCTCATTGACTGCAATTGAATCCAGACCTTTCTTTGTAGGATGAATAACTTCCTGTGAAACGGCAGTGGTGTAATCATGGAGTTATTAAACAAAAATCTCATCAGAAAAATCTCAATCATCTTTACATCTTGCTCACAGGAAATTTGAGCGACGAAGTAATCATAATATACTTCTTAAATTTAGATAATTTGAAATTAAAAATCCAAAGTATTTTCATGGATAAATTAAAGATCAAGATGATTTCCGCTTGACAAGTACTTACAATAACATGACCTCCGTAGCTGAACACGAGCGACTACTTTGTAACCAACCAGGCAGTGCGATTTTACCGACACAACAAAAGTCCCATTGGTTCAAAACTAATTGCTTATCTTTCAGAGTCTGAGTAGTAATTCAGCTTTAAGCACAACGATATTTGAGACTGATTAACAAATCCCTCGTCCCATTAATAAAGATAGTATCTGCCCTGTTCGTCACTTGTAGTTGCCGTAATATCAAGGAAAATTGGTATCCACAACTTAATTTTCCCCTAACAGTTTTTGTTTACTCACGTAATACATTATAATGAACCAAAATCACTAATCTTGAAGTGATACGTGTCTGAAACTAACTGATCGGTTAAAGTATACATTTTGAGGCACTTGGTCAAATATTTGTGCAGTTAGTTGGTAATATACTATACGATGGAGATACGATTAAAATATGTTTCAAATATATTATCTTCAAAATCCTTCAAAAACGCACTGTCTACAAAGTACAAAACTGATTCGGACGTTTCATTTTGGGACATGTGCTTTTGAATATGACTGATCCAACATGATATAAAAGCAATATTCACAGGTAAATAACGCAATGGAATCCGGTTCTTTACTCCACATCGCAGCGCGATGGGATGTTGCGATGCTATAAAAACTGAAATCTGAGCCAGGTTTTTACGAGCTTGGAGGTAAAAATTCTCATCGCGCGGTGGACATTTCGGTCCGCGCAACTTTATAGCATCACGCTGCGATATCTTAGCCGTGCACGCTTATGATTGGTTGCTGGAAAATCAAGGTCGGCAGAATGACCACAAAAGGAGATGCAGACCCCACATGCTTTTAAAACATCGCAGCATCGCGCGATGAAATTAAAATGTACATTTTAATTTCATCGCGCGATGCTGCGAGGTTTTAGAAACATCGCAGCATCGCATCGCGCTGCGATGAAGAGCGCCGCGATGCGATGCTGCAATGCTATAAAAACTGTAATCTGAGCCATGTTTTTACGAGCTCAGCGGTGAAAATTCTCATCGTGCGGTGGAAATTTCGGTCCACGATGGAATTGAACCATGTTCAACATTTTCGCATCGCAGCTGTGCACGCTTGTGATTGGCTGCTGGAAAATCAAGGTCGGTAGAATGACCTTAAAAGGAGATTTATACCCCACATGCTTTACAAACATCGCAACATCGCGCGATGAAAGTAATCATTAGATTAAGCAGTGGTGAAAATCCCTTTTCTGCCGAGGGTGTTTTCGTTCATTTGATCTCATTATTTTGATAATTGGTACTAATATTTAGGTAAGAAAATAATGATTTTGGTAAAAAATAACACAATTTAATTTTAATTTAATTGAACTCGTATATTATGGCTTCTAAGATCTCTTCGAAATTTGCATAATATAAATTATGCTCAAGAAAATGCAAGGTCATCTTTTCTTTGATATTTCATTCTCCTGATTGTTGTCCGCACTTATTCTCATGAGAAGGCTAGAATTATTTGATATATTTAATTAAAATTTGTTGACAGTAACAATTTTGTCACTCGTATTAAATACATGTCAAGAAAGTAAACAATACGTGTTTGTAATTTTATCAACATTGACTTTTATTCCTTCAAACACGCAAGTTGAATTATTGTTTACTCTCGAGTGAATTGTGTTATTCTTCTTGACATTCATAACATAATGTCCGCGTGTTTGCGTAGCATAATCAATAAAACGTATTAAAAAGTAATGACATATTAAAAACGACGTGTAGTAAAGGGCATATGTATTGCTCGGACAACATCATATCATTGTCAAACTAATATTATGAGGACAATGAAAATGACTCCTCTTTTGAGACAATAAGTCGTTTAAAATTAATATTCCGCAAAAAACAACTGTAAGCGGTGAGTTCCTTCGAACGAGACAGATTTGACCTAGAAACAAAAACCCTGTGATGTCATGAAATGAAGTGTGCCTGCTTTGAGAGAATGGGCTATTTGCCACCCCTTCTTCTTCCGCCACCCCTTCGTTTTGGCCGCCCCCTGCTTTTACCCCGGGGGGCTCGCGCCCCCAAAGCCCCCCAAAATACGCGCATGTTCTAGCTGTACCTCTTTTCTTAACATAAATAACGTACCGCTTGTCTTGGGTCACTGGAATTCCAGTGTAGTAACTAGTTTCCTTGCCCCTATATAATATATATACATAACTTTTGTTACCAGTGTGTTATTATTTTGCAAAAATATTCACACATTTATCACGGGGTGCAGTACCACCTTAAAAAGAACTTAAATTCTTCTAAACGTATCCCCTTTAAATGTCATGTATATTTTCTCATTAAGCAACCATTAAATCAAAAGAAAAAAAGGTACTTGCGGTTTTATTATTCACTAAATATAGATAGTCACTGGTAATTCCCTATTCATGTATTCCAAGTGGGAATAACGTTGTACTAAAGCAAGTAGCTACATTCAATTTTATAAAAGTAACCATGTTTTGTGCAAATCTCGAAAGACAAGATGCTAATGAATCATTTATGCTGATTCCCATCTTTTAGCATTGCGATACAATGAATATCTTATGAAAAAAACCAAAAAAACACATTTCCGGCAACTAAGGTCGAATAAATGAATAATAAAGATTAAAGAGACAATAATGGTCAGTAATGAATGAAATGATATTCAAGAACAGCGGAATTTAAAAAAATAGAAAGAAAAAAGATCAGAAGATGAATATTTGGACATGCGATTGGATCTTGTTTATACTCCCGTAATGGAGAATTACATTCACCAAGTTGAAGCCAAATCGGGGAAGTTTAAAATTAAACCCCTGAATGACCTTTGAAGTCGGATGACCTCGATTAAATATGTTCATGCTCCACTCATATTTAGGATTTCACCAACCAAGTTTTAAGCCCATTTGAAAGTTGAAAATTAGCCCCTAGATGACCTTTGACCTCGCCTGACCTCGACATATATTTCTCTTATATCAAGGAATCCAACCACCAAGTTTGAACCCAATCGGACAAAGTTGATAATTTGAACCCTCCAAGACATTTGACCTCCGATCACTTTTAAAGTAATTTCTCAACAACGTATGTGCGTTCTTATCTAAATCCGAGGTATCGGCTCGGTGCGTTGAAGCGCGGCAAAACGCATAGCCGGACAAATGCACAGACAGACAGAGCTCATCATTTTATTAGTATAGATATCCGCCTTAAGTAAAAACATAGAATATGCTTTCTTAAATTGGACGCAGATAATGTGTTTTGCTTTGGGAGCAATCTAACGTTCAATATATCTACCCTAAAGATAAAACATTTGCCTGTTATGTAACTTTATGTTTACACTACATGTTTATTTTGAGGGCAGTCTGGTACAAAAACACCTGTCTACCAAATAAACATAAGGCGGACATTCATTTATTTATAGATACTGGCAGTTGATATAGAGCATCTTTATCGATGAATTGCATCAATATGCTCGCACTGGAGAAAAGCTCATTGTCTGGAAGTATCCACAACTGCCTTAAGGGAAGGGATATGAACGTTTGGACAGTATTTATTGTGGGACATTAGAGCACATCAGACATATCGAATTGCATTCTGAATACGACGAATGTCATTCTGATATCAAATAATTTTGATTTTTTGAAATTCGCAATGTAATACACATTTTATGGCAAATCATTAAAAATGATATTTTTGATATTTAACACTACTCGAAGTAAACTTTATAAATCTGATGATATATACTTAACGTTTATATAGGTGGGATGAAAAGCATTTCGTATTGAAGATATGGATTTTTTCCCCAAAACACCAAAAAAAAAATAGGTCTTTTGGGGGAAAAATCCATATCTTCAATATGAAAGATCAAAATTTTCAATTGATCTTCGGCTTTTCCTTCCAGCTACATACATTTTAAGAATATATCATTAGATTTATAAAATTTACTTCGAGGACTGTTATATATCAAAAATTTGAAAAATATCAAATTTTTATAATTTGTCATAAAATTTGTATTATATCGTGATTTTCAAGAAATGAAAATTATTTGATATCAGAAAGACATTCTTCGTATTCAGAATGCAATTCGATACGTCTGAGGTGCTCTCATGTTAAATAAAAAATACTGTCGAAACGCTCAAAACGCTCATTCCAGATCCCTTAAGGGATGGGGTATGAACGTTTGGACAGTATTTATTGTGGGACATCAGACATATCGAATTGCATTCTGAATACGAAGAATGTCCTTCTGATATCAAATAATTTAGATTTTTGAAATTCGCAATGTAATACACATTTTATGGCAAATGATTAAAATTGGTATTTTTGATATTTAACAGTACGCGAAGTAAACTTTATAAATCTGATGATTTATACTTAAAGTTTATGTAGGTGAGATGAAAAGCCGACGATCAATTGAAAATTTTGACCTTTCGTATTGAATATATGATTTTTTTCCCAAAACACCAAAAAATATTAGGTCTCTTTGGGGAAAAAATCCATATCTTCAATACGAAAGGTCAAAATTTTTAATTGATCGTCGGCTTTTCCGGCTACATACACTTTAAGAATATATCATTAGATTTATAAAATTTACTTCGAGGACTGTTATATATCAAAAATGTGAAAAATATTAAATTTTAGTAATTTGTCATACAATTTGTATTATATCGTGAATTTCAAAAAATGAAAATTATTTGATATCAGAAAGACATTCTTCGTATTCAGAATGCAATTCGATATGTCTGATGGGCGCTCATGTCCCGACAAAAATACTTTCGGAACGTTCAAAACGCTCATTTAAGTTTAATCTCTCACCACGCACCACCCCACTCCCAACAAAAAATAGTGCTGTATTTTTCTGGAATAGGGAATACAACTTAAAGTTCCCCTAACACTTTTTGAAATAAATAAAAAAAAAAATATTCTCCAAACTGGAAAAGGTGTGTGTACCCTTTTTTTTTACACAAGTGGATCAATTTAAAGCGTCACACATCACACATCATTGGGGTCAATCTCTATATTTCATTATGTAAAAAAGCCGTTTTAAAAGTTGCATCTGAATCCATTGGAGTCAGGTGCCGTTTTTAATTGGCCTCTCTTTGTATAATGAACCGTTGTGACTGAACGCAATGATGTGTGATGCTAGACGGTATAAAAGTGATTTTTTACCTTTTTACATTGTCACATTTTGTAAAAAAAAAAATCGATTTTCAAAAAACATCAGAGCTAGAATATGATTGGGTGATGTATTCACATGACAAGCGACATCGTTCGGGAGTTGAGATTTCTTCAACTCGTGTGTTTCCTTTGTATCGATTGAATGGCTAGACGCTCTGAAAACAGAAGTAAACATTGAGCATGCGCGATAAGGGATTGTGTATAAATTTAACTTTTAAAATACTCGCCAAGGGGGTTTTCGTCCACTTAACCTCATTATTCTGACAGTTGGTACTATTAATATTGGAATTGTGATTTTGTTAAAAAAATAACAGCATTTAAATTTGATGGAAATCGTTTTTTATGGCTTCTAAGATCGCTACGAAATTTGCCTAATATAAATTATGCTCAAGAAAATGCAAGGTCATCTTTTCTTTGATATTTCTTTCTCCTATATTCCGACTGAATTGTTTTATACTAAAATTGTTTAACACTAACGATTTTGTCACACGTAGCAAATACCTGTCAAGAATGTAAACAATACGTGTTTGCTATTTCATCAACATTGACTTTCATTCATTCAAACACGCAAGTTGAATTATTGTTTACTCTCGAATTATATTGTGTTATTCTTCTTGACATTCATAACGCAATGTCCACGTGTTTGCGTAGAAGAATCAATAAAACATAATTAAAAAGTAATGACATTTTAAAAACGACGTGTATTAAATAAACTTTGTTGTGGTTTGTTGTTCACTACTTGTTTAAAAAGATTTGGAGTAAATGTTTAGGGTAAATAAATACTGACACTACTAATATTGTATTGTTATTTTAAGAAGTAGGCACCTATGTTTCAGATCGACATTTTATTTTTGAAAAGACCATACATACAATACATGAAAAATATTTCGTATATCCCCCTCACGAACACTAGTGCATTGCGTACGTACTTGCTCACTTAGCATTTTGTGCGAATTTTATTACACAATTTGTTGCCGTTCTTTTTGTAAAGTCTATGGATTAATATTAGACAAGGCTGGAAAGGGTGCCATAGCCTCATTTTAGGCCGTTTTAGGCACTTAAATACTCATAAAAAAAGAACCGGCAACAAATTGTGTAATAAAATTTGCACAAAATGCTACTTGAGCAAGTACAAATATACTTCTGCAGAGGGGGCTATAGCTAAAACAAAAAATGTCCTATACCTTAGTGGTTATGAAACAAATGTGTAGGATAGGTATACATTAAATGATTTGATAGTGTCACTAGTCTAATTATTGTGTGATAATACTGTTACGTAATCAAGTATATGATCTAATTTTATCATAATGTGGTTTGAAAGACAAAGATACATTCTTCATGTGATCATCAAGAAATATTCAATATAAGGGGTCAAAGGTCAACTTTCATTACATACTGACCGACCCTCGTATATCTTACTTATGAATATTTACATGCAATATGACATAACATTCTAGCAAACACAACACGTCATACAGAAAACGTTTAAAACGGCTGACAACATAATGGGTATATAAAGTGTTTTCTAACAAACGTTCAAAACATTTTTGAAAACTTGCTGGTGTAGCGTTTTTCGAGCAAAACATTTTAAAAACGATTTCACCTCCAAGCAACGTTTATAATATGTTTTTAACGTTTTAAAATATTTGTGGTTGCTGGGAAACTGTAAATAATCTTCTGTGTAAAGTTCAATCCTGAAGAGGTCATTTAATGGCGTGACGATCATCCAGATCTATTACCCTTTTTCTGTCTATCATGAAAACTGACGAAGCCGAGGCCCTTGATGTCCTGCAGGCATTTGTTCCAGGATACTGAAATTGACTTCAGGAATTACATGCCCGTTGCCCGTGCCCCTTTGCTCCACTGTGGGAAACTTACAGAGATGATTGTTTTTGTAAAACTTCATTCCCACTTGAGAATGCACGGTTTTGTTGCGATTTTGGATGTATTTTGTCCAGTCATATCCTGTGCAACTCAGCTTGCTGCGGTGTACCATCGTTTGGTTTCTATTTTAGACGAGTGGTCTCCCCCAATAGACCCACTTGAAAGTGGTTTGTTTTGATATTTTGGGATCCTCCAAGGACCAGCACTGCAAAAACAAGTGTTTATAGTTAAACACCATATTGTGTTTATCAGAGCAACACTTAATAAACACATAATTCATGTTAATGGTCTAACACTAATGTTAATGGTTCTAACACTAATGTTCATAAATTAACACTTGGTGTTATATTACAAACATTAGTGTTTGTAATATAACACCAAGTGTTAATTTATGAACATTAGTGTTAGACCATTAACATGAATTATGTGTTTATTAAGTGTTGCTCTGATAAACACAATATGGTGATAAACACTTGTTTTTGCAGTGAGGTTGGCTATATGTTATATTGTTGTGTTTTTTGGCAATTGTAATTGTATTTTGCTGATTTGTGATTTGTGCCTGCATTATTAGTAAATCAAATCATATCAAATCAAGTTAAAGAAGAACTTAAATTATTCTAAATGTTTCCCCTTTAAATGTCATATATTTTGCTCAGTAAGCAACCATTAAGTACTTGCAGTTTTATTATTCACCAATATAGATAGTCAAGGGCGATTTCCTATTCATGTATTCCAATTGGGAATAACGTTGTACTAAAGCAAACAGCTACAATCAATTTTATAAAAAGCAAACATGTTTTGTGTAAATCTCAAAAGACAAGATTTTAATGAATCATTTGTGCTGCTTTTATCAATGCTATTACAATAATAATAATAAAAACACATTTTCGGCAAATAAGCAGACGGATAAATAACTAATAAAGATTAAAGAATGAAGATGGTCCGATATATCATAAGTGCAATAAATGAAATGATATTCAAGAACAGAAGAAGTAAATTAAAGAAAAAAACAAGATCAGATGATGCATATTTGGACATAAGTTTTACCAAATAAACAACTCGAACTCGTAATGGTTGTAAACATATCCGCTCTAGCTAAAAAGATCAAATCTGCTATCTTAAATTGGACGCAGATACTGTGTTTAGCTTTGGGGGCAATCTAATTAAAAATAGATAAAACATATGCCTGGTGTGTAACTTATTGTTTACACTGTATGTTTACTTTGAGAGCAGTCTCGTATAAGACCACCTGCCTCCCAAATAAACAAAAGACAGACCTGCTATTATTTATTCATTTATTTATAGATACTGGCAGTTGATATAGAGCATCTTCATCGATGCTTTGCACCAACAGGCTCGCACGGGAGACAAAACTGTTGTCTACTACTAGTATCCACAGCATGCAAGTACTGCTCCGGGTACTGCTCTGACACTTTTTGATATAAATAAATAACTATTTAAACGAAAAGTCAAAATGTAAAAAGGCATGTGTAGCCTTGTTTGTTTTCCACATATGAACCAATCTATAATGTAACACACCATTATATTCAGTCAAAATGGCTCATTTCCATCTGTGAGTCCATATGAGCCCAATCTCAAACAATACAGTAGGCAATCCATTCATGTGATTGTAAACGAAAACATGGCTGCAAAGGACTCAGGTGCAACTTTTACTAACTTGATACATTTCTTTTACGATTAAGAGCCAGAAGGATTTGGCCTCTAGCCCCTAATGACCTCACCAGTTGTATAGAGCTAAGTACCACCGGACAAGTCCAAAAGGATTAAGTTACCCTTCGGCCTTTGCAAGACTAGTGAAAAGAGCTTTCATGTAATGTCCTTAATGGCGTATTTGCTGATCAAAGGATAAGTACAGGGTGTGCCAGAAAAAAAAGCTTCCAATTGCAGAAAGGAAACTTTTCTCAGATAAACTATTATTCATCTTCAGTGAAAGCATGAATAACATAACACCGCCGGATTATATAATAGATAATGTGGACTAAATTTAATGAGATACGCAAACTTTAGGAAACGGCGAGCGAGTATGAAAAAGGCGCCTGTTGATAAAACCTGGAATGAACGGCATTGATGCCCGCATTATGAAACCGTTAATTTGTTCGGGACCAGTCAACCGAATCAGATAAAATTTTCATAATTATGTGATGCACAATAAAATAGGCTATGCGCTACATTCTAATATTTTGATTCTGATGTATATTTCTCGACTTACGTTCAATTTTATTCACTCGGTAATTTTTTATGGGACACCCTGTATTATATTAAGGTACGTCAACGAGATGGGAACAGTAGCGTGCACCAGACAAATAAAGCGCTCTACAATGATGGAGAAACAAAGAAACTGGAATAAAGAGGATACAATATATAAGGTGGTGACATCTAGACAGAAAGAGAAGACACATTTGAAGAACGTGTGTTTGAGAATGAGAGAATACTAAAAGGAGGTGAGAATAATATAGTTGCATAAATTCGGTTAATTGACCTGTAAGTGGGCCAAATCAAATAGGCACTACGATGTTAGTATGCTTTTATTGCTAGAGTGGTATAATGTGCCTATGCATTTATATAATCCTCCTTGAAATAAATTTGAGTCCTCCCCAACATGCTTTTTATTAATAAATTCTTTATTACATTTGGTATTATGTTTAATGTAGAAAGACAACACTGTAAGTCAGTATCTAGTCATAAGCGTTTTATTATAATGACATTATATATGTTAGTTGTTATTCAGAGTTTAATACCAATTTACCAAAAAGGTGAAAATGCAAAATGCGACGCCCTGGTGGAAGTACAATACTAAGCTGAAACAAAGGAGATAGCTTATACTACCCACAATGCATTTCTTCTATTATTCTATATCAATTTTCTGCACTAATTTGGTATCTAATTGAGTGTGACAGAATAAACCAGAATTATATTTATCTTTAAACCCATGTTTAGCCAGTCTGTACAAATGTTATGGGAACATCATTCGATGAAATGAGGCTATGTGATCAGTAAAAACTTGCATTTTATGGGATACAAAACAAAGAATCTATTCTTTATGCAATTCGCACATTATTGCTTTAACAATACTTAACGGTAAGCCATTTTTTTTTCAAACTTGCTGTGCAGATACCGCACTGTTTTTCCTATTAGCTATCAAAAATGGAATTCACTCGATAAAATACATTATACTATCATCCGTGTGAGAAATATATCGCTTTCAGGCAACGTTTTTTATTGTTTATATTGAATTTCGTGTAAATGGAATCCATCCGTATAAATTCAAACGAATTTGACAATAAAACACTCTAAAGACTTTTAACAATGCTAGACGACTACAGGTTTTACACCCACACAGGTAAAGCTATCAATTCCTTTACCGTATATGAAAGCACATTGCAGCTTCTCTAACCATAATGAAATGATCGATGAGGTCAAATCAATTTCATTCCCAGTAGTAAATAGTAAAATTACAAAATGATCAAATCTCAATTGCTTAAGTTTGGTCCAATTAATGAAAATATACTCGTTTTAGATTTTGGCTTTTAAGTCAATATAATAAAAATTAAAGAATAGAGAAATATTATTGATTTTGTGCCTCTGTAGTCTAAATTTGTACTTTAATTTTGTATAAATAAATTAAATGTTGGAATTTATACAGCTCTTTCTTTCCACGTTTATCAAATCGTTCCACTGTATTCCACTGTCGTTAGAATATGTCATCTTCCGTAAAAATGACCAAGACATGCTGATACCTGTGTGAGGATCTCAACGGACAACAGCTCCCCATTTCACCCCTGGGTAGAGAAGGGCAAGTGAGATAAAGCGCCTCGATAAGAGCCCGTACCGCTGAGCCACCGTGTCTCCATTATTCAAGTATGTAAACTGATAAACCGTGGACTGAGAATGGAAAGGTTGTGGAATGAGTTACCAAAACTTGTTGTCTCTAGTTCCATTTAACAAAATTGGTCAATTTAGAGATGATGTTATTTTAAAGATTCTCCAATTAATAAGATTTAAAATGATTGATAACAATTCAAGGTAATTACTCTTACTCCTTTAATCATTTCAAAATGTTCTTTGTTTGCTATTGGTTTGTTTTTAATGTTTGTAGTTCGAATCTTATAATATTCTTCCTATAGGGATTGTACATATTCTCCAAACAAGTTGTTACTATTATTGTTGCTCAAATTTGCCTTCATTTTATGAAGAATATGACTGATTATTATTTATATCAGGCTTTTAAGCAATACAATAAAACTGTATATTGTACAATATTTGCAAAATACCCGGATGCAATACAATATTTTTTAAATATTGTACGCGTATCTCGTTCGCGACGCGCGTTACCATGGTGACAGCACCAACACGCATCATGATACAACAGCACAACAAAACAGACAATGTAACGGCTCACATGAGATTTCGTAATGTATAAACAAGTAAAATCACAAACTTAATTCGCGGCAATTCTTAATGATGATAACCTTAGGAAATATAATCCACATCTACAAATAAACCTATACCAGTATATAATTATTCCGAAATTGTCTTTGGAGAGTAAGAGCAGAAAACAAGAAGGTCAAAAGGTGAGCTTACATTAGAATACACATTGGTTAAACCCGGTGGCTAGGTAAGCTTAGATTTTAATTTTACCGCATAGCAAAAGCCTGATACAAATAATAATAATAATATTGAATGGCTTATTTTCGTGTGATAGAAAAATATTCTTGTATCAAACTGAAAGCCATTCAATAATTATATAATTATCTAATTATTATAGAGGTATACAATGGTATAGAGACACTAGGTTTAGTACATTTCAACATTATATCTTACAAACTGAATAAAATGTTACGCACCAAACTCATTTACTAAAAAGTCTGGATGCAAATAAGTCAAGATGCAGCTACACAGATACCAGCTGTCACTCTATCATAGTTGATGTGGTTTTATATTACCTTCTTAACTCAGAGATGCCTCTTATCTTATAGCGTAAGTCCCATAAGGACACTTCTTCCTTATAGTAGATCAAAGGTTGAGATGAATCGATGGGTGCAGTTTGTAATTGAAGAAGATTCTCATTTTTCTCAAAGGAATCAATGGCATTGAAGATATATAAGTTAAGGTAGGTAAAGAGAATGGCAAACGGAGGGTGGGGGGGGTGGGGGTGGGGGGGTGGATGGGCAGACACGGACTACAGAAAAGGAAGAAGACAAACAGACAGGGCGGTATTGAGAATATAATGTTTATTAAGCAGACATAAGAATCAGCAATGGCCCATGAAACGAGAGGATGGAACAGAAAAAGACGTATTACTTAAAGGAAAAGAAAACCACAACAACGAACAAGGATATAAATTATAAATAAGTTGTGGCTTACTTTTTACCCAACCGATATACAAGTTCTCCATAATATTAGTAAATTATGTTTTACAGGTCCAATGATTTACACACGTTTCGATCTCAAGACTTCATCAGTAATGCGACGAAGTCTTCCGATCGGAAGATGAAACGTATAAAACGTAAGTAAATCATTGGACTTGTAAAACATAATTTGCCAACGATACCTAACAGTCCTGACGAACTTATTCAAGAAGTTCTCCATAATATATGAAAAATCTAATAGATAATGCATGCAGGAAGGTAAATCTAAAGGAAGGATAAGCCCTCTTGAGAAAGGCGCAACACTATTTTTAGCAGCCCAAAAGCGCCTGCAGTAGGCTATATGGTAGAAGTGCTATAGAAGAGCGCCACAGCTTCGTTGCCTGAAGATGAACATGTCTGATAAATAATCTTGCTTTAACACATTGTAAAAGTACTGCTGAGAAGGCCAACAGTTTGATTTAATACATTTTAGACATCAATTTGAATGGTTATTATTCAAGATTATTAAAAAGAGCTTAATTACATACGTTGCACAATATAAAAACAATTAAATCGTCACGAATAACAATCAGATCGTCACGAATAACAATAATAATAAATTTACTATTAAGTTACTGACTTTGATAAACGATGCACTAATGATTTAAACTTGCAGTAAACAGTCTGTGTTTTGCGATAAGTTATAATTGAGACGCAGATTCTAAATTGGGAGAGGTTATGTAGTCGATAACGTATTAAAATGCTGTGAAGTAGAACATTACCTTACAAACACATTTGCCACCATGATCCAAAGACGAGCACGCACCGTCTTATTTAGATATCACTACACTGATGACACTAACCTTCAATTATACAAAAAAAGTATTGATAGGTAAGGTAGACTGTATAATTGATTTGAAGACCTGAGCGCAAGAAGACCGTAAGTCCATATTTTGCATTTTGAGATATGATCGTTTAAACTTTTTAAAATAAGATAATTTGGAAACCAAAAAAATCCATAATATTGATACTTTTCAGGTACATGGGTATAGGCAAGAAGAATCATTTTGTATATCAAGCAAGTAAATATCTGTAATATTGATCGATATTTATCGATTTATCATTTTTGGACTCGGACTCGCATTTCTTGCACTCGGATTGAAACAAAAGCTTATAATTCAAAACTAAATGCAGTTGTTGGAAATATTTAACCATATTGGTAATCTATGTGCAAAGACGAGCAATTTGTTGAATTTAAAGGTTGTTTTAAAATTTGACCTCAGTTGACCTTTAACTGGAAGTGACCCTCTAACTCAATAACCGAGCTCAAAATGTATGATAAATTATATATTTTCGTAATCGTTGTGATGAGACGAGTAATTTGATCTGTCTCTTGACGACATTGGACGATTTTTCATTTTTGACCCCTCTTGACCCCTCACGCGACCCCTTTGGGGAGGGGGCCGGGGCCAAAGGTAAAACAAATTGTCAAAATTTTTGTCTTCATCCAATAACTTCAAAACCAACTGTAACTCAATTTCGTCAAAAGTGGACTTACAGTCTCCTTGCGCTCAGGTCTTCATTTGCTCTACACAGAGAAGAAAATAACATGAAAACATACATTGGGTGTGTAAAAATGAAACCTCATACCTAAGTTTAAGATTTTACAGAATTGAAGTTTATACGATTTGGTTTATTTTACACGCGTTTTTAAGGAGACAAGTAGCTTTCTGATGTGTCCTAGCAGGGCATAACTCAATGTGAGACATCAAATGAAAAAAATGCGAGGATCTCAAAGAATACAGGCATGAGAAATATATTGCCCAATAGATTCCGCAACCACCGTGCAAATCATTTAAAATTTAAAATTAAAATGTTAACATCATGCTGATTATTATATGTTATAGACAGAATATTTCAAGCGTGCCCTTGCTTGATGGGATCATGTTGTTGAATTTTCCAGTTCAAAGTTGCTCGGACTTATATTTTACTTACAATTTTATAATTGCAAAATAGATGGAGAACTTTGTTCTGCGTATAATATTAGTGAACATTTTAACCGATTCACACAAGCAATTGAATTCACACTTACGTGTAATTTTCGTGGCTTATCCAAGCTCACTTCATCAGCACTCTGGTGGGTTGCTGGTACTAGACGTGGTAGCGTACTTTGACACCTTATTCGGCTCGATACGATTTTATTCCATTAAATTTTACTCATTTGCATTACAAATGGTCGAGTTTCAAAAGTGACAAATTTAGATATTGCCTCCACCAAGACGATTTCTGCTAGCTTTTAATAAAGCCTAACGTATAAACGCTCACTTTGATGTGATCATTTGGGCACAGTATAATTTTAATCAGCCAGGTGATTTCAATAAAAAACACAGTATCACAGAAAATAGGGCTTTGTTTTGATTTCATTATTAGGCAAAGAAGTAACCTAATTTCGGAGAAATATTAGTCCCATAGCACTAATATTGTGTCCTTTCAGGTTTTTTTCAGATTGAAAAGTCATTATTGTCAAGAGATACCAAAGTAAAATGCAGGTGCTACCTTTTTATTTGGGAAACATTTTTTGACTGAAATATAGAATTATGGTAGTGATGTAGCAAAGAGATACTTCGTGTTCACTTACCCAGTCATTGTTCCACTTGTTCTGATTTTTTTTTCATAGCCCGCGGCATTCATTACTTTCAGGCCGTTTCTCAGACTGGAAAGTCATTATTGTCAAAAGATATTAATTGGATCTCTGTCTTTGTCGAAACCTGATGAATGACTATTGTACTGAGCACGGAATAGTGCATATCAAGTATGTATAAATGTACTGTACTTTATTGAATTGAATTTTGTGTACACTCTGTTTAATTTTTGTATTATAATGTATCATCATAGCATAATTATTACATTGAATAGCATTGTCAAATTAGATTAGTTTAAATGTAAAATATGGCATTGCGCTGGTATAATTTACCACTTTCGTATTTCATCGGACTTTTAAAATTAAAAAAGTCAATCTAAGAATTTGGAAAATCCGCTTTGCGCGCCTTCTATGACTGTAAACTTGGTCTTTATCACCGTTACATGGATGTTTCAATCTTTCAAAGTCTGTATTGAACTCGTTTACATTTTATTAAAATCAAGCAGGCCTGGTATTAACATTAATTGTTATTCTGATGATATATTTACTATACACAATTATATTCATCAAAAACCTGTTAGTTATTCACTGATTTATAATAATTGTTAAATGTTCTTATTTTGCAGTATTATTTTTCGTATTAATTTATTATCAGGAAGCAAGTTCTTACCACTTGTTAATATGCAAACAACCACTAAAATATAATAGCACTTGCTTTGTTGTTATTAAGGCATAAAACATATCTACACTACTTTGCATCAAACAGCAGTGTTGGGGATACTTTCGGCAATATTCCTGTTACATTATCTCGAAATTCATTATAATTTTATTCTATATCTATCCCAAGATCCGACGGTCGCAAGTGCTTCAGAAAGGTTATGCAAGTTTAAACATTTGTCAATTGTGTGCCCTAAGTAAACACTGTCGCTTAAAGTAACACTCCGGTAATCACAACAGTATGCCTTATATGTTAGAAAAGTATTTATATTGACCTTAAAAACAAATAAAAACAGCCGTCTATCACCACATGATATTCAAATTTCCCGGGCACCGAAATTGCCTGTGGCAATGACGTTCCAGTAAAACAATGAAGGCTGACGACAATTGTCACAAATAATCATGACGTCATTGCCACAGGCGATTTCGGTGCGGGAATTTTGAATATCGCGTGTTGGTGGCTGGCTGTTTTTATTCGTTGTTATGGTCAATGTGAGTTTGTTTTAAATAAAACCATATGATCCGTGCTTGATAATTCTTTTTCTAACATATAAGGCATACTGTTGTGATTGCCGGAGTTTTCCTTTAATATTTTCAACTATGATTCAAACAAAACTGTCTAGTACTATACAGATATAACGAGTTGATGTTTTCATAATTATGTTGAAATGAGTTTCTCCTTGAAATATTTGCAAACTTCTATCAATGTCAGAGCATTGTCGCTATTTACTCTCATCGAATAGATTTGCATTACTCGTGTGGGTGTTAAATCTCTACGCCACAACATTATTGAATCATTGAATACATGTACATGAGGATGAATTCCATGAATTAAAGTCAATATAAATGTGAATATACAAATTTCTTAAAGTAATAGAATTTAAAAAAATATGTTCTGATTTTGGTGAAATGTCTGAATGACGTTGAAACGTCGGGTTACATGAAGGTCAAGAAAACGTTTTTTAAACGTTTGATATGAAAAAACCTACATCAGCATTTATAAAATGTTATGGTATTGTAAAATATTTTAATAACATCATGTCAGAATGTTTTGCAACAAGTTTTGAACAATGTTTTTGAATGGTATTAAATGTTTTATATCAATTATATAACAAAAACATTAACGTTTTCTGGAAACCGTTTTGTTTTCCATGGGTATCATACACGAAAGGTATTATTAACAAGGATCCTGAAGTGCTCAAGATTTAGGAAAAACGTATTGTAACGCCAAATTATTCGTACATTTTATTAAATTAACATTGAATGTACCGTCATACTATTAGTGTTTTGTTTAGATATCACAAAAATTGAATTTTGGAGTTTCAATTGACACACTTCTTATTCCAACTTGATAAAGTGAAATATGTAATTAAAAAATGTACATAGAAATAATGGAGAAAATATCACTGTGTATTTTCCCGCGTGTGTACTACACCTCTATCTACGTCGTATATCATAATATTTTAAGAGATCTGCAATATGCTTTCATATAAAATAAATTGCATTGGGGACTGAATTTTGTAGGAAATTCTGCACGAGCGACACCGCTCATGCACGACAATGGAACATAAACAAGCTTTCTTATAGTAAGTCATCCGAATCTGTTGATGCATATAATGGGAGAAATGACAAGATGGCGGAGGCAGCAAAATAATGATTTTCCCATTTTCCCCAAACAAACACTTAAATTAGCCACAGGCGATTCACTTGGTAAACTACTATAATTATAATCCTGATGTGCTTTATAATAAGATACATGTATAAAATTATCAAATTCAAGAACAGACATAATGAAAAAATTCATATTTTAACAACACGAATAGCCTAGATCGTGAACAGCGTTTGTCTGAGCGAAGGTCAAAATATACGGTACGGTTTAAAGGCGGTTGGGCCGACATTTTTCATATGGTGTTGCTTTCTTCCTTATAATGTGGGCTATTACAAAAACAATGTGATTCTGATGTCGGTTATTGAGCTTTTTGGATAACTACAACCCCACTCAAAAGTGTGTGAAACACGTATGTGGTGTGAAAAAATAGACCGTATTTCCAAAATGGCACTTTCCTTAGGTGAGATATATACTTTTGGGTACTAGTCCACATGGGCCCAGTTTTCTAACACTTGATATTGCAATTTGAAAGATACAAATAGTATTGAAATATTTAACATTTTAAAAACTTGTTGTGAAGGTATCACAATGTTTTAATTTTTTAACCACCTATAAATGGAATTAATCTAATTAAAATATTACCGTTCCTGCAAGAAATATTATATTGAATACATATATTATTTTTATCATAGATTCACTTTAATTCAACATTATAGTGAATTCAAACGATTTTCACAATTAAAAACTTAGTCCTTTAAAATACCAATCGAGAATAGATTTTACACCCACGCAAGTAAAGCAAAATGCTATAATGGTCTAGTTTATAAAGAGTTTTCATTTTTTCTTAGTAGCAGATAGATTTTTTATAATTGAATTGAATGGTTACAGCATTTAACGCGGAGCATAAATATGTTATAATTCACAAAATTGACAAAGTTTTGTATTAACTTTGGTACAATTAGTGCAAAAAATCGTTCCAGAATCAGGTTTCAGTCAATACCATTACCATTAAAGAATATAAAATATATTTTTTTTACAGGGTGTCCCATAAAAAGCGCTTTCAATGAATGTGGTGATTATTTAAAATGTGTTTTCACCCGTCATCAGTGTTTACAAATATTAAAGCCACAGCCGTTAGCTACCAGTAGCAGAAAACCAAAATCAGGGCTCATTTGAAAAATGGTTGCAGGATTATTATTATTATTATTATTATTTTAATTTTTTTGTGTTGAATGAAAGTCGCACATTGAACACGCACAATGTTCACTTAATGGTGGGTTTTTGGAGACTTAAGTTTGGCACAAATGACTCAAATTGACACATCTTTACAGGGGAAAGGAAAGAAGACTTACGCATGGAATTACAAATGGAAACATGGCATGCACAGGCAGATATACCAGAGTAAAAACTCCGGACATACCTACCTGTGCGGGGACATTAACTTAAGACCTCTCGCCTGCGGGGCGAGCGCTCTAATTAACCAATGAGCTATACAGACTGTACCTGATAAACATGACTCAAGTCTGGATATGAGCAGTCAGGATAAACAGTGCAAACAACACATTACATACCAGAATACGAGATCAATTAGTGATGCTTACATGCCAGCCTAATATAATCATGCAAACAAGGGAATAACGCATCGCACACAAGCACAATTAAACATAAAATTACTTATGTTGCAGATATGCTAGAGTAAAAACTCCGGACATGCCTGCATGTGCGAAGACTTGACCCCGGACATCTCGCTTTAAAATTTAAAATTCTTTCAAAAGCAATGAGAATTATACAAAAGTACGAGAAATTTTTTTTCATTGTTATGAAAGTTTAAACCCCGTGACACTGATCGAGGCATGCAATACTGATTATCGTGTTAAATCTGATCATTTAAAACAACGTGACAAGTTGTCTTCACGATAATTAGAATACGTATCCATTTGAATGGGACATTATGCCCATGGGGTATTAACAGTTTCAGAGAAATGAGAAAATTTTCAATTATCATCGCTTTTGAAAGAATTCTCATTATATATATCCACTAGTCATGCTAGTGTGTTTACTAAAATTGTTTTATTTAACCAAAAGATAAATACAAAATATAAATTAGATGGTAATTGCAAATTAGTCCTGCAGCTATTTTTAAAGTTGAGGTCATTGGTATATGACACCTATCAATTAATTCATCACACAATAATTTTAAGAAAAGTTGCCGACCGTTAGGAGGCCGTTGTCGATTCAGTACATATATTGCTCAATTGATGAATAACAAATATGGCTTTATGTTGCCTTACTCCAAATTAGTTAAAAGCCACTGTGGATCTTTTTTCAAGCAATTTCTATAAAAAAATATTCCAATACAATATCACTTGACAAAAAAACAACAACAACAAAAAACACTATTCAAACAAGTCAAGAATCAGCTGTCCACTCTTTCCTTGTTGATGTGGTTTGTCATTACCGTCTTACCTAGGAGATGCCTCTTATCGTATAACTCAACTCCCATAAGGACACTTCCTCCTTTCAGTAGATCAAAGGTTGAGAGGATGAGTGCAGCTTCTTATTAAGGAATAATGTCATTTGAACGGTGCGGAAGAATCATGTACGATAGATGAGTGCGCATGGTCAGGGGTTCATTGTTGCTAGTTAGTGCATTTGTTTGCATAACTTCACGCATATTTCGACGATTTGAATTATTTTAAAAACCTGTGAAAAGTGGAAGCATTTAGGTACCTAACCATACTTTTCAGTATAATTGCTCCTTTTTTCCAATCGTTTTCAAAAATGATGTTTTCAGACAAATTGAACTTGTCAGCATCCAACATGAATGACTATTGCCGAATTAAAGATAACTATTTAAAAATGAGACATTTGTCATGGTTTCTTAAACAAATTCATCTGGACTGTTCATAGAAGAGAATTGCTTGCTGTTATTTTCATTTATCCACTTACTTGCAGACGTTTCGAAAGCTATTAAGTGTTTTTTATGCTATTATTGTAACGACGATCTGTGTACAGCTGATGCTGATTCCCTCTTTTATCCATCTTTCATTCATTCATTCAGCATCAGGAAGCGGGGCAACACCACGGACAGACACGAGGGCAATACAATTTAAGGTACGTATTTGACGAGTTGATATCTGAGAGAAAATCAGTTAGCTGAGCATTATCTTTTTTGCAAATTAGGATGGGGCTCTTAAATATAAACACTGAATGATTATTTCATTAAGAACAGACCATTTTGCAAAAATTGAAATTTGGTATTGTATGAGACAATTGAAATGCAGAGAGAATACTAATAACGTAAAAACAGAATGCTTGTGTATATTAGAACGTTCTTATTATCAGATATTTTACGATAATTGAAAAAAGTAATCAGGAAAGCGTCATATCTATCTTGAAAACGTCAAATTTGATTAAAAGGTGTTTTGATTACCTTTAAAAAATCCATAACAAATTAGATAGCTGGAAGTAATGTTTCTGTGTAACTGTTTTCATTTTATATATTCAGGCTTTTAGGTTAATAAGATTATGTGAAGATACCATGGAGAAACATATTTGCACAATTCGACACATTTTTTTAAACATACCTGGTTAATATTAAAAGTCAGGTAGTAGAGATATATTGTGTTGCCGTGTATTTGCCCTATGAAGTTAAAACAAATATAGAGTAGTGTAAATAAATAACATAGCAGATAAACCATTTTTGTTTAAGATTAAATAACGTAACAAATGCTGCATTTTATAATTGGAAAGGCGGATATTTCCAATGTATAAAGGCGTATCTGCTGGTAACTATACAAAGCAGATGCTTCGTCTTTACCTAGTAGGACGGTAATGCACGACTGTTCTAATTTCATTGTTAGGCGGGAACGCAACCTATAATAATTATGAAGAAATACTATTCCCGCGGCATTCATACTTTATCAACCCTTTCAGGCTTTTGCTTAGACTATAAAGTCACTATTGTCACAAAATATTAATTGGATCTCCGTCTATATCGACACGTGGATGTAATATTATGAAATAGTCAGTATGGAACAGTTCATATCAACACAGTCATGTTGCTATTATTCTCCTTATATTGAGTTGGATTGTTTGCACTGTTCCTTGTTTGTATTGTAATGTAGTGGATTGTTTGCACTGTTCCTTGTTTGTATTGTAATGTATATCATAGCATAATAATTGTACTGAATAGCATTCTTTAATCAAAATAACCAGTTTACGGGTATGATATGCTATTGTGCTGATATAACCTAATCTAATTTTCTAAGATTAATTAATCTGTGTATACTTATCACAACCCTTAATGATATAGTCATTCGCATCACATACTGTGTAGTATCTCAAGAAATAGAGCTTTCTAGAAAATCGTGATTGGAATTCTTTCGGAATGCATTTGTGTCATGAATGTTGTTTTGTACGTGTATATGTATTTCGTAGTAACATTAAGGAAAGACGTCAAATTTTGTTGCCATAGATCACATTCATAGATCTCTCTCTCTCTCTCTCTATGATCACAAAGTTGAACAAAATAAACAATATTGCTGCACAATAGTCTCTTGTTGTTTACCGCCTTTGCATTCAAATGTCAAAGACCACAATCTATGTAGAAGGTCACTTCGAGACTTACAAGCTATTATGACAGCGCGGAGGATGTCACGTGCGTATTTATAAATACGTATCTATAAATATATTCGAAGCATACTGACGAATTAGACAGTATTAGAGATGTCACGCCGATGCGACAGAATATGAAACGCAGAAGTTTAAAATTCAACCGCTAAAATAATTACCTGATTATCATATTACTAATTAGCCTATAGCATATGTTTAGTGTATTTTATAGTAAATGTCAATACATAGTATAATGTCATGTATCTCGAAAAGGTACAATATGTGAGATGCAACAGTATGTGATGCGAGCAACGATATCATCTTTTATCTATTCAATATTCTATTCAACTATACATATTGCTATCACGACAGCCGCTGAGGCTTCAGAAAGGTTACACAAGTTTAAACATTTGAAAGTGTCAATTGTATGCCATTGCCATTAGTAAGTATTGCCCAGTAGTTTTATTGCTCCATAATATTATTCAACCATGAAGAAAAATGTATATGTTGAAATGAGTTTCTCCTTACTTCTTTCAATGTCAGAGAGCTGTCGCTATTTACCCTGATGGAGTAGATATTTATGTCACTTGTGTGGGTGTTAAACGTACACTTCACAATTTCAATATTGAATACAGAGGTATACATTCCATGACACGAAAGTTAATATGAATATAAAATATTTGGCTGAAATGGAATATAGAATATATGAAATATGGAAAGGTTTGTATACAAAAAAGATTCTCTTGTATATCATCTAAGCACAGTTTCCACCTCGATACACCCGAGCACACATTTTCGTCTCTACACAGTCTTTGATTTCACTACACGGTTGAGTGCATAGCATAGCTGTGTGAGCTTCTAGCTGGAAACTATGCCTCTGTGATTGGTTATTGTCGAAACCTCAAGTGTTCCCTTCATCCAATCAGAATTATTTTTATATCAAACGGAAACAAACACTTCCCCCCTAACAACACTTTCCCCATTAGGTCAACAGATAACGCAATTCAATATTTATAGCAAGGTGAATGTGGTAAGGTGTATAAACGACCTATCCAAGCACATGTTTGATCAAAATGTAGGTTTTAAAATTAAAAACCTCAAGTGTTTTATTTCTTTTAAGAGCACACTTATATTGTCCAAATACTAGCCTCATCTTAATGAGCAATGACCAATTACCTTTAAATTGCAAATCTTGTGCAAAACGTTACTATTTTCGCCTGTTTTGTCATACGGTTGTAATTCAATGAGCTATGACTTTGCTAAAGAGCGCTTATAAATTGATATGATAGATAGTAACCAAACAATATTGTTAAATATCTATCTTAAGTTGAATTTATATTCAATCAGAACGTCTAACCGTCCAATCGATACAAATCGCTGATGCGAAAACGACATCACTTTTGCGAATTGAAGAAATCGTTTGATACGTGAATGCACCAATCAATCATTTCTTATCAGCCGAATCTATTATTTTTGAAATTAATTCACCTTTCTTGATCATTAAATTTTTGTCGGCAGAAATTTACTGTTGTCGTGAAAACAATGTGATTGTCGGCAAATGTAGTGAAAGTGATTTTCGGTAAATTGCAAGAGTCATAAAGATTAATGTGTTGCGAAATTAGTAGTTACTAATTAAAAATAAAATCGACAAACGATTTAACACCCCACCGTTTAAATGGTACTAAAGAACAACTGCGAATATTTCTTTTTCTGTTTTTGCTTGATAGTCAAGAAGTAAGGAAAATCCCTTTCATTGTTTGTGATTAAGGTTGAATCAGTTTTAATCATAATCTGACCTCAAGGAATGGTTAAAACATTGGTGGCAAAAAAGCACCCTGCTCAGAAAAGAGTTAATGTCACACTGGGGTCAATTGATCAGATCAGGTTATAAACCACGCCAAAGGAGCTCTGATCATAACGATTCAGACAAACAAAGTATGGTTTGACCACGGCGATGATCAACTGTTCACATGTTCACGTAACTCATTTGCAAAACTTTGGATACCAGGATCGTATTCTGATTCGTCGAACCTTCTAATTACCATACTTTTGGATACTTCCATATTTGGTATTACATTATTAATTATTAATATATCGTTTACATAGTGACGTCATTAGAACTGGTCACTTCGTCAAAAAACCGACGAATGAACATTTGCATTTTTCTTTCCATTACAGTTATATTGTGAAATACCATATACCACATATTGGACGTGTTAGTCTAATACTATAGGAAAATATTTCTACAGATGTTCACATTAGCTAAATAAGTTCGATGGAAAGGGGTCAGTTCTTGTCCGCCATTTTTTTCGCAAAAGGCATGTTCTTTCTCCTGCGTTAAAGAATTAAACCCGGAAGTGACAGCACCAGAACAAATAACGTAATTTCTGGATTTAAGCTGAGACGGTTACGTTTAAGGCCATGCATCAGTCACAGACCCTACGCATCACCAGTTCCAGATTTTATAGAAGTTCCTTGGGGTTGACCTATCTGATGTAATACCCGAACTGATACTAAAACACATAAATAAACAAGCTTTTTTTGCTATGCTTTAAAAAACGAGATCTTCGCATGTGTATATTTGGCTAAAAATCAAAAGGCGCACAGCGATCATGGCGATAGCAAACATCTAAAACTGAATTGGAATATTATAAGACATGAAAAATTTTCAATTTTGGCTCCATGCCTGTATCAAGTCCTGCTTCTTTATTCTAATTTTGCGACGTAGTTGCAGCCTCCTCTGAATGTTCATTATAAAACCTCCCATTTCTGTGATTTTGATACCAGATGCACATGTTTTTTTTATTCATGGATTCCAGAAAAAGTACTAACAACACTGGAATAACGTCAAAATGGCGTCATAATTTTCAAAACCTTCAAAAATCAGTTAGCTTTTGTCAGCAAAATATCATGACCATAAACAGTCACCCTACAGAGGCTGGTCGGGCAATTAAATTCATGACGCGCAACTTGGCGGTTTGTTTGAGCATCCTCTTTGTTAGACTTGAGTTAGGAACTATGAAGTACGTCATTTAAATAGTGTGCATGCAAATAAACAGGTGAAATACACCCTACTTTTTTCACCGCTTCTCCACTACATCTCTATCTATTTCATAATATTTTAAGATGTCTACGATATACTCGCATTTAAAATAAATTGCATTGGGACTTGAAATTCGACACGAGCGACACCACTTATGCACGAAAATGGAACATAAACAAGCTTTTCTCAAAGTAAGTCATCCAAATCTGTTGATGCATGATCGGATCGCAGAGATGTTAAGATGGCGGAGACAGCAATATAATTCCTGCTCCAATATTTTCCATATACAATAATTCCTGCTCCAATGTTTTCCATGTATAAATAGTTATACCCAGCCACATGATATTTTGAAGATGCAAATTGCTGTAGAATACCATTATAATTGCACTTTCAGGAATAAATGTAACAACATGCTAATATTTGGAATATTTAATATATATTCCTTTTAACTGTTGTTTAGGAAGCACACGGTTAAAAATTGTAACACCGCGGAATGTAATTCTCTCGATACAAACATTCTACTATCGTTTGTATAAGTACCGTATTGAATTCATTTTTTGTCTATTAGCTTTTAGGCAACGTGTTTTATTATATTGAATTTCTTATCATGGAATATATCCGTATGAATTCAACCAAAGCATTTGACAATAAAACACTTTTAAGTCTTTTAAAGTAGAGGTTATACACCCACACAAGTACAGTGCAACTTGTACATTGTGGCTTCTCTTACCATGATAACGCTGGTAAAATGTTCTAGTTTTAGCTTACAATAACGCTTTATTTCAATATTTAAATAGGTCATATCTTTATTTTTTTAAGCAGCAAATAATTTTGCTATCAATAACTTATCATGCTTATTGAATAGTGATAATATTTACCTCGGAGGTTAAAATTTACAAATCTTAAGTATTTTAATAATTAAAGGTTTTGGTTAAATAATTATTTTGGTCCAATTATTAAAATAATCGTTTCCGATTTAGGTTTTAGTAAATACAATAACCAATCTTGATTTTATGTATTGTTTTACGAATCTATGTAGTTTATATTTTTCTTTGTGTATTATGAGCATCATAATTATTGTAAACTCATAGAAAGCACATTTTTTTATCAATTTTTTTTGACACCATATTTCAAACCGCCGCAATAAATATTTAGCCCGTGCGGTTTATGCAGAAGCCTTAATGGTAAGTATGTACTTTAAGGCACTTGCAATTTAATTGAGGGTAATGATACCGTTGCGGTACATAATGCTATTATGTTTGAATTCGAGGAGGCCATAAACGGTAAGGTGAAATGTGGAAGACTGAGAGAAAAAAAACCCCACACGATAGAGTAAGTGTTTTGTGAAATACGAGAGGAGGGAGTAAAATTGCTCCTGCGTCTAGGGCAGATATATTAATTAAGAGATAAGTTGGGAGAATCAAATGAAGGCACTATACTGCCTTAATTGTCACGGTGGTGTGACGTGTTCCGGCTTACATAATGCTAAAACGTGATCGATATCCATTAAATTAAAATCGTTATCATGTATGAAAATATCTCGCGAATCATGCATGCAATGAAGTATATTCTAAAGCGAATCTGACACCTTTTTAAAACTTTTAAACCCCATTACTATACACTGTAATGAGTTGCAAAGTGCCAATACTAGATTTAGGCTATAATTTTAGAAAAGCGCCTTAGCATGGGAAACATAATGACCCATTTTGGCTTGTGCTACCTATAGCTACGTGGTGAAAATGTTCTATAAATAATCTGATATAATAACACCTTGTGCATGTACTGTATAGTAGGTCCAAAGTCTCTTTTCCAAAGTTCAATTTGAATTGTTATTAGAACAGTTTTAGATGGTGGGGGCACCTTGAAAAAAAAGCAAAGGAAATTAGTTGTTGTGGTTTGTTAGATCGTAGGGGTAGTCAGGCTCAAATGATATATTGTCGATGGACCCTATATGTAGACGCATATCAGCCATATAGCTAAGTTGTGAAAATGTTCTATAAATAATCTGACATAATAACACCTTGTGCATGTACTGTATAGTAGGTCCAAAGTCTCTTTTCCAAAAGTTCAATTTGAATTGTTATTAGAACAGTTTTAGATGGGGGGGCACCTTGAAAAAAAGGAAAGAAAGTTAGTTGTTGTGGTTTGTTAGATCGTAGGGCTAGTCAGGCTCAACGGATATATTGTCGATAGACCCTATGTAGACGCATATCAGCCATTAAGTCGGAAAAAGGTTATTGGTGGAAACATATTTTGATGCTGTGAAGTATATAAAACCTTACATTACACAAGCCTGTGGCACCGTGAGCCAGAGGAAAGCACGTGCTGGTTTATTTAGATATCACCACATCGGTGATGCTAGTCAGTAATTGAACAGAATAGTAGATTGGCAGGCAACGTGTGCAACGTGTGCAAAATATAAAGCATTTTATAGTCGTAAAGTCGGTAAACTAGTAGTACTGTGACAGACCGACAGAATACGTTGGAGCCTTCCCATAACTCATTGCGGCAAAAATGTTTGAACCATCTCTTATCAAGATGGCCGTTTTCAATCCAGCTTTCAGGTAAGTAGCATTCGCCTGAGGAAATCGGTTGGTATACAAAAACGATTATCTATTATATATATATAAAAACTACCTCCGCACAGTTTCCACCTCGATACACATGAGCACACATTTTCGTCCAAGAGCTCTCAAGCAAGCAGTGAATTGTCTTTACACAGTCTTTGATTACACTACACGGTTGAGTGCATTGCATCGTACGCGTAAGAGCTGTGGAGCTTCCATCTGGAAATTGGTCCGCTGTGATTGGTTTTTGTCAAAACCTCAAGTGTTCCCTTCATCCAATCAGATTTCTTTCATATTAAACGAAAGCTAACACTTCCCTCTAAAGACACTTTTCGTCAGGTCAACAGATAAAGTAAAAAAGTAAATTCAATGTTATAGCAAGGCGAATGTGGTAAATCTGTTGAAAACTACCTGTCCAAGCACATTTTTGACCAACATGTAGGTTTTAAAAGTCAAAACCTCAAGTGCTCCTTACAACATTTTTTTCAAATGTTATGTCATTAAACACTTAAGAGATATTATCTGAGAAATACTGATGCCATGGGAAAAAGGTGGAAGATGGGGGTCAGCAAATTTCAACCATATTTTGGCAATTAAATAGGTTTGGATAAGTGTTCATAATAATCAGTATAAAAAAATCTGCTATGCCCCCTCCTGGGAAATATGGGACCCCCCTAAAATATGCCCCTAACACGTATTTCCCTGACTTGTAAAATGCCGTTTTATACCATTTTTGAACAAATTTTTGGCACCTAAGACAAGCATCTATAAAAGTAAATTTTTCTACACACCATCTTTCAACCTTTGTCTTTATGAAAAAATATAAAACAACAAATGTTTATATTGGGATGTTCCATTTATGAACAGGGGTGGGGGCCCTTATTTCACATTTTACAACTTTTGAAAAAAAGTGAAATATCCCTCTACTTTGTGACGTCATTGTAGGAGTTCCTCAATCTTTCTCAAATTGTTCATTACAGGAGAGAACCTCTGTACATAGGTCATTTATATAATGCAATAAAAATCATGGAGACTTATTTACTTTTCATAAAACACAAACATGGATTTTCCCAATATGTGACATTGGTATAATGATGCTGTATACAACACCAACATCAAATGCAAGATCTTTTCACTACAGCAGTTCCTTTTCTTGAGCCAATAATCAGTTGTTGCATTGAGGAGTTAAGAACCACATTTAAGAAGACAAATCATGTACAGGGTAGGCCTAGGTATTCTCTTTTACAGCATATTGGATAAATCGTCAGTAGATAGTGCTCCTTGAATATGAGCCCCTACCTCATGTCACTCGTATTCATACATATTAGTGGTATTATGATTATTATGAAAATCACAAGCTCCTATTCTGATTCTTAATCATTTCACATGCATCAGTACTTTAGCTTTAGGAACTAGGCCTAGTAGGGCCCCATACCCCTAAGCACTAATCCTAATAACCTGGGGTGGATCTTAAGACTAGGAGTGGGCTATAAACGGGTCTTGTTTTGTTTCGCTTCGGGATAAGGTTTTTTGTATGTTCTATTTGACCTAGGCCTATCTCAACATGAAATTACAAAAAAATTTAAGCCTGGGTTTCAAAAAAGAATGTGCTCGGCAAAAATCCAAAATGGCCGCATTTTCACCTGAAAGTCACATTTTTAGCCAAAACTTTGTCAGTTTTGGGTCTTTTTACTTGGTTCTGGTGTCTAGTCTATGTTTTGGGTCAATCAATCTAAATTATTTATGCAGTTAGAAGTAGTATCAAATCTTCATATGTTGAGTTACGACCATTTCTGACCCAATGCACCCCTTTTAACCCAATTTTAAACCAGCCCAGTATAGACATCATATAGAAAAAGCTAGACAACAGGTTAAACATTACATAATAATATTAATTGGAAAATGGAAAAACAAAATAGACACATAACATACGTTACATTAAGGACAAATGTAGATTTTTGCACTGCAGACATTTATACAATTATTTTGATAGTTTAATGGATTTTATTGTAGGCCTATTCACATTTTTAGCAACTTCTTGCATTACAAAAGTTTGTATGACACACAGCATACTATCCATTTAGCAAAAAATGTAGATTAGATTTTTGCACTGCAGACTTTTGATAAAATTTTGATAGTTTAATGGATTTTACTGTTTTCACATTTCTAGCAATTTCTTGCATTACAAAAGTTTGTATTACACTTTATATTACTGATTTATACGAGGTTTTTTAATTGTGAGCTAGGATAATTCAAAGAGAAGGCAGTTGGCAAATTCCATCATCATGTGAACATTTCCCCAATAATCTATGATCTTTGAATTTTAGGCATTTTGACCCTAAATTGACCCATTTTCTTCATTTTGAACAATTTGTTGCATTAAAAAGGGTTGTATTACACTTTATAAGTATATTATTGATATACATGGATTCTTTAATTTAATTCTTTAGGAGATTTCAAAAGAAGGCAGTTGCCATGGCAATGGCAAATTCGATTTCACAAGAAAAGTAGGCCCTCTCCGAATAACTGCTAATAGAGCCAGTTTTAGTGCTAGTTTCGGTGTTGAAATAGCAGCATCACTTTCAAACATTATTTTGTTAATAAAAACTGAACCTGTAAAGATAGACAAAATTGGAGTTTCAGTGAAAAATTAGGTTTTATTTAATACAGCTAAAGATGACTTAAAAATGAACAATATTGCCATGCGTAGTAGAATTGTCGCTTAAAAATGTTGATTTTGACAAGCTTTTTACTATGATGGAGAAGTTATTTGGTGGTCTGCTCCCCCTTAATAGACAGAGGTCACTCAGATGAAAGAGAGCAGTATACTAGTTTATTGACCATCAAATGAACCTCAATACAAACCCCAAAATTCATTTAATATCAGCAACATGATTGGTACTGTATTTCAAAAATCGAGAATCATAGATAGATAAGCATTTTTATGTTTAACACAATAACACCCCTACTTGATCAATGTAGTGTTCCAATATATTATTGTCTTTGTTGTTCGCTACATAGTGATAGAAAATAATTATTGTAGTCCCTACCTGCGTTCATTGGAAGAAAAAGCTAATATTCATTTGAGAGTACATAAAGCATGATGCAAAAAGTTATTTTTAAATCAGCACATCGGAAGTTTGGTACTGACCCCTCCAACTAATTATGGAATAGTCCTGGTCTAAGCATTTATTTAACACAATTTAGGCGCCAATTTTTTTATGTAATAGTGTTGTTGATGTTGTTTACTTCTGATAGGCTCCCTTTTCATCAAATTTCTTGGAAAATCACCGAACCTGAGTTTAGCATGAAAATATCGCAATTTTGCACTTTTCTGAAAAAGAGCATAAAGTAAGATGTGCTCATTTTAAAACGGAAAAAGTCTCCATGATTTTTATTTGCTCAATTGTTTAGCCTATATCTACTTTATCCAACAAGTAATTAACTTTGACAAAAATATTGAGGAACTCTCATAATCATCTTGCAAACTTGGCTTCAAAATTAGGATTTTTCACATTTATACAATTGCTGAAAAGGCCATTACACCCCTCTCTGAAAATGGAACAATCCAAATGTTGACCAAAGAATTTCTAATTGTTATGTCGAGACAAAATGTATATCATTAATGTGAAGTATAAACAAAATGTCTGCAGATACGCGTTATTACGTGGCTCTAGTCAAAAGTTGGTGCTTATTTCAAAGTTTTTGTGTCTGAGAAGGCAATCATGGGGGTCAATTTGAGGGGGGCCCAGTATCTCCCAGTGGGGGGTCCTCAAAAAATTTTAATACCTCCACTGTAAATACTCATGGACACATGTTTGATTCACAAAATATGAACAAAATTTGCTGACCCCCATCTTCCACCTACCATCTGAGTCTATGGGATAAACTCTCTTAAACACAATTATTATTGTATATACTAGCATCATTAGCATGAGCAATGGCCAATTCTCTTTAAATTGCAAATCTTGTGCAAAAAGTTACCATTTTCGCCTGTTTTGTCATATGGTTGTAAAATCAACGAACAATGACTTTGCTAAAGACCGCTTACAAATTGATATGTTATGGAAGCAATTGACCTTTTTGGAAAATCCCATAAACCTTTGCGAGTATACCCGAGATGTCGTTATTCGACGTCACGCCGATTTCGCTAAAACGATGTGCGCATCGGCTTGACGCGCACTGACGTCCATGATGACATCTCAGATGTACTCGCAAAGGATTATAGGATTTACCGGAAAAGGTCAATGTTGAATGGGTCATTACCCCTGGTATGTTTAAGCAATCTGTAGCGTCATAGAGAAACATGAAAAGGACGCAAACTATATAAATGTGTCAAAAATAAACATTTTATGATTTAGTGCTGTGGGAAGGCTGCAGTTCCAGTTTCTGGCCTATATTGCATTATCAAATTAATGAATGCAGGAAGTGTCTCTGCGGAGCTATCCAGGCCGTGTATATTACATCGATTGATCACGAAATGACGAGCCTTTATCCCTAAAGTCTCAGTTGTATCAATGATAATGCATGTATCTATCTTACTACTAGATGTAATTAGAAACTTGTTTACTAGTATTCAGTTGTTTATTCATCAATTTCTTGCAATAGAGCTACATAGAAAAATAATATGGTACAATTATCGTAGGTTAGATAATAGTAAGTTTATATTCTCTTGAGGCAAACTACTAAAAATACATAGCAGAGCCAGTATAGTTTTATATTCGAGGATATACAAATTGTTGGAGTGAAATAGCTTTTCTTGCCATTCCACATAATCTCAGATGACCAAACGTTATGCCCGATCTTCTTTGTAGATACATGTACATGTCTTATCCTTTTTTGATGTACTGCATCGTTGATTTATAGCCGGACTTAAGCGTTTTGTTTGAGCTTGCTTGAAATTTATAACAACAAGCTTTATAAATTTGTGCGTGCTTTTTACACATTTTACCTTTATAAGATTATTTTGGGAGTATGCGATGACCATCTAATTTCCCAGGGCAATTTTGCCTCTTGGAAAGAAAGTCACATGGAAAATTTGTGCGTGATTTACACACATTTTACCCAAACACTGCAATATAACGAAACGTACCAGCTAATGAGTGCGGGTGTTTTTTAGGTTTGTCTGTTGTTAATATACCGTACACTTTTAACATGTTATCTGACTTAATGATGTTTCTTTTCCATAAAGATATATTGGTAAACAAAACGTTTTTTCACCAAAGCGAGAGCGAACAGCAAAACACAAGCAAGCCAATCAATCAACAAATAAATTCTCGCTATTCGCAATAAGGGCGCCGCCAGCGGTTTGCGATGTAATCGTGATGTATCATGGGAAAAGGTCGACATCCAAGTCCGCGTAATACGAATATTACCATGCTATTACATAGGAACACGTGACAATATTTTTAGTTTGTCAATATAACGGTATTACACGCAAATCGATAGAGAAAAATTAATTGTGCACATTTCAAATCACATTATTAAGTATTATTGAGTATCGATTCGCGTGTAACACCTTTATTTTGACAAACTAAAAAATATTGTCACGTGTTCCTATGTAATAGCATGGTAATATTCGTATTGCGCGGACTTGATGTCGACCTTTTCCCATGATACATCACGATTACATCGCAAACCGTTGGCGGCGCCCTTATTGCGAATAGCGAGAATTGAAGAAGCAACAAAATAGGTACCATCAAACTAAATGTGTGCGTGTCTTGTACATATTTGACCTTATTTGAAATAGTTTTGAGCTTATCAATGGGATGTCCGTCTAATTTCCCCGGGTAATTTTGTCTCTTGAAAAGTCACACGGCAAATTTGTGGTATTTTTAGGTTTTAATGTTGTAAATAGATACTTTTAACATGTTATCTGATTTTATGAAGATTCTTTTCCCCCAAAATATAAATACTAGTAAGAATAAGTGTTTTCACCAAAACAAAAGTAAGCCAATCAACCAAGAAAAAAATGAAGATGCAACGAAAATAGAGGCAACTCGATACCACCAAACTAAATGTGTGCGTGCCTTGTATTCATTCGGACACAGTCTATCACACGACATTTTTAAAATATACAGTACATACGGTATAAATACACTGTGTATGCTTCTCAGCTGACAAAAGATTACTCACTTCAAAGTACGCCCTCTCCTTTTGTGCCCGCCATATTTCAAAAGGCTTATTATAAGTACGTAATAGATGGGAGTTATAAAATGCAAATTTAATGTGTGTAATGATTATTTTTTATACGTACATATTATAGTATAGTTTAAACAAAAAAATTCAAAACGTAAAATTCTTAGATGAAAAACTAAAATATGCATGAAAATAAAAAAGTAGAAATACCGCCTGCTTATTTTCCGCTTCATATGTTATAATATTAAAAAACATTAGGAACTAAACTGATTCTGGAGGAAATTCGACATGAGCGACATCGATCATGCATGGAATAGAAATCAATCAGACTATTCTTTCAGAAAGTCATTCAACTCTGTGGATGCATGATCGAGGATATAACACCACATGGCGGGGCAGCAAAGTAGCGATTCCTATTTCACTATGATCCCCACATAAACGATTAATCCAGGCACACACTATTTTGACTATGCAATTACTAAAATATTCCTTATGTGCAAAAATGTCCTATAATGCCATATAATAAGGCATAAAATTAAATACGACAACAAAATTCTCGTGACTCGTGACTCTGTAATTAGTGTGAGCGGAGGTCCAAATAAAATGTTAGAGTGACAGAAGCCTATGTGTTCGATTTAAAAGTTGGGTGGTCAGACATTTGCATTTATTTCTACCTTACAGTAAGTACCGGGTGTCCCAAAAGTAACTTAACATTGTGAATTTGCCATAACTTGCGCTGGGTTAATAGTGTTGTTACAAGAATTGCACAGTATGTAGATAATTCTTTTAGAAATGTTATGATACCAAACATGCCTATGTGGTCATGACCCTTTGGCATGAAATTAACGGATGTCTACCGTACCGTAAAACCCACTTTTTTAAACGCAAAATAAGTCTCGTCATTTGAGATCTGATAATACGATACAACATGTTATCATTTTAAAATCTGTTTTGTTTAATTTTGCTGTGTTTGTTTGATTGTTTGTTTGTTTGTTTGTTTTCAATGCATAATCTTCATTTTCTGTTTTATCTGGATTTTATATGGAAACTTTTCTGAGGATTCGATGAACAGTTGTACGCGGTACGTTGTTCTCCATTGAAAGTCGACGTACTGATCGCCTTGGGCTTTTCGCCACTACTCTTCATATGACATCGATGTTTGTAGCCGATTTTCCTGTTCTTCCACGTTCTGCCCGAGGTAGATCATGAACAGATCCAGTTGATAGGAATTTCTGCACTAGTTGCTGGATTGTATTTCGGCTGGGTAGTGCATAATTTACATTAAAATGTTCTTTAAACTTTGCTTGAGTGAGTTTGTCCGACTTTGTCTCGGCAAAGAACCATACGATCAGGCCGTTGATCTATAGGAAATTCATCTTCACTTCAACTGTTAAAGTTTGATATTGTCAATATATCCTAATTATAATCTAAAACAGCAGTCACGCTTCGTTAAGCCATGTAATCCATGAATGCTCATACCTAAATGTAGCGTGTGCAGTGAGTGAACCAACTCTATTGTTCAGGGAAGCACATAATTCATGTGCTTGAACAACATGAACAAAGAACATATGAGCTTGCTTTTGTGGGTTTGATACACACATATGTACAGTCGCACAGTAAGGTCAATGGGTCACCAATAATGCTGTTTTTGGTATCAGAATAATTCTAAAAGATAAATCTATGTGAATATGTTTTCCATTTTGGTATGAAGTAGGAAATATTTGAGATATGGCCAATTCGCAATGTTAAGTTACTTTTGGGACACGCTGTAATATCACCAAACACCTTTCACCAAAATGTCAAAGTGCTTCACTCAGACTTAAGATGGCTTCAGAGAGTTATCGAGAGAGGCGTACTACATATGACATAGACGCCTTTAACCCGAATCTCAATCTCAAAGGGAGACACTATCTATCTGCCGTTTACAAGAGAATCATCAAGTCATGTCACCCCGGGTCACCCCTTGGGTCACATGACTAGGTGTTTACTGTTCCACCTCATTTTCTAATGAAATCCCCTGGATGTGGGATGAAGTATCAAGTTAGTCAAATATTTGTTGAGAAAGCTGTTCAAAGTCTCCGAGTTTGAGTTGATTTTGTGTTTAACGTGTTGTGTAGGTACACTGGTTAACCAGCGGCAAATAGAATTCGCTGAAACCCAACATACTATATTTGTTCGTTCCTGTAAGAATATCGAATTCATATTATTTTAGCTATAGCTTTTGGGCATTATTATATATTTATATTGATTTTTTGTTATGCAATCCACCGTATAATTCAAACGAAATTGACAATAAAACACTTTTAAATCTTTAAAAAAAAATTCCAATCGAGTATAGGTTTTACACCCACACAAGAAAGCATTCCATTAACGCAGATTGCGTCAATGATAGAATTTCGAGTTTTGTCAAACAACGACATTTTATTTCAATAATGAAAGAGGTCAAATCGTTTTCTTTTCTCAGTATGTTTGCTATCAATTTATTAAATAGTGCGAATGTAAAAATTGATAATTCTTAAGTGCTAATGTTTTGTATTAATTTTGGTCCAATTATTCAAAAAAAAAAGTCGTTTCATATTTCTCTTTTAGTCCGTAGCTGATAATTGTAGCAAATATACAAATTGTGACTGTAACTTTAATAATTATTAAGATTCTGCAAAAACGATTACTAATGAATCGGTCTCTGACATTTTTATTTTGCTTTTTTTATTAAAAGTTGATTCAATACATATATAGCTGAATTTACAAAAATGTATGAACTCTAATATGGATTGTGTTTCAAGTTAATTCTTACAAAAATCTTAGAATACAATATTACTTACCAAACTAACTTTGTTATTTTCAAAAAGCCAAGATGCAAACAACTCAAGATGCAGCTTTATAGATATCAACTGTCCACTCTATCATTGTTTACCTGGTTTTGCCTTTCCATCTTAACTCAGAGATGCCTCTTACATTTATAACTTAAATCCCATAAGGACACTTCCTCCTTACAGTAGATCAAAGGTTGAGAGGAGCAGACGAGGCTATAGCTTGTTATTAAGGACGGATCTCGTTTGATCTGAAAGGTGCGGAGCAATCAACGGTATGGACGGATGAGTATGGTGGGAGATATGGACACCATGGAAACCAAATACGTGCAAGAAGGAGGTGAACAGTGTGGCTTATGGGACTGGGAGTGACACACAGAGAATACAGAATAAAAATTCCTTTAAAAAAGGAATGTGGCGCCCAATGTGAACTTGGACGTGATGTGGTGAATTCCATGGTGTGTAGATTTGGTATTATAATGATTTTTCTATAGGGAAGAGTAGAAGATGATCAAATGCAAGAGAAATGTGTTTGATTGGGGAAGGTGTTCTGACAATCCAAATATAAACTTAGTCCACCTCAAATGACCTGTAACAATTTGTGATTGACATTACTTAATTCACCTCGGATGACTTTGATCTGAAATTCAACATTTTCGCGCTTACACCAATCATATCCATAACAATTTAACTCTTACAACTTCCTGTCAACTCTCTAATTTAAAACTCTAAATTTCTGTCTGTTTGCCTTTTCTGTCTTATACCATTTAGTACACTACAGTTTGTTAGAAAAGAAAACAGATACTGGACATGGGAAAGCCCAGGAGGAAAGATCAGGAATCAGATTGATTTTGTACTAAGTAGCCAGAGAGGCATACTACAGAATTGTGAAGTGATCACGAATGTGGACATTGGCAGCGATCACAGGATGATTAGAGCTAAGATACTACTGAACAAGAAACTGGCAAGACTCAAATTCATCAAGAATTCTAAAAGAGCAAACTAAATATAATGCGGCTGAAAGAAAGGAGGAAGAATTTCAACTAACACTCAAGAATCGATTCACAGCACTGGATATGGAAGATATGGATATAGACTCGAGATCTACACTTATATCCAGCATAGTGACAGAGGCTGCTGAAGAGATAGCACCACAAGAAAGAACAAAGAAACAAAAACCAAAGAAGATATTGAGATTGAGGAGCTAGATATTAAAAGAAAGATACTCAGAGAAATCATAGACAAAACTACTACTCAGAAAGTAGAGTACAAGGAAACTGTGAAGGAAGTTAGAAAGAAGAGACGTCAGAGAAGTAGAAGAAAACGAAGAGAACAAATTGAGTCCATCCTAGAAAGTGGTAAAGGACCAAAACAGATCTCCAAAATGAACAGTAAGAAAACTAGAATCAGCCAGATGATCAAACAAAAATGGTATTCCTACATCTAGTAGAGAAGAAATACTCAATATCTGTGCAGAGTTTTACCAAGACCTATATAGCTCTCATTCTAACCAAAGTAAACCAAACTTCCTGTCTCCAGATCAAACAGACATACCAAATGTAACTGTTAGAGAAGTAGAGACAGCAGTAAAACAAATGAAAGACAACAAAGCACCTGGCACTGATGATATATCCAGTGACGTGTATAAGATAGGAGGTGCGGAAATCATCACTCAATTGACAAGACTTTACAACCAAATATTGACAGAAAAGAAGATACCAGCAGCCTGGAAGGAAGCCAAGATTATTCTTCTACATAAGAAAGGAGATAAAGAGGATATCAAAAACTACCGACCTATTAGTCTGCTTTCACATGCGTATAAAATCTTCACACGACTCATTCAGAATAGAATCAAGATAATATTGGATGAGAATCAACCTAGAGAGCAGGCAGGTTTCAGAGAGGGCTTTTCAACAACTGATCATCTGCATGCTTTGAACCAACTGATTGAGAAAGCAAATGAGTATCAGCTGAAGCTTTGTATTGGCTATATAGATTATGAGAAAGCTTTTGATTCGGTGGAACACAGTGATCTATTTGCAGCCTTAAGAAGGATTGGAGTTAACGAAGGGTATGTTAAGATTCTAGAAGACATCTACACAAACGCCACAGCTACAATCCACATAGATAAGGATGTCTCCAAGCCTATCCACATACAGAGGGGAGTACGGCAAGGGGACACAATCTCTCCAAAAATATTCACAACTGCAATGGAGCAAATTTTCAAACAACTAGATTTAGAAGAAAGAGGCATCAACATTGATGGAGAATGGTTAACTGACCTGAGGTTTGCAGATGATGTAGCCCTTACATCACCATCAGTCAAAGAATTAGAAGTTCAGCTAAATAGTTTGAACACTGAGAGCAGGAAAATTGGACTAAAAATGCACAAAGGGAAAACAAAATACATGACCAACTTTGACACTAGAGAGTCCATTGAAATTGACAACGAACCGATTGAGAAAGTAGATAGTTACAAGTATCTGGGCAAGACAGTCAAAATGGAGGACAACACAAGAGAGGAAGTTTTATTGAGAATCAAGGCTGGCTGGTGTTGTTTTGGCAGGTACAAAGACATCCTTTGTGACAAAAAGCTACCAATGACATTGAGGAGGCGTATGTACGATCAATGTGTGTTACCAACCATGACCTACGGCGCTGAAACCTGGTCGACTACCAAAGATCTGGAACAAAAACTCACCACGGCACAGCGAGCCATGGAGAGACGTATGTTAAACATAACTTTACGTGACAAAATCAGAAACAGTGACATAAGAAGTAAAACGGGAGTCAAAGACATCATGCAAAGGATAGGGGAAGCAAAATGGAGATGGGCGGGACATGTGGCAAGAAAAAACGACAACAGATGGACAAAAAGAGTCACCGAGTGGCAACCAAGAACAGGAAAGCGTAGAAGAGGAAGGCAAAGACGAAGATGGCGAGACGACTTAACAGCATATAGAGGCACCACCTGGGCAAGGGATGCGCAAGACAGACAGAAATGGAAGATTCTTGAAGAGGGCTTCATACTACAGAGGATGAAACAGCCTAGGTGAGAGGTGAGAGTTTGTTACTTTATTAAGATAAGCAAACATTGCTGGGTAGATAACAGGATTTAGTTATTTACTTAATCCAATCATGGAGGTAGTAGCTAGTCAATTTTGGTCTTCAGTGTTTTAAAATACAACAAGGTAGAACATGTATAATTAATATGCCGTGTTGTTTGCATACAGTTTGCCGCCCAATTGTGCCACCATATTGCAACATTGGCAATAACCGCTATATAGATTCTATGGTATAATTAGCAAACAAAAGCCATCAGTTTAAGAAGCCTCGTTAATTGATCTTATCACTATGGACCACAAGAGTCTCATCCCAATGGCACAGTCCAATAACCTCAATTACATAATCATAGTGCAAAATTTGACCTCAAGTTGCAGAGTATGAGTTTGTGTATCCAAATTGTCAAAGGATGAATGTACAAATGTATTAGGGTTTAAGAACTGTTCCCATGATAGATGAGCATGTTGTGGATCCTAGTGTATGGTCAAATGTCACCGTCTATCGGGTTCTAAGGCACACGGTAAACTGGTTGAACGCATACAAAGGTCAGGATTTATTTGGTGTTTTATAAATCCTAATTTTGTATTTTAAACAAAGAATATACGCTCACCATTTTATCCCGTGCATATCAGAAAACAATAATAAAATAAAATCCAAGCAAATTGTGGTTTTATTTCTGAGCTGGGCATAATTTTAGCAAAACAATTGCGAAGTCAATCTAGCAAGAGTGAAATTGGAAGCTTTTCACAAAGTCATGCCTATATTGTGGCGCGCCTCCGTAGAGGGCGCCACAAAAAGGATGTGACAGACAGACATACAGAAAAAAGGATAGGACAGACATACAGATCAACAGACAGACAGACAGACAGAAAACAGTAATTGCATATATTATGAGCAAATCTTTAATTAGTAGAAATTAAAACAAAAACTATAGACAATTGAATATATGAATACAAAAGCCACCCAAGTCCATACTTTGGCCAAATTGAGTTAAGCATGGGAAAGTGTTGCTATACATAGGCCTGTCATATGTATGAAAGAACAACTCAAATTCATCCTCTGTGTCTATTGAGCATGTGAAAATAGCATGTATGAAAGAATCAACCCAAGTCCATTATTTGAGTCTTGTAACACATTGATTGAAATCCAGTATGTATAAAAGTCCACTTGAAACACATTCATTGCTGGAGAGTGACTTTTGAAAAAAAAAAAAATGAGTTTATTAATATCAAGGAAAGTATGTGGTTTATATTACATGCCAGAATGCTTATCAACATTATACATAACTGTGTGCTTTATTTTGTATTATCTTACTAGTGGTAATCTCATTCCAACATTATTGTCTTAGTATATGATTCAAAAAACCACCCAAGTCCAGAATTTAAAATGAGCCCCATGCTAATCGTCACCTAATACAGTTTAACCCACCCATTTGAACGTACAACTTACCATATTGACCAGGTAAATCTAACTGAATGAATTAAAATGATACACAGGTTTTTTTCTCAAAATCACTTCCCATGGACTTACAATTGTATTCACAACCATGTCAACGAAAACAAAATGGGAATCTGTCACATTTAATTTTCCCTTTTTTTTTTTTAAATAAAAAGATAATTATTCAACAATATCTGAATATTGTAGCTCAATTTGGAATTGATGTTGTTGTTTTCAACAACATATTGCTGAACTTATAAATATCATATCTGAACTCCACTTAGAATGTCTTACAAAAAAAAAAAGAGTACAATATTACAATTTCATTTTGTTATTTTCAAAAAACAACTCAAGATGCAGCTTTATAGATATCAACTGTCCACTCTATCATTGTTTACCTGGTTTTGCATTCCCATCTGAACTCAGAGATGCCTCTTACATTTATAACTTAAATCCCATAAGGACACTTCCTCCTTACAGTAGATCAAAGGTTGAGAGGAGCAGCTGAGTGCAGCTTGTTATTAAGGGAGGATCTTATTTGATCTTAAAGGTGCGGAGGAATATGGATGAGTACGTGAGTATGATGAGAGGAATGGAGTCGACGGATTGCTTATGTTAAGAGCAAATGTTTAATTAGTAGAAATTAAAATAAAACAATAAACAGGTGTATTCACAACCATGTCAACGAAAACAAAATTGAAATGGGCATGTATAATTGCATGGAAATCATGTACAGGCAACTGCGCGATGGGGTATGCCAGTAGAAACTGTTACAACCACTATGAAAGACGTAAACTTATTCACCCACACAGGGAGTGTAGGTTTCAAAATGGAGTCACTCATTTAGTAAAACCCAGACGGCGAATGGCATGATAGAGCCGGCAACTTGTGAAACCGCCCGGCCGTATGGCATTTTCCATATACTCGGTTAGTTTTGTGGGGTTCATTATCGAACCCCAACGGTTTTAGCTTGTATTTATATTATTTATTAACATAGGCCTATTTGTTTGTGATATTTCCAACGTTTTAAAATTTCAAAATAATCCCACTCAATTACACGGTTGACGATGGAAAATTACTGAATTTAGAGAATGCACGGCGCATACCACCTGTTGTGATATAAGCAACCTAATAATACTACTAAACATGCACTTAAAATTGCACATAATGAGAAAGAATAATAGCATCCTAACTTTGAATGAGGTGAAACCGTATAAGAAAATAATCCGGGGGAGTAGCAGCTCCGTCAGATGTTAATGATTTGATACCAATATATACGTATGTGTCTCTTCTTTGCAATACAATCAAAACAAGTAAAAACATCCTGGTATACCCAGAAATATGTCACAACGACGTTATAAGCGGCCTAAACCACAACAATTTTAATATCAGTCAAAATTGGCCAAGCATTGTATTTCAGCATAGAATCATAGAAACATTTTTGCAGTATTTGCAGTATTTGCAGTAAAAATTAGGATAGGAAACCATCATTATAGCATTATATAGCCCAGTTGAAAATGAAAGAAAAAAGTACCACCCCTTTGATCTTCACTAGATTAGGGTTAACAGAAAATATGTAATTTTGATAACAATAAAGCAGAAATATCGCCTGCGTATATTTTCGCGTGTCTATATGTACTACATCTCTATCTATACAGTCATGTATCATAACATTTCTATATGAGGTCTGCGATATGCATTTAAAATAAATTGTATTGGAGACCGGAAATGGAACCGAAATTAGATTTTCTTAGATTAAGTCATCCAAATGTATTTATGCATATTAAATGACCATGATGACGGATATGGCAACTTGACAGACTCATGCTAACAATGATTCCTGCTCGAACGTTTTTCATATACACCAGGCACAAAAAGAAACTCGTCAGTTATATTCATCCTTGCTGTTCAAGAACTTGATAATTTTGGATTATTCTGAAATATACATTTTGTTAATTGGACTTTTGCTTTCTCATTTGACACCTGTTCGTGAAAAACGAACAAGAATTGATCAAGATATGCGCCTCCAAACCCCAAAATCAAATGTTGCATTTTCAACGATTTTCAATGGGAACGCATCGTTGTATTGCACACAAGCACCACGGGCCAATCAATGAAGCACACAATGTAACAGACACAATAACATCGTTAAAATTGCAACTTTTTATTTTGGGGTTTGAGAGTTTGGAGGCACATATCTTGGTCAATTCTTGCTCAATGTTCACGAACAGGGTGTCAAATGAGAAAGAAAAGTCCAATTAACAAAATTATGAAGTTATTGAACAGCAAGGATGAATATAACTGACGAGTTTCTTTTTGTGCCTGGTGTACATGTATTGAACATGTACATTGAACCTACCTTACGCTATTTTCCCGGATAATTAGAAGTACAGTATATACTATAATAATAATAATAGCTTAACTGTTGTTTGGGCACCACACTGTTTTATCATTTTACCCACCAAGAAATGGATTCACTAGATAAAAGCATTTTAGTATCGTTCGTGCAAGAATATCGCATATTCATACTGTTTTATCTAATAGCTTTTAACTTTATATTGAATATCTTGTAATAGAATCCATCCGTATGACTCAAACAAATTTGACAATAGAACACTTTTAAATCTTTTAAAATGCCAATCGAGTAAAGGTTTTACACCCACACAGAGTAGAGCAGATTCCATTGTATTCTTCTACACTAATAGAATGTTCCAAGAGGTCAAAATCTATATATTTGTCTCAGAAATAAAAAGTAAAATTGTAAAATATACTCATTTTATGTGTTTCCAGTTTGGTATTCATTTCGCAGATTTTGTATCAAGTCAATATCATAAAAGAAAAGAAGTATATCTATGAAGTATCAATTTGTGCTTTACGCTCTGTATGTAAACTGATCATCTATAATTTTATAAGGCTGTAATCATCAAATTGGTGAATTTGGAGATAGTTTTATGGATATGTTAATTGCCAGTTCCTAGCAAACCATGATTTGTTTGTTAGCACATCCTTATCATTAATTAGCCTTGTATTGTATAAATAAACCTGTCTCTAAGTTTTTAAAAGATGACCTAAATGTGCCTTGATTTTGTCGCATGAAGTACATGTATTACTAGTACATACAATCCCTTTCCAATCGTGTTTATAACTCCTGGAAAATCCTCCCAGCCGATCTGAGAGATCTGCAGAATTTCCTCAATTTAAATTGTGTCTACTTGACTTTAATTTTAACAACTTAATTCCTTGGTGCAATAAAGCTTCTTTTTTGACGAGTTCTATATAATGTGTTTTATCATATATTAATCATCTATATTAAAGTTCTCGTAATGTATTTAAACGCTGATCAATGTAATAGAATAATGCATATAATTTTCATTTCTTTTTTAGTTCATGTGTGTGTAAGGTCATTGTGTATGATTACCCTTTTGCACCTCACATCATAATTTGATGCTCTTTGTGCAATAAATATAATTAAATAAATAAAATATAATAAAACTAGTATAGATTCAGCTACCCGTGACCCGATATCTAATGTCCATTCTCTCCTTGTTTACGTGGTTTTATATTACCTTCTTAACTCATAGATGCCTGTTATTTTATTACTGTGAACTCCCGTGAGGATATGTATTCCTCCATATAGCACTTTCGTAGATCAAAGGTTCAAATAAGCAGATGAGTGCAGCTTTTCATTAAGGAAGGATATAATTTGATCTTAAAGGTGCGGAGGAATCAACAGTATGTATGAGTGAGTATGACGAGAGGAATGGAGACGATGGAAGACAAAATACGTGCAAGAAATATAGTAAGCCAACAAATTAAGGTACCAGTTGTGTTCACTCCTGTATATCCTAAATAAAGACAAATATGTCAAAGTTAAAACAAGCAGCTAATACCTGAACTCCTTAGCTCTGATTCAAGATCTTATTTGTTGAAATTGGTTGAGAATTAAAGAAACGTTGATATAAAACCTACCGAAGAGACGAAATCAAAAGTTGCACTTTTGTGTTCTAATCAATGAAAGCACGACGCTAGTTTTAACGTGCTAATCAATGGAAGCACGGCGCTAGTTCCCTTGTTCGCGAACGGTTTGTGTACAAATCAATAGCGCATGCAATGGAGGAAACTGCAACTTTTAAATTGGCACCTTCATTGGGGTTTTGGATCGTCGTGTCTTTATTTCTTAAACAATCTCAACGAGTGAGGTCTTAAATTCGAGCTAAAAGATGCAGCTGTTGGCTGCTGGTTCCAATTATGACATATCTCTCTTTGTTTATGATATACAGGGGTAAACGTAACCGGTACCTTAATTTTTTGGCTTACTGTAGGTTGACAGATTGATTCATGGGGATGGCAGAGACAGACATTATTAATAAGTCGACTGACAGACAGGAAACATTGATCAGAATGTGGAAAAAATGTTTACTTAAAAGGAAAGGGCCAGGAAGCAGACGGGCTGCAAAGAAATACGATTCAAAACAAGCAAACTGCTCTTTATGATGAGCCCTGTGTAGAAAGGGCCGGTTTTTGGGGGCCATGGGCCAGACCAAAATTAGGAGGCCTCCAAACTCATCGTAAGGAAGGCATGTGCACTAGTACTCAAGTGTTTAGGAATAAGAGTGGCATAATTATATATTTGACTAGCATATTCAAATTCAGACTATCTTCCCAGCAAACACAAAACTGTTTTACAAACGTTTTGAATAAGTTATATTTTGTCTTTTGGTTTAGGTAAAAACGTTTTAATAACATTAGAATGTAGGGTTATATAAAGGTCATGAAAACGTTTTAAAACGTTTTGTATGAAAACACACTACAACAATACTTTTAAAATGTTTTCAAATTGTTATTGTAAACTATTTTTGCGAATATTTTTTGCCAAATATTTTGTCAACACTTAAATAACATTATGTTAAAATATTTGCACCCAGCAAACACAGAATTGTTCTTAAAATGTTTTTTTTTTTTCAAAACGTTTTAAGAACATTTAAATGTCTGGTTATATAAAGATCATGAAAACGTTTTTAAAACGTTATTGCAAATATTTTAGGCAAACATTTTTCGCAAAAATATTTTTTAACCCCAAAATAACATTCTGTTTAGAATGTTTTGTTTCAAGATTTCAAAAATGTTTTTGGAATGATATTAAAACGTTTATTTACCCATTATATAACCCGACATTTAAACATTTTCTGTAAAACATTTTGTGTTTGCTGGTCATTAGATTATCAAAACATATTTTCTTAATGTTATAATAACGTTGCATATGATGTAACTTAATATACCCTTTATATAACCCGACATTTAAACGTTTTCTGACAACCTTTTTGCGAATGATGTCGAAAATGTTTTGTGTTTGCTGGGTTAGCCCAAAATGAAGGTGAATTTTGTTATTTAATTGGTCAATGCGTGTGAATAGCACATAACATGGTGTTTCCGGGCTAAAAAGGAAGATGCACAGGGTAGTTTTGGGCCCATCTGGCCCAATGATAAATCCGGCCCTGTATGTAGACGAACATCACCTGTTTAAAATCGGGAATGGTTATTGGTGCAAACGTGATCTTATTGTGTGATGTAGAGACTTACATTGCAGAGCCAGCAGAGATTACCTACTGACGTATTTATAGATCACTACATGGGTGATGCTAGCCTGTAATATAAACATCTCAAAAAAAGTAACTAACCCCCCCCCCTTAAATAATGGCCATTATTCAAAAACGGCCGATTGTATTACAAATCTGTAAAATGCCTTGAAAGCAGAATTTAAATCAATGTAACCCAAGATTTGAAAGTTGCAGTAAATTGTATTGATTTTGTATTCAGTGTAATGAAAGGAAATCTGTGCAATGATATCTGAGTGTTTTTGTATTGTAAAATTCTGTATGTAAGTGCAACTTTGAAATATGGACCTCACGACATTAAATTGACTGGTGTTTCATTGTTTTCTGGCCTATCGTATCAAATGAGGTGTCAAAATGCGCAGAAATAAATTCTGCTTCCAACGCATTGTACAGATTTGTAATACAATAGCCCCTTTTTGAATAATGACCATTATTCAAAGGGGGTTAGTTACTTTTTTTGAGATGTTTATGACAGGTAATATGCAATGGGACATTCCAGTTGAAATTCATACACCCCTATGAAAGACATGACATTCATCTCCTACTCAGGGGGTGTAAATTTAAAATGGAGTCACTCAGTTTGGTAACTTCATTTGAAATCTACACTCGCCGTGTGGAATATTGTTCATGGCCATGTTATCCAAAGGGATGCATGGATTTCAACTGGAATTGCACAATGTAGAGTGCCATACAGGGTGTCCCTGAAAGAATGTATCGTCGGAAACATAATTGTGTGCGTATTTTAATGCCACAGCTCAACATAACTTAATAACTGGTGTGGTTGAGGAATAAATCAGCTATTACATACATTTTGAATTTTTTCACGGATTCGTATTCGGAGTGCTAATCACTGCGTATCATCAGCGCATGAGGCGTCTATTGTCATTGACAGATATTTGACTCCATGGAACGGGCTGAAAATGAGGTAGTTTCGTAAAATAATTTTATTTCAAAAACGGAGCGGACGTCAATTGTCAAACTTTAAAAAAGTATGGGATTTTATTGAAACAATTGTGCTACGTTCGAAGCATTTTTGAGCATATGGATGAACAACTTTTTCCAGCTAAACGGTTGGTGAAAAAGGTCGATTCGTTTAGGAGACATCGTCGGTCATAGTGAAGTACGTGAAGGAAAAACGTGTTTATTATAATATTAAACAGTAATAAATATATATTATATGTGACTATCCACCACAACTGAGCCCGGATGTCGCCAGTGCCACTATTGAGATATGCTCCATTGAACTTAACAATAAACAATAGGAAACAAAGGATTTATTGGCTGTTTTATTGATTTTTCACTACTTAAATGTCAAGTACTATAGACATGATATACATCATTTTAAAGCTAATTTCAAGCAGAATATTTTGGGTGAATATCTCAAAAATGATGATTGGCGACTTCATGGTCACATATGATATATCTATCTCTAAACTTATCACTCTACACCTTGTGACCGACAATATGTAAGAGAACATGAACATGACAGAGTCCAAAAAAAAAGAGGATAAAATAGGGAAATGAAAGAAAAAAACAAAATGACTAAAACATGCATTTTTTTTCGACGAAGTGTTTTGAAAAGGTTATAGTACACCATCAGTTACTGGCCCATAATGCATCACCAGATTGCTACAGGTGATACAGAAAGTCCACATCTTGCCTCGGTGTCTCTGTGGCCCTATCCAGACTGTGTATATGGCATTGATTGATGCCAGTCCTGAAACGAATAACCTTTACCTTTAAATTCGTAGGTGTAATGATATTACCGCTAGATGACATAGGCTATAAAAAATTCAGAACCTCGCTGATATACGCGATGTGTTTAATCCAATCACAGATAATAAACTTTAAATACGCGGATGCAGATACAGGTTTTTGAAAAAGAATAATGACCCCGTAGCTAAAAGTACGCTTCACAATGATCGCGTTGTGCATTCAAACAATTTACGCGGACGTAGGGGCCGTGTTTGGACATCGCATGATTTCGCGCTAGTGTGATTGGTCGCTAGCGGCATTTTCCTAATCGACTATTCATTTTTTTACAGAAAAGATACAGGTGAAATTGTAGTTTACTTCAAATTTAAAAGAAGAAAATATGACGTAAATTGAATTTTAAAAAGTAAAAGTGACGATTATGAACGAAATTAATGTCAAGACTGCGCATCAGTTATTTTTTGGTAGCGTGAAATATCTAATTATCTAATTGTACAGCCTGTCTCAAAAAAAAAATACCGCTGTGACATGATGCTTACATCAACGTCAGAGGCGCAGTCTTAGCTCTCAAATGCCGTTTGTTGAATGACGTAAATTGAATTTTAAAAAGTAAAAGTGACGATTATGAACGAAATTAATGTCAAGACTGCGCATCAGTTATTTTTTGGTAGCGTGAAATATCTAATTATCTAATTGTACAGCCTGTCTCAAAAAAAAATACCGCTGTGACATGATGCTTACATCAACGTCAGAGGCGCAGTCTTAGCTCTCAAATACCGTTTGTTTTGTTTAATTTGCTTGTTTTAATCTCGATATATGTTTAGTTAACAACGAAAGAGTAAAATTACAATTAGCCACTTTTACTAGGGAAGAGGGAGTCCACTGAACTCCATTTCTTTTCTCTCTTGTAGTTGTCTTCATTATCCAGTCGATGACCAGAAGAAACAGGAAAGGAGAGAGCAGACATCCTCGCCTGACACCAGTTTTCACTTCAAATTGTCTGGTGAACTGCCCTTCGTGTCATCATCATCAGTCGGCTGCCGAGCAGGCGACTACAAGCTTTCTCCAACTAATGCGATCTTGGGCAAGCGAAACAATTTTGTTTGGCTGCAGCATCCCTTCAGTATCTCCCTGAGTTGCTGGACATACTGTAAGTACAGTGTGCGCGGCCGTCCCGTGTGTAAGACCCTGAAGCGAATATCATCATAGCTTTTTTTATTAGATTGACTAGTTTGGTGGGTATGCCATAGTATCGTAGAAGTTGCCAAAGACTCTGTTCACACTGTCAAATGCTTTCTCGTAATCAACACAGTTTACATACTGATGAATTCCATTCTAAGGATTGCTCTATTATGATACGAAGAGTTGCAATCTGGTTTAAAATGGAATTACTAGTTCTAAAGATACGAGCAATTGAAGAATTTCCAAAACAAGAGGAAACAAATTTAATATATATTTCCTTTGTTTGACTATATCTCAAAATCAATCCGACTGATTTTGGCTGATCGCATCACATATATGAAAACTAGCAAACTGGGGTCAAACAAACGCAACGACCCAGCTCCGCAAGTGGAGCGAACCTAAAGAAGAAGTGATAAGTTGCCAATCTGATATAGCGAGTGGTGAAACGTCACCAAAACACGAGTAAATCACCTTCGTTGTTAGTTGGAATTGTTCATAACGAACAAAAATCACTGTTTAAATCAACATGCCTAATGAACTTGTTTAAAAAAACAGAAGTAGTTATCAAAATGAGTTATAGCACAATGCAGGTAAGACACAAATGTATAATTTTAATAAATATCAAATGACTGCTTTGAGAAAAGAAAATATGACGATATTGATTCAGTACTGTTTTGAAGTATCCTCGACAATACGGCAACTATCCTCGGCAATACGACTTGCAAATGTTGTAAAACTATTATGATGTTACATTATGCAAACAAGTACCATCTGTACTTAAGGGATTTCCGCTCATTGCTAATGAATACAGTTATTTTAATAATGCTTCTTCTGTAATAACAAATCAGATGTGGGGAATATTAAACTAAGTGCCTTATCATTATGTATTTTTATATCAAGTATTTTCACTGAAGATACGTTAAGCATGTTGCAACGGGAAATGGGTAAATATTGCATTAAAGGTTCTGTAATACATGAGCAAAACATTCTAACTTGCTCTTTAAATGTAAAAGAGTGAAATTTTCACTCCCTGTCAAGAGTGAACTGATGTTCACTCTTATCGAGTAAACTTGGCCCCTACTCAAGTGACAAGAGAGTAATATAATTCACTCTAAAATTAAGATTGATTAGTTTTCCCTCAATTAAGAGTGAATTACCACTTTCTGAAGTGAGAATCATTTCATTTCCACTCTTTTGAGAGTGGGTTTCAGTCTTTTTAAGAGTGAGAAAGCATTCTTTTGAGAGTGTAATATTTTCATTCTTTACAAAGAGTGATTTTCGCTCTTCAAGGACTGGTCCCTAGAGTCACTCTTTGTAATCGATTTGGTTGAATGTGACAAAAATACAGCATGCAACAATCAAAATTACACAATTACAATTTCGCTTTTTAGAAGAAATAGAAAGATATCACGGCAACAATGTTATATGCAGTGGAATTAGTAACATCTTGGCTAATTGAAAAACTTAACATGGGTTCTTTACTATTTCAGACTTAATTAATTATATCGTCCAGGATACTTTCCAATGTGGCTTACCTTGGGCGATGGTTACTGGGCCATGGGCGTTTGCCCGACCGGGCTGGGACCGGGGACCCCAGACTCGGTACAGGCATTCCTGGTGGGTCGAAGTATGGACCTTCTGCTAACACGAATGGACTTGCCCATAGTTTGGCACTAGTGCAATATTGTCTTATATAGCAGTGTATTTTAATGTGTATTATTATAGTGTCTTTATATATATGGGTGTTCAGCCGGGTGGTGTCCTGGGTGCATGTGGATCGCTGGACCTTTCTCCTTGGATGGGGTGCTGCTGGGGACTGTGACTGGGTAGGGGCTTGGAGAGGATCAAAGCTCCCTGACCAGCCTGTGGCCCTATCAGTGCCATGGTCGGGGCTGGGGTCATGCTGCCTGCATGTGGCTGGGAGTCTACTCTGGCTGTCCCGCCTGACCCTGATCCACACTTTTTGCCGATTACCTTTTTAAATCTGTGTACTAGTTTTTTACTATGTATATTATTGTTCCTTCTGTATTTTTATATGTTGTATCTTGTGTATTTTAATGTTGGCCTTGTGCCACCTGGACACCTTGGGAGAATAATGCCAGTGCATTGAAAGGTTTACCCAGTTTAAATAAGAATGAATAAATAAATAAATAAAAACGAGTTGCGCCACTTAAGAAATTTTTGACATTACCAAGCATGTATGGATCAAGTAGCAAGTGGGCCTAATTATATTTTCTAAATTGTATATTTTTGTTGTTGTTTTTTGTTACAACCTGTATAAGGAGGGTAATATTTTCTCAAGAAATGTCCAGGATTCAGGAGTAAATTTGTGCAGGGAACAAATGCAAATATCAAAATCTCTCTGGCACAGAAGTGAAAATTAGTATATCGTCATAATGATATATACTTTGTCATGATTACATACGGGTATTGGTAAGAAACAGTTCTATTTGATTAAACGATGTTGTTTTGGGTAAGCAGTCTTTCCATGATTACACAATATGTCTGATATGATGAACAAGAAATGCCATAAGGACGACATGGGTATTATGTTTTGCATATCGCATGAAAGATGAGCATTTTATAAAGTGTTCCCTGCTGAAATCATGACCCATTTCCGACGATAAAAAGTAGAACTTACATTGTCTGCGATTTTGAATTTCAATAAAATCCACATTTCATGATCACTGCCTTCTACAATGTCTGCTTTTGCTCTATTAATGCAGTTTTACATATATATTTTTTATCGAGATTTGTTTTAAAATGAAATATACTTTTCAAATCAAATAAAAACAGAATTAAAATATGAAACAAACATGCTATCAATTGGAAAATGAATGAAGACGCTGTGATGGCGTCGCAATTTACGTTGCTGCTTAAGGGAAGGGGTATGAACGTTTGGACAGTATTTATTGTGGGACATTAGAGCACATCAGACATATCGAATTGCATTCTGAATACGAAGAATGTCCTTCTGATATCAAATAATTTTGATTTTTGAAATTCGCAATGTAATACACATTTTATGGCAAATCATTAAAATGGATATTTTTGATATTTAACAGTACTTGAAGTAAACTTTATAAATCTGATGATTTATACTTAAAGTGTATGTAGGTGGGATGAAAAGCCGGCGATCAATTGAAAATGTTGACCTTTCGAATTGAAGATATGGATTTTTTCCCAAAACACCCAAAAAAAATAGGTCTTTTGGGGAAAAAAATCCATATCTTCAATATAAAAGGGCAAAATTGTCAATTGATCGTTGGCTTTTCCTCCCAGCTACATACACTTTAAGAATATATCATTAGATTTATAAAATTTATTTCGAGGACTGTTATATATCAAAATTTGAAAAATATCAATTTTAATAATTTGTCATACAATTTGTATTATATCGTGAATTTCAAAACATGAAAATTAATTGATATCAGAAAGACATGCTTCGTATTCAGAATGCAATTCGATACGTCTGAGGTGCTCTCATGTCCCACAAAAAATACTGTCGAAACGCCATAAACGCTCATTCTAGATCCCTTAACAAACGTATAGGAAAATAAATCGCATAGTTCACCATTAATTACTCTACAGGCTACCGGTAATTTGCTTGTTTATATTAACACATTTTCCATTTGCTTAATTTCCAGTTTCCACAATGTTATAAACCACACCTCATGAATTATGCAACTTTTGCACGTTATACCCATAAAAGTAATTTGCATCATTAAAATAACTAAATTGGTTAAATACTTGTAAAAAGAAAACATTCAAGAAGAAATCATTATTGTGAAGACTCCGCCATGTCTAGTCATGTTTTCACATATTTTGATGATTTACTATCATAAGAAAGTTTGTTTATGTTCCATTTCGTGCACGAGCGGTGTCGCACATGTCTAATTGAGTAATTTCCCATAAATGTGGTCCCCAATGCAAGTTATTTTAGAATGCATGCATATCGCTATACCATATATGCGATGCCCCTGTACATGTATATAGAATAGATGGATTAAATGCAGAGTCGATGTTTCGGTATAAAGCCCGCTATGTCTATGGTTCTCTATGACGGAAATAAGGTTCGCTTTGTCGAATATGAAATAAGGTCGCTCTGTCGTATCTAACCCTAACCGTGACCGTAACCAGTGGCGTAGATTTCTTTTTTGAAATTGGGCGGATGTGGATGGAAACAATTTCCCTTAAAGTATCTTGAATCCAGCACTTTTTGGTGACACAATAAGCATAAGGGTGAAATGCGCGTGAAAATTGGCCTTTTTTTTTTGGGGTGGGGGGGCTAAAATGGTCAAATAAGAGGTTCGGATCATATGCAAAATATCGGGGGATTTATCCCCCCCCCCCCATACCCCGGTATCTACGCCTATGACCGTAACAATGATAACCCTAACCCTAAACCCACTGGACGGGAGATGGCCGATGGATTAACGGTTATTACCTAACTCAAGCTGACCATATGTGACCATCCACCACAACTGAGCCCGGATGTCGCCAGTGCCACTATTGAGATATGCTCCATTGAACTTAACAATAAACAATAGGAAACAAAGGATTTATTGACTGTTTTATTGATTTTTCACTACTTTTAATGTACGATCTTATAATATGAATTTGGTTAATTTTTTTTAAACCTGATTTTTTGGCATATTTGTAATGTTTACACATGTCACAACTTGCACCCAAATGGAATCAGCCAAATTTCTTGTGTTTGTAGGTAAACAGAGCAAAGTTCGACATAAAGTCATAATTCAAAGAATTATGACTTTATGTCCTCCCATAGAACTGCGTGTTAAACGGCCAAAATAACAAGCAGTGTTTCTTTCACTTTACCTCGTTATTTCAGCTCAAAATTAACAGAAATCATTCCCGATAATTATTACTAGTACTATTTCAGCATTTTGAGTATATAATGACAAATTTAAAATTTGAAAGAAAATGTCAAGTACTATAGACATGATATACATCATTTTAAAGCTAATTTCAAGCAGAATATTTTGGTTGAATATCTCAAAAATGATGATTGGCGACTTCAGGGCTCAGTTGTGCTGGATGGTCACATATTCTCCTATATGGCGAACTTTTCGACATAGCTAGCCTTACTATGACATAGTCTAATATAAGTGATAAAAAGGAATACTTCCATTTTTTATGATAATTATTAATTCCGTACACAGGTTATTCTGTTCCATGTTTATTTGTGTTTTATGGAAAAAAAAAACGAATTTGTATTTAATCCAGGTTGACAGCTTATAAAACATTAAGGATTTCTCACATCGTTTCGGTCCAATATAGTTTTAATCTGGTTTCTCGTTGTGCACTTTGATATTTCAGAAAGGCATTCAGCTGTAAGGGTTAGATCGTATCTTCCTATAGTCGAATTTATAGTCGACTGATTTTGAAGAAAAGTAAATCGCACGCATGCTCAGTATCCAAAAAACGACTTCACTTTTGCCCACTGAGCATGCGCGCATTTCGCCTTTCTGCAAAAGCGATAAACTATGAATTAGCTTTAGGGAATAAAAGTATTGTTTTTAGACTCAGCCGTGTATCTATCGCATGATAGAACACAGGAGGTCGATATGGCATCCAATAATTATGTCATATGTGACCACGAAATGAGCTTTAAATCGCAAGTTGGTTGTTTCGTGACGTTCTGGCTGCTGCGTTGGTTTTCTTTGGATCAAACGCATCCGTTTAAGCCAATAGTAAAGAGCTTGATATTTCCCAAAGCCGTGATCATATGCACGTCTTTCTATTCAAATTCACTCTCCTGTATCGAAGCGAGGTCACATATTTTGCCAGTTTTGAGGATTCTGCACGTACAAAACGAACGTGGAGACAACGTTGAAAATGAACATAATGTGTCCATTTAGCAATATATTAAAGACAGTCAAGGATAATGTATATACGAAGGAAAGTCGAAGTATGAATATCGAGGGTTGAGAGCCAGAAAGCCTCAACTCACAATCATCTGCTCTCACAAAATGAGCATAAAGTCGCCAGGGCACTATTATAGAAGATACAGTCCATTAATCATAACAAAAAACAAAAGACATTGAGGAAGTAATAATGATTTTTGAAGGACAAAGCAATGAGCCAACTTTATGCTCATTTTGTGAGAGCTGGTTATAGTGAGTTATGGTTTTCTGGTTCTGAACCCTCGATTTGCATAATCTTTTTGTTTGTAAGAAATCATTCTAATAAAGCAACATTGAGGTGTGAAAATTTGACTTCACTCATACACGCAGTTCAGATTGTCCTATAGATTAGGATTTGCCTTTTTGATACAAACGTTTGGTATACGGTCCACGTTGACATTGACATTCTGTACGGCGTCTAATTTTAACCACGATAAAGTCTCATTTTGAAAGTCAAGTCATAATGGATGTAGTGGTCCTTAAACTACCAAAATACCGTAAAACCTCGTCTACAAACATATATAATGCTTCTGATGAAAGCTACATTAATCCAGGCGCCATTATGGAGTTTGAGCAAATAAATCACGAATGCAAACATATATACAAACAAGTATTATTCTAAGATCAATCTATTGTATTGGCATATTTATGCTTGGTTAGAATTAATTTAGCTTTCAAAGAAAAAACTGTATGCTTGTAGACGAGGTTTTACGGTATATGTTTTTGCTAACCATAGTATTTGGAAAGCACTGAAATACAATTCATTTTAAACAGCATGTTAACCTTGGTTTTTAGTCAAAATCAAAAGTAGGCTGTATTGAAGTAGACATAAGACCCGGACACCAAATTTCAAGTGCTTATGACCAAATCAGATGTTAGTCCTTTGCATATGTCCAGTCACGAAGGACATACTACTTGTTTGTACAGGTGCCCGGCAAACAACGAAAATTCAGCAGCCAGAATGTCTCGAACTACCAACTTCCGATTTTATTCCTTTCTTGGTAGCAGGTCACTATAATGAGCGAACACATTTCGAAACACCATCACAGTGTACATTTTTCGCTATCTAAATTTGTGAGTTATGTATAGCCATAAACTGATAGCCATTGAAGGGAAACTGTTAGGGAAGGTGTGCACCAAAAACACTTTTTTCTTATTAAACCTACTAGACACTTCAGGACACTTGGGGTGAACAAAAGCGAAAAATGAAAAAAAAATTACCTAATTTGCATATTTTATTGGCGACCATCTTGGATTTGTTGGTGTCGGATTTCAAAAGAGTCCAGGTACACAACGAAACATGTTATAAACCTAATTATTTTTTTAAAATGAAAGATAATTAACTAACCTAAAAAATGTAGGAGTTAAATTTTTTCAAAACATTCCATTTTCTCAGGAAAAGATAAAATCAAATTATAGAGGGCGCTATTTAGTGCAAAATATCCATGTTTTTCTTTGTTTTTTCTCTCATTAGAAAATGGAATAGTTAATCAAAAATATGATTCCTACATTTTTTAAGTTTGCTTATTATCTTCAGTTAAAAAAGGAATAAGGTTTCTAACATGTTTCGTTGTGTACCTGGACTCTTTGAAATCCGACACTAAAAAAATCCAAGATGGCCGCCAATAAAATATGCAAATTAGGTATTTTTTTCATTTTTCGCTTTTATTCAACCCAAGTGTCCTTGACACCATATATGAGGTGTCTAGCAAGTTTAATAAGAAAAAAGTGTTTTTGGTGCACACCTTCCCTTAATTATCATGTGTCTATAATATGCAAAGTTCATTTTGAAATTAAGCACGCAGAACATTGCCTATACCCCCTCTTTCAAAAGAAACCCAACAACAACACGCAAATAAAACATTCAATAACCCAACAAACAAAGAAAACCAGGGCACATTGATTACGATCAAACTAAATTTGTGCGTGCTTTGCACACATTTAACCTTATCAAATGATTTGGGAGCATGTCAGTGCGATGACTGTGTTATTTTCCCAGGTTCTTTAGCCCCTTGAAAAGTTCCCATGGCAAATATTTGCGTGCTTTACACACATATGGCCCAATCATACCATTGTGGCACCACGGGTGGACGAAAATGTGTAACTATACCAAACTAAAAATCATCGCAGTGGGCTGATAAAAGAGCGATATGTTTCTGAAAAGCGTTACAGCTTGGAATGTAGATACCTACTGTCCATGATTTTAATGTATAAGTTCTTTCATCGACAATTGCAACAACTCATAGCAGAATATAGCGTCTTTGTAAGAAGTTGCATTTTTACCATTGTTTTCTATGTTCTTGCATATTATGTAGTGTGCATACCTATTCCGGTTCGAATACCGTATTCACTCGATAGTTAGCACATGTGCTTACTATCGAGGGCTTTTGAAAACGTGCAAAAACGAAAAAAAATGAACAGCGCCATCCACAAAAGTGACAAAAGTGTAAAGGGTTTTGAGCAAATCATCGATACACATAGCTATATACGAACAATTAAACCTACAAATTTGTGTGTTAACTACATTAGCTCAGTTGGTAAAGCGACAGATTTTGAATCATCTTAAAAAGAGCGAACTGAACAGGAGTTCGAGGCTCGTTGATTAATTTTTATTTTGGGGTTTGAGCTTTTCTTGATAAATTTAATCTTTTTTTTGCTTTGTTTTTCATTTTGTTTCTTTATTGTTTCTTATTTGCTTTATTTTGTTTTGTTTTTTCTTTTCTTTTTCTTCTTTCTTTTTTGTTCTATTCATACTGGGGTCATGGACTGTTTATTCAACAATGTAGTTGGGTATGCCCTCAATGTTAAAATGAGGCGGTCATGATCCTCTTTGCCATTACACGCTACAGAAATTCCATATTTTTCAAAGGCTCTGATGATGGTTCCTTCTATCAAATGACTATCATTGAAGACTGAGTTCCGCAGTCTATTTCAAAATACTGACTTCGTTTTACATCAAGAAGGACACAATAACTGCGACTTAAACGTGACATGCTTTTTAACCGCAAAGAAATCTTTTGCATTTTATAATTTTAACCTTATCCATTATACTTTTATGATTTTGTGCAATATGAAAAATAAAAAAACAAAGAGCGTGTTTATAGTGATAGTGAGCCAGATTATGCGGTATTTAGCTGGCCTGCCACGCAGTCTATATTTGTTTATGTTTTACTAACCATTGCAAATCTAGACTGCGCGGTAGTTTAGCTAAATAACGGAAAGATTGTCTCACTATAAACACGCTCATTGTGTAACATGTAAAAGCCCGCTCCGATTCAATTGTGCCTGTTACATTGTGTGCTTTATTGAATCAGGGACCTTGTATAGAGGCCCTGCATGAAATTATCGATTGGCTCCAGACAAAGGATTGGAACCGGTGTCCTTCGCCGTAGTTATAGCGGAGTGCAGCAGTCCATTCAATCAAATGTTGTCATCAACCTATTTGATCGTAGTGCAGGGTTATGTGTGTGAGACGAACTGTCACGGTAGATTGCAATCATGCTTTTATTGAATGCATTTGAGTAGTCCGCCATATTTACGGGATGATACGTCACATGCAAGGCCTCTATATGCAGTCCCAGAACAACGCCAAATATGGATTAAAAGACCTTTGACCTTGGATGTACAACAGCATGTTATGATCTAATGGGAAACTGTGCACATCAACAAACACCATTTCTATCAAAAAGGCAACGGCCGATATAATTTGAAACCACATAAATTACTAGAGTTGGTTCTTCTCTTGGATTTGGACCAAGCTTGCGTTTTGAAATAAAACAAACCAGAAATTTATCACCCATTGTAAAAGATATGGCACATGTACCGAATACATGTACATACATTGGCTGACCTTGTGGATTTCCTGGCCCAGCCATGCTAACCACATAAGGAGATTATACGATTAACCTAGTGCAGCTATTGTCATAGCAGGGTATTATTATGTAATACTCCTGATCCATATTTGGCGCTCTCTTGGACTGATATGGAGGGACTGTAAACGGCTTCCACCCATTGTACCATGCGAATTGATGGTTTAAAAATTATCCTCAGTTGAGCAATGAGCAAGCATGAATAATACGTTGATCAATAGACCCTGGTACGAATCCAAGCACAGTTACAACACAGCGCGTGGCTTGTCTTGTACATTGCGAAATGAGCCTACATGTTTGCCTATAATCTAGAAATGCCAACATAAATCTTCAAAGAACATCATCTTAAGAATTATTTCAGTATCGAAATCAGTAGGAATACCAAGCGTACGGTGTACACATTCCAGAAAAAATATAATTTTGTTTGTTCTAGCATTCTGTATCTCCACAAAATTATCACATTTTGTCTTCAAAATCCTATGTAAATGATTTTCCATGCTACACAGAAATTGTGTTCGACAAAGGATAGACATTTTACACAATTTTACATAACTTAAAAAGATATTGGAATATTTTGATGTTTTTTTTATATTTAGTAGGGCAACATGAGTAAATAATAAAATTCAAACATAGCGCACTCGGCGCAACTCGCATACAATCGAAGGTCGAAAAGATAATCTGATAACAATAGCTTGACAATAATCTGTTTCCAGTCCCTGATTAAATACGCGAACAATGACATAACAGCAAGCCAAAGACGAATTCTGATCACCAAGTGGGTTGGAGAAGTATGGAAGGACATTATTACTGTACATATTTCGATGAGCATAACAAACACCAATTGGTGTCGTATGACCTTTGACATGCATGCATTCTTTTGTCGAGAGTGACATGGTCTTTCAATTCGTGCCGAGTGTCCTTGTCAGACTTGACTATGCATCAGTGGTCATGAAAGGATTCAAATAACCTCTGCCCCAGTAATCCCAAGCAATTGTCTGAAATTGCTCCTCGGAGATGTATCATGATAGTCATACATGTATAACGACCAAAAGATAAATGACTGACTATAATTGAGGACTAAGTTCCGCAGTCTAGGTGAAGCTGAGTCCTATCAAAATCAAACAGGAAACAATTTCGTGCCTAATTTTAACACCGGGATTTTTTCAAATGTATGTCCAAGAACTATGTTTTTATTCAACATTTTTTATTCAACATTACTGAAAAAAAAAGTTTTTATTTGACCGAGAATTTTCAAAGCAAAAACGCGTATTTCTGAATTGTGCTGAGTTCAACATGTATCGACCGACTTTTAGCACGACTATGCGTAACAATTCGCAAGGGAAATGTTACGTGTAATCCGATTATCACTGTCAGCTGGATCACGCTTTTGAGTTCTGCACCACTCGATCGATATGATCGCAACACAAAGTCTATGGCATTCAACGCCATTTATTGTTCTATTGTGTCCCAGCAGCTATGTCTGCCATTGAGGTGTAGCATGCATGGGTGTAGAAATGCATGAAATTGGATGTAGGGGTGAAATTTTAAAGTTGATCCAATTATTCGCCAGCGAAGTGTTACGTGTAATCCGATTATCACTTTGTCTATTAGAACAAAATGAGCGTATTTATTTGCCTTCAAAAAGGTGCGTGATCCACTTACCAAGGGGTTATGTAACCACTCCACTTTTAATCCAACTGATCTCTAATTGTTCCTTTGGTAAAAATAAATAAATAAATAAATAAAAAGCCCACAAAAAAAACCTTCAAGAATTGTCAAATGTAGGCCTATATTCGTAGTTAAAAAAAGACCTGTAAAACAAACATGGCAGAGAAAAAAAATCTAAATAGCGAAATACTGAACAGATTTGAACTTCATCGAGTCTCGAAGTCCGGCGTTTTCCAAACTGAGCTAATGGGGTTCAGACATACATTTGCAGGTTGAATTGTTCGTATAGGGCCTATAGATATGTTTTGAATAAATAACCCATGACCCCAGTATGAATAGAACAAAAAAGAAAGAAAGGAGAAAAAGAAAAGAAAAGGAAAAACAAAACAAAATAAAGCAAATAAAAAACAATAAAGAAACAAAATGAAAAACAAAGATTAAATTTATCAAGAAAAGCTCAAACCCCAAAATAAAAATAAAGCAACGGAAAAGTTTATAACGAGCCTCGAACTCCTGCTCAGTTCGCTCTTCTTAAGATGATTCAAAGTCTGTCGCTTTACCAACTGAGCTAATGTAGTTAACACACAAATTCGTAGGTTTAATTGTTCGTATATAGCTATGTGTATCGATGATTTGCTCAAAACCCTTTACACTTTTGTCACTTTTGTGGATGGCGCTGTTCATTTTTTTTTCGTTTTTGCACGTTTTCAAAAGCCCTCGATAGTAAGCACATGTGCTAACTATCGAGTGAATACGGTATGTATATAGTCAAAAATGATCGATCTCTGTTATTGGCAAACATTCGACCACATTTCCACTCTATAAAATGGCGAAAATATAGCAAAACTGAACCCTACCCCATGTCACACGTTAACATCACAACATTGTCTTAGCTTCGTTTTACAGAATTCCAATGTTTTTCGAACCAACGCCCCGATCCTAATGTACTGTATTAAAACGTTCTGCTTCAACATATGGTGCAAGCTTTGTATTGTCCTTAGAATTTTAAACTATTAAACACATAAACTATTAAACTAAAATGTCTGACATTTGCACATTTGGCTATGCAGTTTGGGATATTTCAGTGATTTTATGCACCTTTTTTCAGATGCCATGCAAGCAAATTATGCCTCTCTTTTTAAGCACTGTCCGGCTGTAGTAAGTGGTATTTAACTAAATTCCTCGTCATGTAAACAACTATCATCCCCCATGTTTATTATATTTGTTTTCAATGTAAAAATTTATCAAAATATTTGGTACTTTTATTTTTAGTACTTTCTATTTCTATAATGTCTATTACTATCCAATGTATATTCTAAACTTATATTGATTTTCTAGTTATGGAATGTATTGAATAATATTAAAATTAAAGACTTAAATGTCAAGTGCAGGTTTAACACACATACAAGTAATACAAAATCCCTCAAAGCAAATTTCAACATTTTAAAAGGTCGATTCATTATTAAAGTTGTTCCTTTATAGAACTAGACATCAGAAATACTTAGAATATGATATTTGAATTCCCTTGGGTAATTTTCTATCCGAGATGCCAATGTTTATAAAAAGAAGTTTTCGTACAGAAATTCTCAAGGTAACTTTCTTTTCATATGATCTTGTCGTACCGGTTGTAGTTTCCAAATGGTAGTACAAACACGAGTGTTGTGCTTTTACCATAGTATTTCTGTGTATTAAAATTATCACGGGCATGAAATTGACTAATCCAGTTTATTACACCCCCATGATAAGCATGACCTCAATTGGATTTCAATTGTAGGCACCTATTCAAGTAGACCCATTTGAAATTCAAAATCCCTTTCATAGGGGATGTATGGATTTCCAATGGAATGACTTAATGTAATGGAGACAATACAAACAAATGCAGACATTTTATTGTTTTAACCATAGCAGTTAGCAACCTGGACAGCATATTATTTTGTTATGCAAGGCTCACTCAGTCATTTAATGTGGCAATACAAACGATCAAATTTGGTGTTGAAACGAGCTAAATTTTGAGTTACACCTTTTCAATGTAAAATTAATTTTCTCGGCCAAATGAAATGCAATCATTTTCATTTTTTCAGTAAATGTCAGGTCAAATTGTAGTGCTTGATACTTATTTTTTTTCAAATCCTAGTGTTAAACTTAGGCGTGAAATTCAGTCATTTCGTGTAAGATTTTCGATTTTGATAGGCTTAAACTCTGCCCGCGAGCCTTTTCTTGGATCAACCTTTTAGCTTTTCAAAGTAATATAGTTCGCTAATGAAGGATTTTTCCCAACTTTCTAACGCACATCACCGTGAGCGATATATCATAGTTTTGTCAGAATTTACGTTTTGATTTCACCATTTTTTCACCGGCTGAAATTTTTTCAAAATCAACGCGTGAAATATAAGGCTAATAATACTAGCATTGTGGATCGATATCCCTGGGTTTAATAGGAATACCGGCATGATACAGTGTTGCCAGAACTTCAATATAGCAACGAAATTCCCAGGCCTAATAGCGCTCCTATACTGATCATGTTTATAGCACGATGAGGATATTTCATCATCACGTGAGTGATTCGGACCAATGTGTTGAAATTTGCTTCTCCTCAAAACAACTTTGCCCGAAGGCTTACATGCAATTGGGCAATATTTTAAACAAAACTTTCTTTTACAAAACATTATATACGCTGTACGTTTTATGATCAAGCAAACTGTTTGGAACACACTTCCAAAGAAAAAACCTTCGTAACGCCCCGGCGTAACGCCCCAGACTTTCGTTATTAAAACGCCAGAAATAGATTGTCCTTATAAGAACCATCAGAGATTGTGGCTTATAAGAACCGTTCATTATCATTGTTAACTTAAACAGGTTTTTATTTTTAAACATCTTTATAAATTGATTGTTTTTATGTTTGTTTGTAAATTTCGTGCTTACGCGCTTTGAGTTCCTCATCAGAGATTGTGCCTTATAAGAACCATTCATTTTCATTGTTAACTTAAACAGTGTTCAAGCAATTATTTAAAATTGCTTGCCTAAAAACAGAATAACTTGGATGTTAATACTTGACGTAGTGTTTCAATTGTCATGAAGGTGACTGGGTATGGTGCCTTTTGTTTGTGTTTGTTTGAAACTGCTTTTGGAAACCCACCGAAAGTCATAGGCCCTAATGAAGCAGCCAAAACAATACCAGGTTAAACATGGAAGTTTATAAAAACTTATTAAATAACCGTAAGGAAAAAAGTAAGTCATGGTTAAAGTGTGTTGATTACCACACCAAAGTGATTCCCTACATACACCCCCACTACCCACCTCACACACCTCTGCACCCACCCCACCCTATAGGCCTACATGTACATGATATTACATAATAATATATAGCATAGCTATACATTTAGGTATAGCGCTTAATTATGACAAATATGGTTAGGCCTACATGTCAAATTAAAAACAAACCCGAACACTGATGAATCTCTACAGAAACCCGAACACAAGTCTGAAGGGTGTAATGAAAATGGCAACCCGCGATGGGGGGGGGGGGTAGGTCATACAAAATTCACATGGAGATAGGAGGGACAGAAGATTAAACTCCCCACGCTAATTTGTCTAGGTTTGGACCGTGGATTTTCATGAACCTCAAGCGTGCGTCTCTTAATACGGACTAACCTAGGTAAACAAACACACAGACAGACAAAATGGTTTTCATAATCATGGAATCCATATAAATTGAAATTGCAGGCTATCACGTTAGCAAATTTTAAAATTCACCTCATTTACCAGAAAACCAATTGGGGATTTGGGCTACCAAATCGCTAGTCGGGCAATCTGCATGATCTTTGCTTTTCAATGGAAAATTGCCCTGGATGACAACAATGAAAATATCGACTATTTCTGCTGGTTGCGCACGAGATAAAAGCACCGAGTTTGACATTTTCAGAGCATGAAGGGAAAAAGGGTAAAATAAAAACGGAAATTCAGACAAAACTATAATATATAGACCCACACGATGTGCTTTACAGAGGTGGGAAATATCTTTCTTTAGCAAACTATATTAGTTTGAGACGCTATCACACTAAAAGATACAATTTGATGCTTAATTTTAACACCAGGATTTAAAAAAAATGTATATCCAAGCACCAAGTTTTTAACTGACATTACTGAAGAAAAAAAATATTGCTTTATATTTGACCGAGAAAATTAATTTCATAGCAAAAAGGTGTATCTCTGAATTGTGCTGATTTTAACATGTATCGATCGACTTTTAGCGCGACTAAGCATTTCTAAAGAATCGGTTGTCCAGGTAGGTGACTGATAGAACTACGAAGATGTGTACCACCCCACGATGTTTTATCCGTCGCAAAAAAGCGCACGCGTTTTCGCCCAAACAACCTAAGATAATCGTTGATACATCCTTTGCGCTCATTTTAGTGATCAAAGATGACCATGACCATAGAGGAGAGGGGGGCGAGGCCCGGTATTGGTTCCTACAATAAAATCAATCATTTTCATTTGGCTCCTGTAAAATTATACCAAGAGCTACTGACTTGTTAGTTAGGTTGATATAGCCATTGCCTTTTATATTAAGGAAACAATTCGGAGAAAAAAATCACATTTTTGTAGAATCATTAGCCGAAAATCAATCGTGCCTATACTTTTGTAAATAGCCAGAATTTCCCAAATAATAATTTGCTTGATATGGTTTCAAAATCGGAAGTTGCTTTATGTATTTTATTGTTACTCTCATACTTATAGTCATTCTACTCTATATCAATATTTAATGGAATTCATCGTTGTTTGTTCAAAAATATTTGCCAATAAAAGACTTAAATGTCAAATAGATTTTTATACCCACGCAAGTAAAACAAAATCAACTCAAAGGAAATTGCGACAATTATTCCCTGACATTGAGAGAAATTATTATGTTAATCTTAAATGATAAATTCATTTAAATGTGCAAAAGAGATCGAATCATTCCTCTTTTACATTTATACTCGAGGAAGTCATTCGTGTATTTTATGGTGTTTTACATACTCAGGTGTATACTATTACCAATGTGAAATGCTTCAACTTAATGTAACCTTTCTGTCATGGGTAGAAATCAGGGGCGTAACCAGACCTGACCTTCCGGGGGGGGCAAGATTGAAAAAATTCCCAATTCTTGACCAAAACTCGCGAGCGGCTTGCCGCGAAGCGTTAAGCGGGTGGGGTCCAGGGGCCGCCTTAGGGGCCCTGGTGGGGTCTAGGGGCAAAGCCCCGGCGGGGGTCAAGGGGGCGTAGCCCCCTGAAGCTCCTGGTTTTTGACATATTAGAAGCTAAAAAATCAGTGTTTCAGAGTACAAATTTCAAATTCCCTCTTTCTTTCCCTTTTCTCTTCTGCCTTCCCTTTTTCTCTTCTCCCTTCCCCTTTTTTCCCCTCTTTTTTCTTTTCTTCTTTCCCCTTTCTCTTCTTCCCCTTTTTTCTCTCTTCCTTCCCCTTTTTTCCCCTCTTTTTCTCTCCTTCACCCCTTTTCCCCTTCCCAATTTTTTGCTCTTCTTCCCAGTTTTTTTGTGTCCGGGGGGCAGCTTGGCCACCCCACTGGTTACGCCACTGGTAGAAATAGTTACATAGTATTAAATCAGTGATAGAGGAGAACATTGCACAGGTGAATACGAGTACAATATACTAATGCATAAAACGTATTACAAATCATTCTGTTGGGTGCAAGGTGAATTCGTATTTGATTATTTATGCTACTTTTTAACATAGTGTGCTCTCATGTTTCTTTTCAAAATTATACTTATTTTGATGATGTAGATAAGCTTATAAATTGAACAAAAAATAATGAATGAAAGATGAATTTTGGATATATTCCAGTCGATTCCAAGCAATATGGTATCTGATACAATGGTCAGTTTTTTACAATATTACATAACAAAACATTCTGAATCATAATATAATTCCAATGCTTGCCTTGCATGTCCCATTGGTTAGCACGGGAGAGTATTGAAGTGGAAGTTCGAAACAGATCAGTTCAGTCTTATTCGTTTAATTTGGATGTAATCAACATCTCTGCTAGCTTATGTTAGCTTGTATAAATATCGCAAAAAAGTAACTACCCCTTAAATATTAGCCATTATTCAAAAACGAGATATTGTATTACATATCTGTCAAATGTGTTGGAAGCAGAATTTATTTCTGCGCATTTTGACACTTCATTTGATACGATAGCCCAGAAAACAATAAAACACCGGTCAATTTAATGTAGTGAGTTCCAGATTTGAAAGTTGCACTTAAAGGTCCGTATCCTGATCGACAACATCATCCCCCGATATTTGTCATTGTTATTTTTTTTGTTAAGTTTTGGTATCACAAAATAGATCGTATTTTTCTCATTACTATCCTGAAATTTGACGCTCCAAGTCGATATATTTCCGGAGAAATCGGAGAAATCACACAAAAATAGGTTCCTTGCTGGCTACCAATTTCTTGAATTATGGACAGGCTTATCGTAGATAATTATAGTCTCCTCAACAGCTAGTTTGGTTTCGCATCATTCACATTGTATGAAAAGAGCGAACCGCAATGAAGCGACTTCAGATCGACCACGTTAGTATAAAGAAAAACTCCCTTCCGAAATTAGAAGCAGCCCGCGTGGCGCAGTTGGTTAGAGCGTCGTATTTTGTACCAGAGGTCACCGGATCAAAACCCGGTAGTGATAGTTTTTTTTTTCTGCTCCATTTTTAAACCCAAAAATATTTACATTCATTTGAAATGTACATATTGCAAATCTAAATTTTCCGTTCAATACGGGCATTTCCAGCATTGTCGTCGGGGCATTTCTGTCAGTTTTGCTTTGTTATTGACCTCTATTGCCATTATGCATTAATTTATATACAAAAATCATCATGAACGATATACAGACGAACACGAAAAGACTGGTTGTGGGGAAATGTCACCGTAGTATTAGAATGTGTACCTAGTACAGTGGAGCTTGGTTAATGTCAGTGCAACCACGCACGCATGGCACATGACGAACGGGAACGGCACATGTTATTGCTTCCCTTCCCAGAATGCAATTCACGCATACCAAGTATTGATGGGTTGCAAATTTTGCTATTTATTCACATTTACGTAGAAAATACTCTCGTTTTTTCACATATTATATGTAATTTTAAAGACAATCCATATCCAAAACCAATAGGGTTACCCCCCTTAAAAACAATACAAAAACACTCAGATATCATTGCACACATTGTCATTTTCAGTTTTAAACTCATGTGATTTAATGGCTTTTACAAATTATGTCTCTTTAAACTGTTGTTGTAATGTTCACTTTTATATCAGTTAATATTGAGTGTGGCTTCCGTCTGCCTGAATAACTGCCAAGCACCTCCGCTTCATACTGTTTACAAGACGTCTGATGCGCCCCTGCCCATTCCCGTCTCTGAATTTGTTACAGTCCAATCAAAGTTGTTGTTGGCTTGACTCCTCTTGTCTACCTGGTATCTAAAATGTCCCCACAAATGCTGCAAAGGGTTCAGGTCTGGAGATTTGGCAGGCCATAACATGATGCCTTCTTGTTCCAGAAACTGGTTGGTTATCCTAGCCCTATGTGGAGTTGCATTATTGTCCATCAAGATTAAGTCTCTTGTAACCTTGGCATGTTCAATGGGTGAAATGTTACGAAGATGACCAGCCTAACCTGATCTGACCTGAAATTTCATGTTTCAACTAGGGATTAAGTGAATATTGACCAACGATAAGAATTATATAATGACAATTGATATTGATTTTCCCGACATTTTGACCCCCAAATGCATGAAACAAAACGAACATTCCCATGAGAGCCGAGCAGGTTTCCTTTCATTATACTGAATACGTATCAATAGAATTTACTGCAACATCTTAGGTTACATTGATTTAAATGTACGCTGCGGCTTCAATATTTTGACAATTGCTACAAATGAGGTGTCATAATGCGCAGAAATAAATTCTGCTTCCAACGCATTTTACAGATTTGTAATACAATCACCCGTTTTTGAATAATGGTCATTCTTTAAGGGGGGTTAGATACTTTTTTGAGATGTTTATAATTGTTATATCAACCTCATCTGCCTCGTTGTCTCTCTCGTCATGTCATCTTGCCTTCTTTCTCCCGTTTTCTACCGTCATTGGTTTGTAAAATGTTATTGTGCGCCATCTGTATTCGATTGAAAACATGGCCCCGTCGACACAGTGATTGTATACAAGAAGAACAATATAAAAACAGATCTTTATTATATTGGTCACGTGAAGAACCTTAAGTAGTTATAGCACCTGTTCATGTGCGATTATTTGAGAGCATATGAATGATAAGTAAATGAAATTCTTATTGGCTCTTTCATAGCCGTCATCTGTCACCTGTAGGCGACAAGTATGACAAGGTTACGTAGCGAGGTGGACATGCTTCTGAAAGATATTTCACAAGGCAGAACTAACAATAAATTTTTACTGAACAAAATTATGTATTTCCTTCGTTCACGTCCCGGGAGTACATAATGCGGTCTACATGACTACATACATTAATACTAAGTCTCCCTACTGCTTACTAAATTCTGTAATAAATAATATTAGAGCATCATAACGTACAAAGCGTCGTTTATATTTCACAAGTCCACATTGATTTATCTAGTATTTCCGTAGTTCCAGGAGGAAATTGCTTGGTTTTCGCGTCAATAAGATACTTGATACTCATAGACCATATCTTGTATCTATTGATTGTTGTTGTAGATTATTGGGTATTTTTTTATCCGATTTGAGAATTTTGAGCAGGATCAAGGTTTATCAGCTTATTATTATTATTATTATTATTATTATCATTACTATTATCATTATTATTATCATCATAATAATAATTATTATTATTATATTATTATAATTATTATTATTATTATTATTATTGTTGTTATTGTTGGGGTTAAAAATGTGTTTTTCGTGATTTTTTTCCATTTTTGCCCAAAAATGTCAAATATTAAAATAGCTGTTACTTTAAAAATAAATTAAGTAGAAATTTCATTTCTATTGTAGATGTTACATGTTATATGGATTTCCAACACTGGTGAATAAAAATGTCATAGCACAACTCTAAAATATAAAAAAAAAAAAAAAACCATATTTTTGTGCTATTTTGGCCATTTTGACATAAAAGGTAATTTTTGCATGGGAAAAAAAATAAATAAATATATATTTTCTTGATTTAAAAATATGTCATTATATCAACCTAGTTATTCTGAACAAAAAAGTTAATGATGGTGAATGTCTGTGACCTATAGTTTTTGATCTATGGCCCTTTCAAATTCACATATGTACTAAACTAGCATGTTTTTGTCAATTTTTCAAATATTAGGCTGAAAATGGTACTTTTTTGTAATTTTAACAAAATTATCAGTGTTTGGAAAGTGGGAACTTCACATATATTATGGATATATTATAGTACTTTCATTTTAAGCTAGTTGTAGATCCACTGGTAGCTCGGTTTCCATGGCAGAAGCAATTATATCGTCAATTTTACTACTTTCAATGCAGCAAAATCATTTTAGTCATCATTTTACTGCATTGAAAGTATATAAAATTGCTGCTACCACGGTAGTGGGCATAAAAGTGGATCTTGAAATAGCTTAACATTAAAGTACAATTACATGTTCATATTATTAAGTGAAGTTCCCACTTTCCAAAAACTAACAAGTTGGTTAAAATGGCCATAAAGGACCATTTTTAGCGTAATATTGGAAATATTGAACAAAAACATGCTATTTTAGTCCATATATGAATTTGAAAGGGCCATAGATCAAAAACTATAGGTCACAGACATTCACCATCATTAACTTTTTTGTTCAGAATAACTAGGTTGACATAATGACATATTTTTTAAATCAATAAAATTTATATTTATTTTTTCCCCAATTTGGGGGAAAATGTTTCTGCTGTAACCCTCTAAAGCCATTTACCATTGATAAGTTTTAATATTTAATGTGTTAAATGTTATTTTAATGCCACTCTAACCCATTTTTCGAGTTAAAAAATGTATTTTGGAGGCCATTTTGGACCTCATAATATCGGCGCCATTTTGGATTTAAAACATATAAGCAACATAATTTGGGGAGACATGTTTCTTCTATAACCCTCAAAGCCATTTTTCATTGATTATTTTGAATATTTAATGTTTATAATGCTGTTTTAATGCCACTCTGACCCATTTTTGAGTGAAAAAAGTATTTTGGTGGCCATTTTTGACCTCATAATCGGCACCATTTTGGATTTGAAACATGTTAACAACACAATTGGGGAGAAATGTTTCTGCTGTAACCTTCACAGCCATTTACCATTGATAAGTTTGAATATTTAATGTGTTAAATGCTGTTTTAATGCCACTCTAACCCATTTTTTGAGTGAAAAAAATGTATTTTGAAGGCCATTTTGGACCTCATAATCGGCGCCATTTTGGATTAAAAACATATTAGCAACATAATTTAGGGAGAAATGTTTCTGCTATAACCCTCAAAGCCATTTTTCATCGATTATTTTGAATATTTAGTGCTTATAATGCTGTTTCAATGACACTCTAACCCATTTTTAGTGAAAAAACGTATTTTGGCGGCATTAATCCAGCCTCTATGTTACAGAGGTTCTAATTGATGACATTTTACTTGGTTAATAGTGGTTGCTATGGCTGCCATCTGGTTTGGTGTGACTTCGACTTCAGACAACCATGATATCACATCATTTAATCAAACAGCCTTGATTTAGCGAAGTTACACGCCTTAATTGCTCTTCTGGATCAAATAATTATTGAGATATTGTCATCTCACCTGGTTAATGTGAATATTTATATGGTTGCTATGGGCGGCCATCTTAGATTGTGGTTGTCCTAGACCCGGGGGTCCTAGACATCAGACAACCATGACACCCTCTTCATTCAATTAGACAGTCTTGATTTCATAGGGATAGAGACCTAAATGGCCATGCAGGTCAAGCAGATTCCGAATTATTGTCATTTCATCTGGCGAATATGATGATTATGGTTGCTATGGGCGGCCATCTTGGATTTCAGGTGTCCTAGACCTCGGACAACCATGAAACCCCCTTCATTCAATCTGACAGCCTTGATTTAGTGGGGATAGACACCTCAATCGCCCCTCTAGGTCAAATAGTTTCAGAGTTATTGTCATTATACCTGGTTCATAAGTACATTTTGGCGGCCACTTTGAAAAACGGCCATATACAGAGTTTGCCCGGGTTTGGAATTTTCCACCTAGTAGAATTTGAAAGACCTATGCATACCCTACTCGAATCAACATTCAAACTTTCTTCCTGAACAATTGTATACGGGTCTGTAGGACAGGGCCAGGACTAAGTGATATAATAGCTATATTTTCATGTATAAACCATCCTCTACCCAGAAAGGGAGAACGAAAACTACTTTCTGAAGCACTTAGCAAGCCTTGTCCCATGGTCTAAATGTTTGGTTTACAACTAACTTAACTTACCCAGCACCCCCTTCTGATTTATGCCCCCCCGTGTTGTTGGACCTAGTGGGCGGTCTTAGATGTGCTTAGCACCTGCTCGCTTAAGCCATTAACTGGACCCTTTGTTTAAAAAGCTGTTCCTTTTATGATTTTGTTTACACCGAACTTTATATACTTCTAGGCTTCCGTGTGTTGTTTTTGTTCACTCTGTATACTGGCTGTATTTGAAAGTCAATAGCGACATCGAAAGTTAGTAGCTAGAACACATATATGATCCGCTGCCCAAAGGTTGCAGAATGCCAATTATGTAAGACATGATGCAGTCATGTCTACAGTAGAATTCATCTCGACCTTTGCAGGACTTAACCCCATTAAAAGCTATTAAACCAAGATAACACTCATTGAAACAGCTCAACTGATTAAATCGGATCTTCTCTGGTTGTGCACAAGTGTCTGTTTTCATGTGCGATATCGCAATAAAGCTGGTATTATAGCTTCAGTTGGGTAACCGATTATAAAGGAAACGAAAGGAAACAATGGTATGTGTACCTTTGTTCACGAAATGAGACAATGGCGTGCTTTTTGTAAACCAGCATTCTTGAAAATGAGCAACATAATGATTGTTGACTTAAGGGCAGAGTAATGGGAGAGAACATGGACCTTTTCGAGCATCATTATTTCTGAATTGTATCTCCAAAGTATATAAAACTATACATTTTTGGAAAGGAAATGAGTCAAGGAATCCCATGGTGACGTCAGATTTTTTCAAAAATCTCGAGTTTTTGATAAAATCACAAAAAATCACTTTTTTACCCCAATTTGTTTGTGACAACTTAAAAAAAATCAGTTAGGAGTAAAAAAAAATCAGTTAGCTTTTAATGAAGAAGAGACATGAACTTAGGGAAGGTTTTTTTATTTTTTGAAATTCGTCTCTTTTTTCGAAATATTGAAAAAAACATGTGAAAAAAGCAATTTTGTCATTCTATTCAGCTAAAAATTGCACATAATGGTGTATATTTTTGTTTAAAACAAATATTTTGAAAAAATGAGAAAACCTTCCCTAGATTTTGATGTACTCTAAACGATAGTGCAAAAGTTTACCTTTTGCTTGCATATTTTCGAGTTATCTTGTCACAAAAATCGTGCAATATTGTCAAAAGTGAACTATGAGAAATCGACGTTTTAGTAAAAATATGTCAAAATTATGCACAAAATGTCCTTATATTTTAAAATGGCAAGACTTTCACGCTTGTAAAAGCTGTACCTGGTGCATGTTCTTAATATGCATCTTTTTGCAACAATGAATTTATAATGTCTGCTTTTAGTGCGCCAAAATTCAAAATAATTAAAAAATCTAAGTGGCATTTTGACTGCAAATTTGTGTTTTGTTTACACCGCATTTGCCGGCGTTAAAAACATACCGAATGCGCCTTGACTGCGTTGGACATACGCGCAGAGTTGCGCCGCGTCACGCGACGCGAATCGCGCGCGTAATCACAATATTTCGCATTCGCGCATTTCTGACTCATTATTTCCCGCCAATTTACTAAGCTGTCTTGAGCCATGTGACTTTTTAGAGTTGAAAAGAGTGAAATAAATCAAGCAAAAATACGTGTAAATATTAACAAGTTGTATTTTATCAGTTTCAAGTGAAAGAATACATCTTAGTGTTGATAAATATCAAGAAATCTCAAATTCGGGCGTGGACGAATGTGTCTTCCATTACTCTGGCCTTAACACGGTTTGGAAATAATTTCTTCATATTTTTGGTGTTATCTGTCGTTTACATATCCTTCCTAAAACACAAAAGTGCGACCCTCTCCAAACACCTAAATTAGCTAAAAATTTAGGACATGTTACAAAACTATATTGTCTAGAATTTTAGAAGAGTACTTTTAATATTGGCCGGTTATTTTTCACACAGCGACGTTAACTAGGCAATGTACTATTACCTATAACATTAACTAAAACACCAAAGTACGAATATTTCCAAACATCTAAATTAGCTAAAAATTTAGGACATGTTAAAAACTATATTTTCTAGAACTTTAGAAGAGTACTTTTAATATTGGCCGGTTATTTTTCACACAGCGACGTTAACTAGTCATATCCCCATACTTTTAACGTAGGGCTATTTGTAGAGGTCACGCGTCAATGGGAAAGAGCACTGTGTATTGTGTATAGGAAAACGGACAGTAACTGCAGTATGTGGAATTTGCCGCCGATGGTAGTATTGAAGCTTAAAGTATGAGTCGTAAAGGATGAGTTGTCCACCTTGTACCTGCTGAAGGTGGGGTTGGGTTGCAAGCAGAGAAGCGATTATGGACATGTGGGCTGATTGAATTGCCACTTGTACATATACAGCTGGGAGAGTTAAAGCGAATTTGGAATGAAGAGCAAAATGGAACGCCATGCAAGCTCGTTCTGTCTCTTGCATTGTTCTACCAAACTCTTTCCCATAGCTAGCTCGCCACGCCATCATGTGCGCTGTCTCCCTCCTTTTTCTCATACCGTCCACGGGCCGCAAAATGTCATTATTGTGGTCCATCTGACTTACTGACAAGATGGCGACGCCGATCCACGGATTGAATAGCCTACTATATAGAAAAAGACATTGCCATGTCCATGCCCTTTAATAGTCACGTGTTTAATCATGTATATTAGCACCTGCTCATAAGGGGAAATAAATAACGAGTAAATGTCATTCAGGATTGCACTTCTAGCAATATGTCACCTGTAGGCGACATGTCTATTAAGACAAGGTATAATGGTAAGGTGGGCATGTTTTCGAACAATATTTAAATATAATAAAAGAAGTAATAAATAAAGAAAGAAAACTCTTAACTGAACTAAAATGCAGTTTTCGACTGTGCGTGCCTGCCTTTATGTATAGAGTATGCAGCCACGCCAGTCTACATATCCACACACTCATATTGAATCTGTTTAATAAAGTCTTTATTATTAGGGCATTGTATCGTGCATAGCGTCGTTTATATTTCACAAGTTCAAATTGATTTATCTAGTATTTCCGTAGTTCCACGAGGAAATTGCTTGGTTTTGGCGTCAATAAGATATTTGATACACTGGACCCAAACACGTTTTAATATCCTGTGTCTATTGATTGCCGTTGTAGTTTAAACAAGGTTGTATTATAGAAAATGCTGCTCAGGTTCAATGTTTTATCATGTTGTCGGTTTATTTCATCAACTAGCTATTTTGATTGAGTATGCGTTTATTGTTCTTCTTCTTCTTCTTCTTCTTCTTCTTCTTCTTCTTCTTCTTCTTCTTCTTCTTCTTCTTCTTCTTCATTTTCTTCTTCTTCTTCTTCTTCTTCTTCTTCATCTTCTTCTTCTTCTTCTTCTTCTTCTTCATCTTCTTCATCTTCTTCTTCATCTTATTATTATTATTATAAAACTATAATTATAAAATTATTATATTACTATTATAAAAATAGTGTTTCACATACAGAGCTATACAATACTAGTTTTAGATTTAGCCTGGAACTTACATATTGCTAAAAAATTGTATTGTTTTTATAAAGAAGACACTTGACAATTTCAATTTTGGGAAATTCTACATTCCAATCGTTCGCGTTACATTATGTAATGCTATAGCTCTGTATGTGAAACGATTTTGTTTAAAATGGTATTAAACTTATAGCTCTGTATGTGATGTGACCGACGACGAGTTTGACCTTGTTCCAGTGCACTTTTGTATTGTTTATTTTATTTTATTCTTATCCCTGTGGTTTGTGCCTGTTTTAAACTTCTGTAGGCTTTGGAATGGGTAATATTTACCCATTGAATTTTACTTAAATCTAGGCTTCCACGTGTTGTATTTGGTCCATACTGCATGCTGGCTGTGTTTGAAAGTCAATAGAGGCCCTGCATCAGTTTATCGATGGCTCCAAACAAATGATTTGAACCGGTGTCCTTCGCCGTAGTTATGGCGGAGTGCAGTCCATTCAATCAAATGTTGTCATCAACCTATTTGATCGTAGTGCAGGGTTATGTGTGTGAGACGAACTGTCACGGTAGATTGCAATCATGCTTTTGTTGAATGCATTTGAGTAGTCCGGCATATTTACGGGATGATACGTCACATGCAAGGCCTCTATATCGCGACATCGGAAGTTACTAGCTAGAACACGTATATGGCCCGCTACTCAAAGTTGTCGAAAGTTGCGGGAAATCCCGCGGGAAAACAGTGGTCCCAGTTGGTCATTCTGAGGTAGGCCTTCAGCCAAGATGGCGAATAATTTGAAAATCTGAACAATATTAGGTTTTGTCTGAAACGTTACGAACAACGATTTGATGTGATCTTCAACACAATATGAGAACTTTTGAAATTTGAACCATGTTGTTTGAAATTTTGAACATAGTTAACCTTGAGGGACTTTTTGAATATTTTATAATTTTTTTTCCACGAGTTTTTTGTGATCCAGGGATTTCAGAAGGTGCATTCGAAATGCATTTCTTTGTTTTACTAGTAACTTTTTTTAAACTTATCGCCCCATTGGTAGTACATTTACAATGTATTAAGGCAAGATAAGTTTCAAATCTCCATCTAGCTATCCACCTAAATAAACCAGCATGGCTTAATGCGCAAAGAATTCTGTTTTGTTCCATGATTTTTATCCAGTATTTACGTCACAACATCAGAATATGGTTTACCCAGGATGTTTTCCGCTCATAACATTTATGACATGCACTACATAGTGCTCATTATAAAACACATTCTATTTATTCGAAATTTAAGTATTTGAAGCCTTGTCTTTAACATTGTGAACGTAACTTTGGTGTCGATCTAAGATATATATTTTTAGAAAATTCAAGTTGAAACTTTCTGAAAATAAATATAACGCATGGCCTCTTCGACAGTACTTGCATGTTGTTAAGGCAACATTATTTATAGAACACACTCCCCTTGAGGTCATGAAGTACACACAAAGTGAGCTACTGCTACAATTCTCATGCAACGGCGCTCATCTATAATTACACATCTGTCATACTGCAGGCAGTGAATTTACTACAGTAACTGCGTTTGCAGGTTACAAAATGGATCTTACTTCTTCGAGGAACCTAATAATGCATGATCCGTGAGATTGTTCATACATTATGGAGTATTTTTTTATCTAATAGATCTTATATTCTTCCTCTCCTTTGTTCATTTGTTTCTTCCTTTGTTTCTTCCTTCCTTTCTTTCTTTCTTTCTTTCTTTCTTTCTTTCTTTCTTTCTTTCTTTCTTTCTTTCTTTCTTTCTTTCTTTCTTTCTTTCTTTTTTTTTCTTTCTTTCTTTTTTTTCTTTCTTTCTTTTTTTCTTTTCTTTCTTTCTTTCTTTTTTCTTTCTTTCTTTCTTTCTTTCTTTCTTTCTTTCTTTCTTTCTTTGGTTTGTTTCTTTCTTTCTTTCTTTCGTTCTTTCTTTCTTTTTTTTCGTTCTTTCGTTCTTTCTTTGGTTTAGAAAGCTATCTTTGCTTGTCTTCTATTGTCTCCTTTCCTCCTCTCACTCATAGTTGTATATCTTTGATTTGTCTACACCTGTACGATCAAATTTGAAGTTCTCTTAATAACAAAATGCACTCATACCCCTTTTAACCTTTGATTGATCTACATTAAGAAGCGTTTTCATTGCAGGCTACAAAACAAGAGGAAATTTAAAAGGTAATATAAAACCACATAAACATAAATAGACTTGACATCTTGACTTTGTTTGCATCTTAACTTTTTATCTAATAACAAAATGAATTTGCTGAGTAAAATTAATTCAAAAATATTTTAAAATTTAGATTTCTGATGTTTCGATTCGATGATAAGAAATGCAAGTACTCAGAGAGAAGCATGGTTGGAGTAGGAAGTTACTGTAATGCCGACAAAGCCGATTGTGCACGCAACCTGGTTTCTACACTAAACTGCCGCATATGGTTGGTCAGTTAACAATAATCATTTACATAAGGTAGAACACGTGCAAGAATAAGAGAAATATGGATTTATTTATTTATTTATTTATTATTTAACCTGGGGTGACCAACCAATGCACTGGCACTGTTCTCCCTTGGTTCCCAGGTGAATGGATGTGGAAATAACTAATTTGCATGTGTCCAATTCTTATGTTAATAACGTATATTAATTCCACAGTATACCATTTCGTTATAAAATTTGATTTTATTTAGTCTTGTTGTTCCATCTTAATCAATATTTAGTCCTTCATACTGTCAAGGTCAAGTTAAAATGCCAAGTCCGATTCTTAAGGTTGCGCATTGCTTTTTAGCCATGCGGACAATTACTGGAACTCCCAGTATCAATAACAAATAGTTGGGAGATCAGTGTGCCCGACATTGCTGTAAATTTCTATGAAATTGTGATTCCATTTTTCAACAAACGATAATATCGTTAATTCATAAATGCTATATCTAACGGGAATAAAAATGTGGCTGTCAAAATTGAAGCACGTTAATTTTTTTGGGAGAGTGCATATTTTTTTTGAAGTCGCGAAACAGTAAAATGAGAGTTAAATTATGTGCTTTGACTGTCATAATGGAAGGTAAAGATTGGCTATTTGTTCAATTTAAATATAACGGAATATGACACATCTTCACAAATTACTATGTATTTTGCCTTAAAAGTATTGTATTTCGCTACTATTACAGTCATTGGCGTTGTTACACTTCAAGGATATACAGGCGACTGAGTAGCCTAAGAAGTATTGATGAATCGGTGTCCTTGTTTTTCAGCATGCTCGATAAATCCATGAAAATGCATTTACAAATCTTTACATTCGCCGTTTTATCTCATGTCTTGATCGCATTATGATACAGTCCCTGCTTTTCAGCTGTCGCATCCATGTTTTCCGGAAGTGATGTTGATGTAAGCAGAGGGAACACTCAACTTAGTAGAGTCGAATGAGTCAATGTTCAGTTTCAAACACGTTGGTTTGTATATCTTTGCTGTAAAAACGACTGGGGAAAATACTGTAATTTCTGAACTGCTAATTTATTTGGCGCGCGATCTGATCCACTTAACATCCCTTAATAGCTTCGTTTATTTCGAAAAGAATATTAAGCTCTTTGCCTTTTCGCGATAGAATTGGTAAAATGTGTTCAGGCAAGATTATTTGTAGAACACATCAACCTAAATAAGGCAAATCGTGCTCTCCAATGGCTTACAGTGATACAGACTTCTGTTATATTGTTGGTTATCTACTAGGTATTTGCTTCAAAACATCAGGATAGGCAAAATACATGGCAACTTGTGTCATATTGCGATAATTATATATTTAAATTGAAAAAAAAAATCGAACTTTTACATTCCATATAACAGTAAAAACAGATAACTTATTCTACTGGCACTGGACTCTCACTTACTGTTTTCGCGTCGTAAAGGCATTTTTGCAGAGCCAATTATGTTTATTTATAGTGGCTACCGCCGCAAAGTAATAAAACGCTACAACGGTTTTAAAGTGACTTTTTTTTCCAAGTCGCTTCATTTCAATTTAGTGTGAGATAAATTAATATTTTCAAAAAGTTAGATAAATTACATCGATTTAGAATTTGTATTGGGTAAACACACAGGTAAACGAGGTAAAAAAGAAATAAACAAGTAATAAAATGTAATGAATAACAAATACAAAAATAAATTACTGACGCATTAAAAAATTAGGATTTTATATTAACCTTAGAACTACTGAGCCATATTACGAATGGGGATGGGGTACATGTGGTACAAATGTATAGCTATGCGTCTCCTCTATCCAGTGATACCAAATTAAGTATAAACTAGTGTCGTTATGACGTCGTAATGTGAGGGCGCCCACGCAAATTTGGGACATTCTGGCTATGTACAAAAGTATAGTCAAAATTGATTTTCGGCCAAAAAACTCATTTTCATCGAATATTTTCCTCAATATACAAGGAAATTACTATTTCAACTTAACTAACAAGTAAAAAGTCAGTAGCTCTTGTAATAATTTTACAAGAGCGAAATGAAAGTCATTGATTTTACTGTAGAAACAAATGGTGGGCCTAACCAAACTTCCTTGCGGCCGGTGCTGAGGTACAAATGAGCACAAAGGATGGATCTACGATTAGCTTAGGACGCCTGGGCGTAAACGCATGCGTTTTTTTATGACGGATAAAGAATCTGGGGGTGGTACACCCCTACCCCCTCGTAGTTCTAGGGTTAAGAAGATATATTGTTAACTTCTTTCACAAAATATAATTTTGAAATCGTCGGTCGCAACACATAGTGGCGTAGAGTGATTTTCAAAATTTTCCGTTTCACATAGTGGCGTATAAGTTTAGAGCAAGGTATTATCCTATAAAAGTTATTCCTTGTTAACTATCAAATATACAGTTTAATAGTTTGAACCTTAAACTTTAATTTCAAATGGAATCGGGGCACTGAGAGATAACAGTGGAGGTATATCGACTCAGTTACTAGTAGCACATCCTTCAAAAACGTTTGGCTCGGAAACGTATTTTGTCCTTCACGTACGCCACTATGTGTTGCGACCGACGAAATGTATGAAATAAAGTAATAGTTTCCAAATACACGCTCTTCATTCCTAAATATCACCACCATAATCCTAGCCATCGTCATTTATAATAAGCCAACTCTTTATGAACCTCCAGGGCTTTCATGATTTATCAAGTTATGAAATTGTTTAAAGCGTTGTATAACATATCCCCAGGCGTATGGTTTACTAAACATACTGCTTGTCTCGTTAAATCTTGTAAATATTTGCTGCAACTTCCCGTTATATTACTAAATCTACCATTGTCCTACAGTGTGTTTTTTTAGTAGAAATGGCTCAATAATACAGCTCTATGCGTGTCAACTTGGTCAACAATTTATTTGTAAAAAATTCTCATACAGTGTCGACCTTGTAATTTTTATGAATATTGAAATCTTTTGGGTGAGTACAAACATGCCTAGTATTGGTTTAGTGGTACGGAAGATATTTGCAACTTCAATGTGTCTTCAGGCGTAAGTTTGCTTGTTTTAGGTGTCTTCTCTCCGATTGAATATTGACTGAAATGTGCACTATTGTAGAATACAATAATAAGGAAGGTGCTGCTATTACCGTAAACCTGCACGTCTTTACACAATTGACGCAAACAGCCTGATATTACAATTGAAAGTGCGTCCCCAATTGTTGATATAAAAACAAACTCTGGTTGATAGGTTAAAATCCAAATAAAATAAATAAATAAATAAATAAATAAATAAATAAATAAATAAATAAATAAATAAATAAATAAATAAATAAATAAATAAATATAAATAAATAAATAAATAAATAAATAAATAAATAAATAAATAAATAAATACCTGTGTGTGTGATTTTTTTGGCCAATGTTGGTCTCTCTGATACATGATAAAAACGCAGAAAACAACCAGACACGAATACAATATGTCCGAAAGTACGTTATAACTTCGGAATGAGATATAAGGGGCTGTGCAATAATTATTTCCCCGGGGCGGGGGGTAAAATTTCAAACGGCTCGCCAAAAACGCTTGCCCCCCCTCTCGGCCCGCCAAAATCGCTTGCCCCCCCTCTCGGCCCGCCCAAAAATCTTCGCCCCCCCCCCTTTGAACATGGCAATTTTTTGGGATCCCAATTTGCAAACCTTAAATGGTCTAGATGTATGTTGCGAGCGCAGCGAGCAGGAAAATTTGCATATTTAAGCGTTTCCGTACTGTTTTCTTAAGCCTCTTTCATGCTTTAGACGCCCCATGAATGTGTGCCAAAATCGCTTGCCCCCCCCTCTCGCCTTGCCAAAAATTGCTTGCCCCCCCCTTTTGGCTCGCCAAATATTTCTTGCCCCCCCCCCCATTTTACCCTCCCCCAGGGCTCATAATTATTGCACAGCCCCTAATGCCCTAGCAATCCACGCCAAGTCAATACAATTGTCAAGAATGGCATTAGTATATTTTTCAATATGCTATCTTAGACACGACCACTTTATATGTAGTTGAATATTTAATTGGAAGAAGTGCCCAGCTAAACCATTTTATCAAAATGAGTTTGTTATTGCCAACAGACAGTTCTTCCTGGTTTGTGAAAAGAGGGACAAATCCATTCTCTTAATAGTCTTACAAGTTATAATTTCTTAACACAAATATTGGGTATAATTATTATGAACGAACGGCCCAAATCATATTAAAGCCTCTACCGTTGCCATGGAAACATCATTTATCATTTCACGTGCATGTAGTAATGCATTTTCTAGTTTTAAGGGTCTCCTGACGATGAAAACGTTCTGGCTCTAAAGCTTTTCCAAATATCAAGTTTTTTTTTCTGATATCGTAAAAACTGTTTTGATGGATTTGGGCCATTCTTCTTCTTCTTAGGTATTAAATTATAATAACAGTACATCTGATGCCGTTGTCATGACATGATAATTTCAAACATAGATTTTTATAGAGTTTTTGCGCGTAACGGCAAAGACCAGAGGGCAAACCTACTTAATCCAATCTTGGTCAGTCGTTAATTGCCCGACATCAGCTACACGTGTGTTTTCATGAATGCAAATTGAATACAGTTTAATAGAGGCCTTGAGGCTGAAGACAAACATTATCAATTCTTAAATATGTCAATGCAATTTTGTTTCACATTTAGTAAGGGATGCGCCACTAGACATAATCGGGGATGATGGTGGCTAGGAAGTTAGGGTCATTTTTTTTTACTCATCCAACATCAATTTTTTTTACCATCTTGTAGAGCAAAATTATGTAAGCCATATTTTTATTTTCCCATCATAATGGGGTTGGATTCAGTCCCTTCATTTATATACGATAAAATAATATGAATTAATAAGACAAAGAAGTAGATCTTAGATGGAGGTGAAAAGTACATTAGTGATTCATTGATTAGATTTTGTTGGAATAGGTAGGTAATTAATATTGGAAAATTGAAATAGTATCAAATGTAAGAGATGTATAAAAAGTGAATGAAATCGGAGATATAAGAATTGATAATTAAAAAGGCACATGAGGAAGCTTGCTATTTGTTCATGTGTGATGCATTTTTTTTGTCTCTGCTGAGGCAGCAATTTTTTTTTCTGATTTGTGCATCAATTTTTTTTCCCCGTTGGGTGGGACAGTCATTTTTTTTTTTTTAAAACTCCATACCCCATGATCAAATCTAAAACACTAAAATAAAATCAATAAAATACCTCTATGATGTGTTGAGGTAGACAATTGTCCACCTTTAAGGGATCTGGAATGAGCGTTTTGAGCGTTTCGACAGTATTTTTTGTGGGACATGAGAGCACATCAGACATATCGAATTGCATTCTGAATACGAAGAATGTTTTTCTGATATCAAATAATTTTCATTTTTTGAAATTCACGATATAATTAAAATTTGATATTTTTCACATTTTTGATATATATCAGTCCTCGAAGTAAATTTTATAAATCTAATGATATATTCTTAACGTGTATGTAGCTGGAAGGAAAAGCCGACGATCAATTGGAAATTTTGACCTTTCATATTGAAGATATGGATTTTTTCCCCCAAAAGACCTAATTTTTGTTGGTGTTTTGAGAAAAAAAATTCATATCTTCAATACGAAAGGTCAAAATTTTCAATTGATCGTCGGCTTTTCATCCCACCTACATACACTTTAAGTATAAATCATCAGATTTATAAAGTTTACTTCGAGTACTGTTAAATATCAAAAATATCAATTTTAATGATTTGCCATAAAATGTGTATTACATTGCGAATTTCAAAAATCAAAATTTGATATCAGAAGGACATTATTCGTATTCAGAATGCAATTCGATATGTCTGATGTGCTCTAATGTCCCACAATAAATACTGTCCAAACGTTCATACCCCTTCCCTTAACAAACAAAGAAATGAAAATAAGCTGTTGTAACTTTTGGATTCATACCCCAACCCCAGGATTCATACGTTCATACCCCAACCCTTAAGAAATTTGTCTGGACAAACTTCCATTTTCAAGATTTCAGAATGACATTTGCGAAAAAAAAAACCATTTTGAAAGATTTTATTCTGGTGTTTTAGATTTGGCTGGGTTTCTAATGCTGCGTCCCCAATTACGGGCGATGGTGTTCCAACACATAAATATTTCATAACAACTACTAATAACACCATAATACACTTACCAACATATTGATACATAATTACAATTCCCAAACGAGACAAGTCATAACTCATATCAGATATCTGATAATCTGTTATGCAATTGACATTTTAGTAAACAGTTTTAACTTATTGTGGAAAATATGATAAATAACCTCAGCAGCATGTCTAGGCTGTTCTGGCGTGTTCTATTCCCGGAGTCTAATCCTCGCCCAGGGTTGGCACTGTTATTCAATATATTGTATCGTATTGGATCTATCACATACGCCTACACATGGCTTCACTTTGGGAATAACAAAACCCCCAAAAGGCAGTAAGTACTGTAAATTTACTTGAAATAATGCATTTTTACAGACCGGGAAAATACCTTCCGAATCAAAAGGCAAGATCTGCTTTTGTTATACCAAAAAAAAAAAAATCAAAGGCGTATTTTCCCAAACATAAGCGGTAAAGAGAGTGTGCACTAAGTGAAATAGTTGACATTGCGATATGTAATTTATGCATCCACATCTTGTTCATCAAACTTACCTTAACATATCAATATTAACCCTGGAACTACTGAGTCATATTTTGTATTGTAACACGCAAGGGGGAGGTGGTTGCTGCAAACCCTCGTTATTTCCAATTATAAGGGACACACACTGTTATATTTGGTACTAATGTATAGGTATAGGGCTCTTCTATCCAGAGATGTACAAACATTCCCCACATATGTCACGTCATGTCTCTATGACGTCATAATGTGAGCGCCTTCTTAAATTCGAAAATTCTGGCTACGTTCAAAAGTATAATGCACCATTGCTTGTCTGCTAAAATTCTACAAACATGCGATTTTAACCAAGTTTTCTGCTAAATGTAAAAGGAAATGACTAATTTAAACTAACAAACAAATAACAAGACAATGTCTCTTGAATAATTTAAAAACAGGAAAATATGAAGCATGGATTTTACATATCAATTTGTAACAAAGGCATAATTCATTGAATTTACAACCGTATGAAAAAACAGGCGATAATAGTAACTTTTTGCACGAAAATTTGAAAAATATTGTATGGAACACTTGAGTTTTTGATTTTTAAAAACTACATTTTTGTCAAAAAATGTGCTTGGATAGGTAGTTTTCGACAGATTTACCACATACGCCTTGCTATAACATCGAATTGCGTTATCTGTTGATCTAATGGGGATAAGCGTTTTTAGGGGGAAGTGTTAGCTTTCAGTTGATATAAAGAAATGTGATTGGATGAAGGGAACACTTGAGGTTTTGACAAAAACCAATCACAAAATACTATTTTCCACTAGTTTTCACACATCTCTTATGATGCTATACACTCAACCGTGTAGTATAACACAGCATGCGTACTAGGCTAGACTCACTATGCTGGAAATGTCTGTGTGCTCGGGTGTATCGAGGTGGAAACTGTGTGTAGATGCATTTATAAGAGAATCGTTTTTGTAGTAAAAGCTTTTCATATGCTGTAGAAGCTTATGGTGGGCCTCACCAACCCTGCTCGGGCAAGGTGCTGGGGTAAAAATTGACTGATTGTATCACTAAAATGAGCGCTGATGGATCTACGATTAGCTTAAATCGTTTGGGTGTAAACACGCGCATATTTTATGACGGATAAAAAACTTTGTAGTTCAAGGGCTAATCAAATATTTTTAGTAGCAAACATTGATCCATACTGTATATTCTACAAGCGCGATTTTTGTTATCTCAAAATATCGGCAAAGTATATTCATTTTAATAGTACGCAATAGTACGCAAAAAAAATCGAATTGTTATATATTTCAGTATGCGCCGTTTTGTAATTACATCGCGGTTATCATTATTTTGCGTGTTGTTAATAACGTCTGCAAGAAAGTAGACGAATGGCATTAATAATAACGCAAGAACAATACCACTTGAGGGAAAACGAATATCCTACCATATTCCTTTGAAATATCAGCAAGACTCTGTGATATCATTAATTAATATATAAAAACCGAGGGTGATGCTAGTTACAACTAATACGTACGTTCCGTCGTTTACATTTTTGAATAAGAATTCCAATATTTTACGTGTAAATAATTGATGTTGACCATATTATATATACGAATAGCTCGCTTCCAAAAATTCAAAATAAATATTTCGACTGCTCAGCGCCAGAAGTGGATACGTGCAATAGCTGCAATGCAAACATTTGGCAATTTACACACAGTATATTATACTCATCTACACATGGCAACTATTGCAATTACCCACTTCTTGCACTGAGCAGTCGACTTATCTCTTAATTTCCTAGAATTATAAAAATAAATTCCCTACTTATAAAAAAAGTAGCGCCCTATCTACTGTGTCCTAGCAGAACATCAGTGTGTGATTATACATATAAATTGTGTGGTGCACCTAGTAATCCGCGTTGGTTGATATTTCAACACTTGTTGTAACAATATACACAGGGGGTTTAGATTTCAAATGGAATCACCCAGTTATGTAATCCATTTGAAATTTACAGCACTGTACTGAGTAGGAGATTAAGATCATGTCTTCCATCATTATCCATAGGGGATGTGTAGATTTTAAATGGAATAACCCAATAGCAGTTTACAAACAAAACTAGTATTTACTTCATAAATAAAATAACACCAGCGAGGCAGATTATTCATCAGTTGCATGTACATTATTACATGTAGTTGAAAATAATATTTGTATATATCATAATCCCTGTTTGACGCTTTATTGCTATAGTCGTCAAGAACAGATGAGGATGAAAACTTGAAATATATAGATTGTTTTGAAAAGCATAAAGCAATTCCTGGAGTGGATTAATGTTTTATTCATTTCCAATCCACTCCAATACTTTTGCCAACTTGGGAATTATTTCGTTTTTCTGCCGACTCTCGTATGTACTACATTAATACAATGCAAATTGCACCCAGGGAAATTGGATTTCATGTTGGTTATCCTTAAGCAAATTGATATTGCTTCGCCAAGAAAGTTTAACACATGCTGTCTTTAGTTAATGTACTTGTAAATTGAGAATACTACATCTTTTACGTTAATAAAATGTGAGATCAAGAACAAAACAAATCTTGAATATAATAACATTTTTAAGTCATTTGGTCTCGATAGCTTTGTATCATGGGAGAGGTATGAAAAATCGCGGGATAAATTACCTGTATATACCGTATGTGATAAATGAAGACGAAAAAACGACGACAAGGTTGCATACCGAGCAACAGTAGAACATTAACTGTAGCTGTGATGAGTATAGGCATGTAAATAAGAATCTCTTATACCCTTTGGAGGAAGAAAAATCAGTGTTACGAAGAGTGGTAAAGTGGCATAACACTTCCAAAAAAGTAATACAAAAGTAATCTAAAAACAAGCAATTAGAACATACTTCATAATAATGTATTCCCCAAAGAGCTTTTAATAGAAATAGAGTCGCAATAGATTATATAATCTTTTGTTCTTTTGATGCCGATTAGAAGTTGCGACAGGCTATTCATAAAAGTGGTACCATTATTTCGAAGAAAGGGTTCCGCCATTAAATTGGTCACTGATCCGGCATCATATTAACGCTCTACACAACAGGCGGGTATCAATAAGTGACCACTCTACAGTCATGTGTAAGGGCAGTCATGTGTAAAGTGGTACCATTGTACTCATGTATCACAAATGTGTGCTTGTGTGGGTCTGAAGACTATAAGGCTAGCTTCAGACTCCGTATTGTACGTACAATATTGTATGTACAATACTTTTCGTGACGTCAAAAAAGTATTACACGTGCAATAAATATACGTGCCACGACGAGTTGAATCAGATTAAATAACGCGCTATAACCCTGTGTTTGCTAAATCCAAGCGAGGTCACCAGAAAATCTATGCAAGAGAAATTTCTACTGCTGCTGATGAAAAATCCTAGAGTGCGTTTGGAGGTTTTTCTGCACTTTACCAGTAGCCCTAATAAATTCATAAAACAATAAAAATCAAATAAAATTTAGGGCAAATGTTTTTTACTCACTGCTCATCTGATCCACTTTCCCAGGAAACTAAATACCGATACTCCTTAGTTTTTCCCTGACTTTCCAGACATAATTATGAGTAAACATCAGTGGCGTAACCAGCGGGGGGGCAGGGGGCTGGAGCCCCCCCATTTTGAACCCTTGCCCCCTGTTTGCCCCCCAAATGAAAAAAGTTAAAGTAGGCCTACTTCTGAGAGTTATTAATTAACCTCATATCTGGTCATTTTAACCTTAAAAAACACAAATTTTTGCGCGCTTCGCGCGCATTTATTCCACTTTTTTACCATATGTCAGCAGTTTAGCTTCAATATGCCAAAAATTTTCGCGCGCATTTGTACCATACACTTCTTTTGTCGCCAAAAGGTGCTGGATTCCTGCCCCCTCATTTATTATGTTTGCCCCCGCTTGCCCCCCCCAATGAAAATGTCTAGTTACGCCACTGGTAATTTACCAGTGGTAAACATCAAATTTAATGTTTACAAAACAATCAAATATATATACATTCTTTTGCATTTTGTACATACATATTGATATCAATAATGTAGGCCTACAAACATTAAAAAAGGGGGCTTAAGAGTATGTCTATTTTTAATCATATACTAATTCCGCCATGCCCAAACATATCTTATAATGAAATCGTGTAATGGAACCCAAATTCCAATCAAAAATAAAAACAAATTTGTTATCAAATACACTAGGCCTATACATTGTATTATAGGAATTTAATAGATGGTTCATTTTAATAAATAAATAGACTAACACGGGTAATGGACAAGAAATATTTGGCAATACCGGATTTACCAGAGAGCCAGTGGATAAAGAAATTAATTAAAATTAAAACAAATTTAATGAGAAAATGAAAGCAAGAACATTTGGCGAAGTATTGTTTTAGAATTCGAAGGAGTCCTAAATGTTATCCTGGCCCCAGGACACTGATTAATGTAAATTCGACCCATAGTTATTTTATCTACTTTTGCCAGCATTCAACCTGTTCAATGTGATTTATGCCTATTTTTAATAAAATTCCGAAATCTGACGTATCAACGTTGTATCGTGCACAAATTATGATTCGAGACTATTTCATTTGACACGGTTGTATGGATTTCAGCAGATCGGTCCTATAATAGATATCGATTAGAGAATCACAGCAAGAGGCTTTGAGGATGCCGTAATCCTCTTGACCATCAACCAATCAGAGAGACATATTTCAGAAATATATTCGTAGGTTTGAAACTCTTTCAACTCTGAAATATATATTTCAAGTAATCTCGTTTCACACTTTGGCTTGCAATAAAGCCACGAAGGGGCGGTAATGTTAATATACGATTTCAGTCAAATATTGGTGCAAATATACGATTTCGGTCAACTATTTGGCTATCCTTTGGCCAAAATTATGAAATGTTTATTAGTAACAACAACTCTTAGGAGGGTTTTCGAGTAATTTTAGCGAAATAATGAGGTTAAATAAAAGAAAACCCACTTCTAATTTTGGACGCTTAACTGTGGTGTTCTAGGGGAATTAAAATATCACAATTAACATGTTTAATTCAAAATCGTTGTCCTACAAGCACATGTTCAGATTGTGTGAACATTACAAATACAAACAATAAGGTTGAAAAATAAATAGCCATTTAAAAATGATTTTAAAAGATCGTCTATTTTGTAGCTTTATGACACTGAATAGGCCAAATATCTGCCTCTGACGAAAAAAAATGTTTTCCATGCTGATTTGTTCTTATAACAAGTACCGTATGTCATTTCAAAAAGAAAGAAAAAAAGGCGGATATTACTTTTTAAAAACTCGACGCATTACTATTAATACGCCTACAAATAATACTTTTAAACTTTCTAAATCAATATATGACTAAATATCAGTATAAATGAATCTCTAACTCAATTAATCAATCAGTTATCAATCAATCAATCAATCAGTCAATCAATAAATAAATAAATAAATAATAAATAAATAAATAAATAAATAAATAAATAAATAAATAAATAAATAAATAAATAAATAAATAAATAGGCCTAAATAGATAAATCTATAAATAAATAAATAAGATCTGAATGTGCCATTTATATTATTATTACAATTTTAATATTATTAATATTAGTATTAATACGACGTATTATTAACTTTAAAAAGGTGCCCATTGATTATATAATAATTCAAGTACAGTTGAATCATGGTAGGTATTATGATACCTACCATGGTTGAATACAAGAAGACATTAAAAGATGTTCATCATTCCGTGCACTCACTAAATTTAGAACTCTTAGAAATTTGGCAACTCCGTATCAAGCAACCAATGATTGTAGCAAAATATATATTTTCCCGGTTCATACTATTTATTGCACGTGTAATACTTTTTGACGTCACGAAAAGTATTGTACATACAATATTGTACGTACAATACGGAGTCTGAAGCGCGCTTAAGGAGGCTTTAGCTGTCGATGCAATCATCTTTACCACCCACCTGACGATAGGCGTTTCATTTAAATAAATTGAATGCTCTTGGTGATCGATTACACATTAGAATGTATGAAGGCTGCCATGTCCAGTCCATATATCTATATTACACTATAATGGTAATCGCTATACGTATACATGTAAATATAAGTATAGGCCTATAAAGGTTGTTTTTAAGAAATTTCCATTTTAATTTAATGTAATTTAATTTTATTTTATTTTAAGAAGGAGATTGGTATAAAAAAAGTGGCGTGCCCAAAGAGGGGAGGGGGTTGGGGAGGGGCAGATTCACCTCTGTAAGAAGTCTTGGGAGGGAGGAGGGAGGAAGAAGGGAGGAGAGGATAGGGAGAATGGGAGAGGGCTGGAGGAAGGCAGAAATAAAAAGATATAATAGACAAGTAGATAAATAGAAATATAAGAAAAATGATGGGAATGAGAGAGGGAGGTGAGAGGGACAATGAGAGCGAGGGAGTGATAAAGACAGTGTAGGTCTAGGAAAGAATAAGTACAGAGAAGGAAAAAGAAAGGAATGATGAATACATTTAATAATAATTATTAGGCCTATATAATAACTAAACGCATAACAGCACTGGGCAGCCATTCGACGATGTCAATGCCTTTATTCGTTACGTAATTAAAACGCCCAGTCAGCTGTATTTCACACCTACCAAACACAACTCACCCAATTTCGCAAACTGGACGTCGAATGTACACTCTCATGAATATTGATTGGCAACATTTTCCAATATGTCAGCGTTCTAATAGGAAACAATAGAACAATAGACCCTGCAGAGCGTTGGTATTCCCTATTTAGACGTGGGTGACGTAGTTAATCGGATTAACTACCATAGTAACAGATGAATACAATTTTGACTATACCGCCCTGCACTACAACCTTCAAGCGGTAACGATGCATTGAACCATACATGCCAAAGAAAGGCTGAACACTCGCACCTGTAAGATACGTATCTTTGAAAAGAGCGGTATTGTATTCAATCTATGTTGGTGATTAGTGCAATCTGCTTGTAGTGCAGGGGGGTCTATTCAAAAATTGTATTCATCTATTGCTATGGTAGTTAATCCGATTATGACGTCACTTTTACAGTGTATTGGAGTGTCTATGAAAAATGAGTAGGATCCTTCTTTTTATAAAGATTAGGCTAAGCTTTCCAAATGTGTTACATCTCAGACACATCAAGATATTTTTGAGCTAACGTAAGCTGTATGGCCTACATGTATATGATAATCTATAGTCTGCATACCTTTCTCGGGGCAGTAATTTAGATGCAAATTCTCACGGATAGTTTTTTAATTTTATCTTTAAATGTAATGAAGAGAAGTATATAAATGTATCCATTTCAGAAGGGAAATAATGTTAGCATAACAGATTCAATCTCCCTAGCGTAAATAATGACCGCTCCCTTAGTTTAAATCTCAAATGCACAGGGCATATTTTTAGTGAGACACCATGTGTATATAACTAGCAACTTAAAATGTTCGTCATATCTGGAATTTCATCGTCTGTGTAATCCATACGGACGCGATAGCTCCGCAGAGTTATCGTGGTTATGGGTCGATTTCATGTTATTCTTCTGTTATTTTTTAATATTTTACCCAACGTCCTACGAAAGGAAGGTTGTGTCACCTCTGTACTAAAATGTTTGCGTTTACACCCAAACGACTTGGTAAACAAATGGTAATCGTAGACCCATCATTTGCGCTCATATGTGTCAATCTACCGGGATGGCAGAGGGTGAACTTCAGGCTTGGTACTTGTCATATTCTAGCGATATTTTAGCCGATAATCAATTAAATAAATTAAATACATTCAATTTGTTGCTTTGTTTTAATTAAATTAAATTGAAATGTTTCATACAATAATCAAATGGATATTTTTGTTAGCCAACGGTGACGAATGAGTTTACTTTATACATTACCCATGACCCACTGTGAAAGTTTCGCAGGAGCATTGGAGGAGAAGGGACGAAATCACAAGATTTTCTGAGATCAAATCATCAGGCAATTGGCGAAAGCTCAAATTTTATATTATACGTTGATCAGATTGGCTTACAGTCAATCCAAACATGATTATTTTTTATCAATCCTACTAAATTAATTTATTTCATTGGAGTCTCCCAAGATAATAGATACCCGCAATGATCTGTGGGAATATTTAACCCACGATTCTGGCCAGCCACATTAGTGTGTCGACTGCAATTATATAGAGGTTTACCTGTCAGGGTGACTATTCTGTTTAATTGCAGGTTAGCGTCATCCATGTAGTGATATAATAAGCCTATACGTGCTCGTTTCTGGCTTATGGCAGCAAAGTCTTCTGTAATGTTCTACTTTAGAGCATCAGATACTTCTTCCACTCATAACCTCTCCTCGTGAGTATAATCCTCTTCGCAGAACATATTATATCCTATAACTCGTACCTTGTAATTAACCACAATACATATAATGGTTCCTCCTCTCATTTAGTATTACAGAATTTACTTCAGTAGCACGATTCCAAGCTTATACGATCTTTGAATCATTACTTTTCATTTTTTATTCACTAAAAAAGTCAATATGCAAACAAAGTCAAGACGCAGTTATCACGGTCTCAGCTGTCCACTATACCATTATTGATGTGGTTTTATATATTTACCTTCTTTACTCAGCGATTCCTTTTATATCTTACAACTTTCATGAGGATACTTATTAGTAGATCAAAGGTTGAGATGGACAGATTGGGTGCAGCTTGTTATTAGGAGACTTAAAGCTGTAGAAAAATCAACGACATTGGAAATGAACTGAGATACAACAGAAAGAGGCAGCGAATAAGATAAATAAATAGTTAGAGAATAATATACAAAAAATAAAAACAGGAAAGAAAGAAAGAAAGAAAGAAAGAAAGAAAGAAAGAAAGAAAGAAAGAAAGAAAGAAAGAAAGAAAGAAAGAAAGAAAGAAAGAAAGAAAGAAAGAAAGAAAGAAAGAAAGAAATTGAACATAAGAGATAAAGAAAGTACATTAAAAATGCATTACCTAGGTAACAAACAAAATGAAAAAAGAAAGAAAGAAAATGGTAGACAAAATTATAAATATTAGTATACTAAATATTATAAAGATATGAAATACAAGGAAAATGAAATCGAGGAAGACATAAATTGTAAATGGGTCGCGTGGGCGCAAAAAAGAGATATGGAGAGTGTTTTATGAAATACGAGAAGACATAGTAATAATAATAATGCGTCTAGCGCACTTACATTAATTGAGATGTAAGTTGGGAGCATCAAAATAAGACGTTATAGTGCGACGTACCCATGATCAACTTTGATCGATATCTATTAAATCAAATTTCTCCATAATACGCACAAATTCTCACCGATCATGTATGCATGAAGTAAAATCTGAAAGAAGAAGTAACTCCTGTCCATGATGTAAAGCAAAAACTGGCTGGCTCTTCAAACTTGTAAACCCAATTACAGGTGTATTTATAGAGTCGCGTTGTTGAGAAGTGCAGTGGCCAATTTGCTGCCCGCGCTTCATAGCTTCAGGAATTGGATAGCCGTTTCTGCACGTTATTTTTGTGAGACCTGAGAGCACACCAAACATGCCAAATATCAATTTTAATAATTTGCCATGAAATATGTACTACACCCTGTCTCAAAAAAATTGTGCAAGTGAAAAGCGCCCTCTTTGGCAATTAGAAAATACTGTTGTGACATGATGCTTACATCAACGTCAAGGGTGCAGTCTTAGTTCCCATATGCCGTTTGTTCTGTTCAATTTGCTTGTTTTAATCTCGAGATATGTCCAGTTAATAACGAAAGGGTAAAATCTCAATTGTGCCACTTTTACTAGGGAAGAGGACTAGGGAAGGGGACTAATGCAACCCCCCTTCGGGGCTCGTGCATTAGACGCATTAGCATTATTTTGTCTAATTTTTCTCCCAACAGGTAATACACGTTCATTCATTAACCTGTAAGTGTTGATTTCACGAAGGAACTCTTGATTAACTTGATGCTGTCATTGATTTACATGTACAGCCCTCTTTTACAAGTTCCCTAGTACAAGTGGCACAATTGTGATTTTACCCTTTCGTTGTTAACTAAACATATCTCGAGTTTCAAACAAGCAAATTGAAAAAAAATTGAGAGCTAAGATTACGCCCTTGACATTGATGTAAGCATCATGTCACAACGATATTTTCTAATTGCCAAAGAGGGCGCTTTTCACTTGCACAATGTTTTTTGAGACAGGCTGTATATTGCGAATTTGGTGTGTCTGATGTGCTCTCGTGTCCCACTAAAACTACTGTACAAATCTGAAACGTTAAGGTGGAAGTGTTTTATAAATAAACCAATCGACCATGTGCGGCCAGCCAAGGAGGCAATACGTTGTTGTTAAAACAATATAAACAGTAAACGTAGTTTGAAGGCGAGATGAATAATGCATTCTACCTGGGATACTTTATTTAACAATTTATTCATATGTATATCTGAATGTGTCAAATATAGCTTCAAAACTTTAACATACGGCATAAACTTAATAACAAGTATGGTGCTATCACTGCACTGAAATGATACATAGGATAATATTAGGACCAGATATTGAATGATTAATATGATCTTTTTAATAGGGTAACTCTGGGGGGGTAACTAGTAACTAATAAAACAGTGGCGTAACTATAGGTTTTGGCACCCGGGGACAATGACACAAATCCTGAAAATATGCACAATTACTATTTTGCTCAACCAAATTGAATTCCTGTCTTTACCATGGTATTTAAAATGACTTCTATGTATTTAAATTTGCAATCGAGGCCTCGTCTCTGACGGTGCTCACGGTACGTGCTTTCTCTTTCCCTTGCTACGACACTATTAGTAAATAATTATGTTAGTGTGAGTGTAGTATGTCTTTAGTATTTCAACATACCTTGTAGGATATGACAAAATGAACTATTTTACTTTCCACGGTGTGTATGGTTTTTGCCAGCGATATTAGTGTTTTTATATTATTTTATTTATTGTATTATTTATATCGCTACGCTCTTTCCTGGATAGTACAAGTACACTATAAGGCGACAGAGCTAGATGATAGTGCTATCTTTGATCTTATAGTTACAAATCAAAGTGTTACGACACAATGAGGGATCGTCATCCGTCTCTAATCCGCGCCTGCGACACATGAATGTTCAATAATGTCTGATAATCTGCTACGCAGTCGACATTTTAGTAAGCAGTTTAAATTTATTGTAAAAAGTATGACAACTAACCTTAAGCAGCGTGTCTGCGTTGATGTGTTGTGCTCTGTTCTGTGATCCTCGCCCAGGGCTGTCACTGTTATTCAATATTTTCTATCGCATAGAATCGATCACATACGCCTCCACATCAGTGATGGGGGACTTTCTCTCTGTTATTCACATTTATATTATAATATATTATATTGTTTGTCTGTTAATTTCAACGGAGAATAACATAACGACTGCTCAGTGCCAGAAATGGTTAAGTGCAATAGCTGCCATGTGTAGATGAGCACAATATACTGTGTTTAAATTGGAAAGTTTTCACAGGGCATCTATTGCACTTATCCACTTGTGGCACTGAGCAGTGGATAACAGCTTTATCGCGCGTATGCCAATTTTCTTATATTCTTTCCCTTGTGTTGCATTTTCGTTACGTTGGCAAAAAATGGACTTGAATGAATAAAACCAACATTAATGAAATAAGACACAGGTGTTCTTGATATGTTTACATTTCATGAAAGACATTTACTACATGAAAAATGTAAGATATTATTTGCCATCCTTATATTTGGGGCATTACCATAATCTGAATGTTCATTTCAATGTCCATATCTTACACACGAATCATTATAAACATATCTTTAATTACGATTGTATACAAACATTATAGGTTCTTTAGGATATCTTTAGATTTTGAACGTGAAGCTAACTTCTTGAAACCTCAAACCATAAAGGGCACCGCACATTTTGAAAATCTTAGTGAGTTATCTTAATCTGCAAGGGTAGATTTGGACCGATGTAAAAAAGTTAAGTGCTGTGAGGTCTTCTAGGATTTCGAGTACTGCTCTATAACTCCATTATTATATGGATACAGCTTGAGCATTGGCACTAAGCATGGATAGAACATGCACAGGTATTTTGCGATGCAAAAACTACTGTCACTATACAACATGCGGCTCGTTATAGATATTACCCACCTACCAGGTGTCTGTTAATGTACACATAACATATCAGCGTCAAATTTGCCCCGTCTGATTTGATGGATTTTTTTACCCGATCTGCACGTGGATGTAAAAGCAAAATTCCCTTGTCGCTAGGGATGGGCGCGATCGACGATTTATGTTTGCCCAATTAGTTACATTGTTATCTTGGTAAAAGGAAACAACCATTTTTACTAATTGTCTCACCTCCTCCAGTTTAAAACAATATTAGTATAATATATCAAACTTCAATCTACTCGGTACTGAAATCATTGTATTGAAATACATTTGAATTCAAAAAGCTGCAGCTTTATATTTGCTTTTACACATAAATCTCTATCAAAGATATCTGAAATATTGATATCTTTAAATAGTCTATTTTTAATTTGATTTTAATGTGCTAGATCCTATGCGATACAATGTTGAATAACAGTGACAGCCCTAGGCGAGTACTAGTCTAGGAAAATGGAGCACAACACAGCAGCCCAGACATGGTGCTTGAGGTTCTTTGCCATGCTTACAAAACTGCTTAATAAAATGTCGACTGCATAACAGATTATCAGCATTAGACCTTTGATATGGGTTATGACTTGTTTTGCTAGGGTTTTGTTCATCAATAACACTGTCGCTCGTTATCAAGAGATAAGGCCAAGTAAAAAATAAAACATGTTTCACGTCCGGGTTTTCGAAAAAAAAGGAGGAAGAGGGGGCTTTTTATTTTCTATTTTTTATCGCAAAATTGGTGTAAATACCCATACTTAGAGCTGTTTTAGCGTACAATCCGTACATACAATAATGCCTGGAAAAGGAGGAGGCCCTTTTTTATTTGTTGTTCTGAGAGTTACACCCCTCTAATGATCACAAAACCTTCCTAAAATGTTTCTTGTATCTTAACAAGGCTATAGAAAGCATCCCAACTTCCTAGACATATTTTTTGAAAAGTTATAACTGAATTTCAAAAATAAAAATTTATTTGAGAAAACCTCAAAAAAGGAAGCGGGAGGGGACGTGAAACATGTTTATTTTTTTATTTGGCCTAATGTGAAAGAAATTACTTTAACCAGAAGTGATTGCAAGAGTGTCTTTAGCCGCAAGCCATTAAACTGTATCCTAATTGCATTATTAAAAACACATGTATTGTTAGATAGCTAATGGGGGGGGGGCAATTAATGACTAATCAAAATTGGAATATATGTGTATGTCTTTACAATTTCGCACACCAAAAGTACATTAAAATATTATATTTGAATAATCAGTTCCGATTTTTGCAATTTAGATTTGTCCAAAATGTAGTAAATGCGTCATTCTTGAATCTATATTACAGAGGTTAACTTGTGCATATTCATAGCCTTAAGCGGCAATTAACCAAATTATGAAATAAATGTATGTTTTAGATTTCTCATCTACATGTGGGCATTTTGATCGAGACCAGTTTTAAAGATATCAGATCGTTTTGAGTATTTCACATCTATGTAATGTTTTGACAGTCTTCACTTTATAAGAAAATCACAATGACATTAACAATTAGAGGTATAATACGATAGGACCTATTTTGGAATTTGACCTTATCGTGTCCTTTGACCCTTGTCATAGACCATAGGGTCATTAAAACAAATATGACCAATCCTAGTTCAGTAATTTGGGATGTAAAACTGAGTATTTAACAAACCATTGATTTCACTATTGTAGCTAGAAAAATACCAGAAAATAGAGCAATATAAATATAATAGTATTGATTTGCTAGGGTAGTCTTATCTAAAAACAGAGCGTATGCGATTGTAACGTCTGGGTTGTTGTCGATGTTATCGTAACTGAAATGTATTTTAATCAAGCAAAATCAATCAATCAATCAATCAATCAATCAATCAATCAATCAATCAATCAATCAATCAATCAATCAATCAATCAATCAATCAATCAATCAATCAATCAATCATCCTCTCCCTATCCCAATTACTCAAAACTCTTCGCTTGCTTACCGCCCAATACATCTACTTAAACAACCACCAACTCACCTATTCACTCACTCACTTTCCTAAGCTTCACTCAGTCACTCATTAAATAATCTACTACAAATCAAAAGATATAAAAAATCATACCAATTTGTAAGTGCAAAGTCATAGTTCATTGAATGTACAACCGTATGACAAAACAGGCGAAAATAGTAAGATTTGCAATTTAAAGAGAATTAACCATTGCTCATTTAAATGAAGCTAGTATATGGACAATATACGTGTGCTCTTTCATTTAATAACATAAAATTTGAAGAAAAAAAACCCAAAACATTTTGATCAAAAATAGTGTCTGGATAGGTCGTTTGGTAAACAGATTTACCACATTCGCCTTTCTATAAACGTTGAATTACGTTATCTGTTGAAAGGGAAAATGTTAGCTTTTTAGGGGAACTGTTAGCTTTCGTTCGATATAAAAAATTCTGATTGGATAAAGGGAACACTTGAGGTTTTAACAAAAACCAATCACAAATGCCTATTTGCTACTAGATCTCACACAGCTCTTATGATGATATACACTTAATCATGTAGTACAAACACAGACTGCGTAGAGGCTAGACTCGCTGTGCTTGGAAATATCTTTGTATTCGGGTGTATCGAGATGGACACTGTGCGTAGATGCATTTATAAGAGAATTGTTTTTATAGTCAAACCTTTTTCATATGAATCACTTTCAAAATTCGAAGACCACCCGAAGGTGCTAACAAAGAAACATCAATCAAACAGTCCTGATTTCACAACCGAACTATCTTTAGAGTGGGTGTACCCGGGGTGTACCTTTGGGTACTCATCTTGGGAATGGAGAGAAGATTGTTGTTGTGAAATGATCTACTATCCTCTACACGAAAAACTTGGCAACCTGTTGTGGAATTTCTCAAAACGTTTGTTTGTCATTTTGGAGAAGGCAAATCCGAACTAAATTTAAATGTTACTAATGGAATCGTTCGCAGATTTGTACTTTCTTGGTTTGTTTTGATTAGATTCAATTATGAATATATTCCTGCAATGCATTGGAAGATTTTAATTTATGGTGGCGCCCAGGCACAGTAGCGTGCCGACTACGATTATATACAGCCATATAATTCGGGTATGATTGCATTCACAATCGACTATTCTGTTTGATTGCAAACTAGCATCATCGATGTCGTGATATATAAATAAACCAGCACGTGCTCGTCTCTGGTTTACGGCGGTACCGGCTTCTAATGTAAGGTTCTACTTCGCAGCATCAGAATACGTTTTCCACTAATAACCTTTCCTTATTACGTATATGCTTCTTTGCAGTACATATCGCATAATATTAAAATCGTGTAGTTTATTCACTTCTTATAAATTTAGAAATCCGTCCAAAGAACATCTAAACCAATGTGGAACCTGTGTGTGCCTGATGGTGTGCATCATTAATTGCCCTTTAAACTACGTATTATTATTATATTAACTTATAGCTTCCTCCGCACTACTTTGACAATTGGTTAAGCTAAGATTATATATAGAATATGTTCACCTTGTGGCCATGAAGCGCACACCAAATGAGCCACTACATTTCTCATGCTACGACGCTCTTCAGTTACACATCTACCATGTACTGCAGGCACGCTAGAACTAATTGAGGTTACAAGTAAAATATGAAGCACCAGCTTTTTCTTAATATTTTGGAGAGGATTTATTTATTCCTTTACATTTTACGTCATGAATGTGCGCACTTCACGATACGTGAAATTTGTGTGTTATACATTCGTGAGAAACTACATGTAATGAATATCGATCAAGAATGAACATATGTAAAGCCACAACTCGTCGTACTACCGTAAACAATAAAGGTATTGTAGTGTCTGAATATGACTCTCCTAATTCATATATCCCAATCAACGTAAGTGCACTAGACACAGTAGCATTATGATTCTGTCCTATCGTGTTTCACAGCACTTGATTGCTCCCCCAAAAAGCATCTTTACGTTAATGTCCTACTCGAACTGTGTGTTTTCGTATTTTGTCTTATTAAGTTCTCTTGTTTTATCCTGTTGTCTCTCTATCTGCCTAACTGTCTCGTTTTTTACTCTTTCTCAAGGCTGATTGTGCCATGTAGAACAACGCAACACCATTAACTAAATCGAGACCATTGAAGGGATACAAACCAGTAATTAAAATAAAACTAATTTTTTCTTTGTGATAAATAGGCTACATGTAATAAATAAGTAAATAATTCCATTAATCCAAAAATTGAAAATACAATGCTTCAAATATTATAGCATTCTTGCCCGTCCCTGTATCTAAAACTCATCCAACCCATCTCAATTGCCATGTTTGTATCGACTATAATATTTTTGTTACTTACTCGTCATTTATATTTTCCACTTATCTTATGAAGATTTAGAGCTTCCATAGCTGAAATTATTGTATTTTTATAGATGTAACATATCCGTAATACATTTGACAAGTCGACTAACACACGGCTTGTCACCTTAAATCATGTAAATATTTGCTGCAAATTCGCTTCATATTTTCAACATACTAACGTCCGTCAGTTTCCGCGTAGACAGGACTCAATAAAACAACTCTATGCGAGGCAGCATGGTCGTAAATTATAATACAGGGTGTCCAATAAAGTGGGTTCCAACGAATGTAGTGATGCTATGAACCATCATTCAGTATTTACATAATTATAAAAATCTACCAAAAGTAATTACCCCCTTTAATAATAATGGCCATTATTCCTAAACCGTTGATTGTATTATTGTAAACCGTTGATGGCCGCATGCAGTCTGTTAACATCTCAAATAACTTGTCGAAGAAGGTTCCCCTTAAATGGGGAGTTCCTCAAGGCTCTGTGGCAGGCCCTCTTATTTTCACCTTATATAGTGCTCCTCTTCAGGACATCATTAACAGCCATGGTATCAACACCATCGTTTACGCAGATGACACGCAACTCTACCTCACATTCCTTCCAGAGGATAGAGCTACTGCAGTCTCCAGAATTGAGAAATGTATTCAAGATGTGAAATTGTTGGCCGTCGAGAATAAACTTGTTCTCAATGATGCTAAAACCGAAGTCATTCATTTCAGATCACGTTTCTCAAATACACATCCCCATCGCCTACTGTTATAATTGGTAACTCAGAGATCAACGCTTCAACGTGCGCGTGCAATCTTGATGTTTATTTCGACAACGAGCTTCGCATGAAAGACCACATTTCCAACACTTGCAAAGGTGCTCTCACAGCAATTCGTCGCATCGGCCAAATTTGCAATTTTTTAGATGATACCACGTGTGTGCGACTGGTTCACGCTTTCGTAACATCTCGTTTGAATTCATGCAATTCTGTTTTGTATGGTCTTCCTTGTTCCGACATCAACAAGCTTCAACGAGTCTAGAATACGGCTGCCAGACCTGTCGCACGTGTATCTCGTCACGAACACATTTCTCCTGTTCTTCATTTCCTTCATTGGCTCCCGGTTAAACAGCGTACTTCTTATAAGATCCTGCTTCTCACCTATAAAGCTATCCACGACCATGCTCCACGCTACATATCTGACATCATTTTATTGTACAAGCCCAAACATCATCTTCGCTCATCTTCCAAAACCCTTCTGTCTGTTACACGTCGCTCATCTACGCAGTTTTACGGCGACAGAGCTTTTGCGTCAGCTGCACCCTCACTGTGGAACACCTTACCAGAAAACATCCGCACCGCTCCGTCGGCTGCTAGTGTCAAAATATTGATCAAGACACACATGTTTCAAAGTTTGTAATACCCTGCTTGTTTTCATAAAGAACCAGATGCTGATGATCTTGGTTGTGGATGCATGTGCTAGCAACCTCTGCTCCACCAGGGTTGTTTTATTTTGTTTTTCCGTCGTGTGTTTTGATTTATTATTGTGATCATGTTCCCTGCTTGTTTCAAGAGCCAAATGCTGAGGATCTAGGCTGAGGATGCATGTACTGGTGACCTTCCAGGGTTCCAAATAATATTTTGCCTTTGTATGTTCCTTATAACCGGTTTATTTTTGCTTTATCATAATTGTTGTATTTAAGATTAAATTGTTCATCATATACTTTTGTTTTTATCAAAATGTTGCTCATATGTAATGGTGACCTCTGCTTTAATCAAGCATTTGCGTGTTACCCACACTGGTGTCATTTTGATCCATTTAACATTATATTTCACATATATATTGTATTTATGTTTGATTTGTTTGATCTCGATATTTGCTTTTGTTTTCATAATTACGACCTTCCAGATTGGTCATAAGTGGTTCGTATATTTTGTTCGCTTATATAATATGTAAAATATGTTGCCGGTCATCCATACTCTCTTTTTATTTCCTGTCGCATATTAATGAATTGTTTTTATCGAATATTTTTGCTTTGATATATTTATCTTTCCTATATCATGCTATATTGCTTGCCTATATTTTATTTTGTAACTGTAATTTACTATTTATTGCTTGCCTGCTTTGTAAAATCATCACGTTTGAGTTTCAGTCTTTTTTCGCCTTGTTTTGCTCTCCTTCTGACTGTATTCTTAAGTGTGTTGGTTCTTTTAATGTTTTTGCTTGTAAAGCGCATAATTTGTTGTACGACGTAAAGTGCATTGAGGCACTTTGTAATAATGCGCTATATAAAGTGTCTGTTTAATAATATTATTATAGTATGCCAAATTTGGAATATACAGTCGAAGCAGAATTTATTTCTGCGCATTATAGCACCCTCAAAATTCATGAAACAAGAAGATTAATACAATGAGCACAGAAACTATTTTCTTCAAAGGACACTGAATACACGGCAATAGGACATTGCTGCATTTTTCAGATCTTGAGCTACTTGAGTTCAACGTACGCTTCGACTTTAATATTTGAACTATTGCAACAATTGTGGTGTCATAATGCGCAGAAATAAATACTGCTTCGACTGCATATTCCAAACTTGGCATATACTATCAACCGTTTAGGAATAATGGTCATTATTTAAGGGGTAATTACTTTTTGGTAGATGTTTATATAAACGCTACATCGGTTATAGGTATAATTTGCGGGAAACCAAAACTCATTCCATAAACTGTTTTGTAGATATGATCTCGGATTATGGTTGCGGAATTAATTTTGCAATTTTCTGTTGACTTCTAGTTGCACCGCACTGGTTGATTGAACACGCACAATTCCCACTAAATGTAGAGTTTTCTGAGAATTTACTGTTTGTCCGTTTGTGGCTCAATATGTCTCAGTTTTCTCAAATGAAATCAAATTGTCTGAGACTGCCAAAAAATTTAAAAAAATTTGTTGCTTCTACGGTTTTGAGTCATACATGTATACCTAGGTAAAATTTTGCAAGTTGTTTTCATTTTGGCCAATAACTTACGAACTAACAAACATAATCAAAATTTGATTGTTATTTTTGAAATTCTCAAAACATTTATTTATGACTGTTTACAAAAATGTTCTGATGTGTGATAAAAAAGAAAATGTATCCATAGATAGCAAAAATTGGCCCTGCAAATATTGTTACATTCGAGGTCAAATATCTTGAAACCTGTTCTATCTAATGAACTCTTGCTTCCAATAATTGATGGCGGGATGGAGCTTCCACATTATGTAAACACTCAATGATGGTTGGAAGCACATTTAAAAATATCACCACATTCGTTGGAGCCAGCATTTTATATGACACCCTGTACGTTACACTTTCTCCCAGAAGCAGTTGAGTATAACAAACATAAAATGCAATTTACATTGCATCATTGATATAGTACACTCGATAGTCGACTGGGATATGAAATATACACGTATAACAGTATACTCCCAAGTTGAAAGTAGTATACGAGAGAGTTGTCAGTACATATTTTAAGACAATCTGAATTTGAAAGAATTATTCAAATTCACCTGGTTAACAAAAACTCTTATGAAAAGCAGTTTCCGTGCAAACGGGACTCAATACAACCAATCTATCAGAGCCAAAATTAATGGAAATAATTTTAATCTCATGATTTGCATCATCTTTTTTTCAATTTGAAATCGTCATGAAAAATTTGTACACATAATAATGTCTAGTATTGGTTTAGTGGTAGGAAATGTGTATGTTATGTTTTCATACTTGTTACCTGAACATGTTTTGGTTTCTAGCATATTAAATGGAAGTATAGTTTGAAATAATAAATGTGTTTCCGGCGTACGTGGATAGCGTGATATATCTTGCTTGTGTTTACTACGTCTGAGATGATTTTTATGAGATAGTCGTCCTGTCAGACGATTGAATATTGACTGAAATGTGCCCATCTCTTATACATCGAATTGAGCAAACTGGCATTAAAGAAGGTAGTTTATCGTAATTGGATGCCTTGTAATAAACATTGATATAATTCATTTTCTTTTTGATGTACACTTTTATCGGGGGGTGTCACTCCCATTGTGACCTGTACACCATCCGCGATAATCAACTTTTGAAAAGCACCCTAAACAAGGATTTAACCCTTGGCTAAAAGGATACCCTAAACAGGTAACACGTGCCTGTTTCACACTCTAAACAGAGATTTTATTCCTTGCATCAAATTTAATACCCTAAATTTAATTTCCGCGTGTTAGCAATTGCAATTTTTGCTACCCTTTTTTCCATTTTTTCATGTTTCGTCACCCTAAATATGATACGCGGGCATATAGTGCCTTCCCACGAAAAACTACCCTTTTTACGCGTTTTTATTATCGCGGATGGTGTACGGGCCACAATGGGAGTGACCTCCCTGGGACTTTTATTGGGTGAGGGGTGGTAGGTGTTTACAAAGGTGTGTGTGGGTAGGTCGATGCTGCTGGAGTTTTGCCGCATCCCCTCTCAAAATCCACAAATGTTCCACTTTCTGCTACCTTTTTTCAATAGAAAATCATAAAACTGGGAAAAAATACAGAATGTCTACTTTTTTATGATATTAGTCTTATAAAAAATTAAAAAATTCAATTTTCAAAGGGTTTAGAACTCTTTTGTTAGCCGTCTAATACCAGGTATTGTTTTTTGTCTAATATTAGATTTTTCTAAAAATATGTTATGCAGTCGAAATTTTAGTAAGCAGTTTTAACTTCGTGTAAAAAGTATGAAAACAAAAAGAAAACAGTATGTCTGACTGGGATTATGTGCCGTGTTCTATTTCATGTCACTGATATTCAATATTTCTATCGTATTAAGATCTATCACAATCGTCAACACATCCACAATGTATTTTTTTCTATATGCTTAGTCACCTGGCGTGTGATATTTGGTCTGTTATATACAGCAGACAAATTGTTTGCTCGCCTGTTTCGACTTGAATACCTTATTTTCGTTTGTTTGTTTGGTTTGTGTTTACTTATATATAACAGTTCTTTGAGAAAATATCTTTCAAAATTTGTAATCAAAAGTATATGTTTGCCAAGCATTTATTCATGCTATAATTTTAATCAATTCACTTGCCAATGGATTCCTTTAACAGTATAGTCATTTTACAGGGACATGGTCCACGTTCATTTACGACTCACAATTGCCAAATAATTGGATGGAGGCTAGCGTCTCAATGTTTCTGAGCGTATGTGTATTTAAAAATATCTTAAACATTACATCCTCGTGGGTAATACATTCTGGGGTACACATTTCTTATGGGTAGAAATGTTCTGTGTACCCCTCAGGATCGTGAGCTTATTCCATTTGATTGATTAATTTTGTATTATGTTTACCCTGAATTTCCCTCAGCCACTGCTGTATTAACCCTGTTTAATATAAAATAAGTTGTCTACTCTTAATGTAAGCTCCCGTGTGGCTGCATTTAAACATCATAAAATATTGACGGCGGGTATACTGGTGACTATGTTATTGTCGTTTTAATAGCCAGATGATATATGAATACCATAACAACTGGCAAATGAATGGATAATCATCTAAAATTCAATCCGTCTATTCGACGTAGAAGTGACGTCATAATCGGATTAACTAGCAATAGATGAATACAATTTTTGACTATATCGCCCTGCACTACAAGCAGGTTGCATACATCACCTGTGTATGTTTGCAATATAATATATACCGCTCTTTTCAAATATACTAATCTTACAGGTGCAAGTTAATCAGCATGATGTGACGATATGGTTCAATGCATAAGTTGACATTGTAGTGCAGGGCGATATAGTCAAAAATAATGTATTCATCTATTGCTATGCTATGGTATTACGTCACTTCTAAAGCGAATTCTAATGTTTATTTAAAAAAAGGAATGAATCTTTTATTAATTCATTCATTGTTTGGTGCATGATTAAAAATTCCTTTAAAACGGTTGATGCAGTGCCGAAGTACTAGTAATAGGTTTCGAGTCATATTGAGATATAAAACGGGGACATATATTATAATGGCATTGCCCAGCAATAACAAAATTGTTTTATAACGCTATAACCATGTTTTAAATGCGTGGTTTCGGTCAAAATGCTTTAATAATATATATGAAGGTCATGAATACGGTTTGAAACTTTTTATATGAACAACACTACAACAACATTTTAAAGATGTTTTCAAAATGTAATTGTAAAATATTTCTGCAAACATTTTTCATAATTTAAAGTTTTGTAGTAAAATTCCCAAAAAAAATTATGAATGTTATTAAAATGTCTTATACCCATAATATAACAGGATATTGAAACATTTTCTGTAAAACGTTTTATGTTTAATGGATTGGTGTAAGCGTTTGAAAAAAAGAGGGGGGGTTATTGGTTGGCATATTTGCAGAAATAAACGATGTCTATTGAGAGATATATAATGCAAGTGCTCCCCCTACCGGCTTTGTTTTCAAAATTACAATAGAGTAGCAATATTTTTTATTAATTTCAAATGAGCATTTATCAAACCACAGCGGTAATACAATGAGTGCGGCCGCTCCTTATTATTTTAACATTTCGAGTAAAATCTAACTGCTATATATTTTATTCAACGTCTATTGTTATATTTTGTGTTGTTTGAATTAAAATCTTCGTCCACAACGCAAGGCATTTACCTTATGAATGGCGTGAATGATAACAATAAAGGTGTGCAAATTATGAGAAAAAAATATCCTTTAATATTCATTTGGAAAAATTACGCACGCCTCTTTGATTTCATTATAAATTTGAATGAATAAAAACCAAGGGTGATGAAATAACAAACACGTACTCTTATATTCTTGAAATGGATGCAAATACTTTTGTCAAATCGCTACTGTCAAATAATTTTATGTGTAAAATAATCGAACAATTCAAAGTTTTACACGTGCGAATAACGTTCTAAAATATAAAACATTATTCTACTTGAGCTTAATTTATCTGAAAGGAAAAGTAAAAATTTGAATATGTGACTCGATAAACTGAACGATTTGTTTGTCGCAGATATCCTTCTCATTTTGCACTTCAGTTCAAAGCACGTTGTCTTGAGGATATCAATAAAATAGACAACACGTTCAAAGCTACCGTTGACCGTATCATGATCCCGATGACGATCACGTCCAAAAGCTCCCCCTTTATAGAGCATAGTGTATTCTACTAAAAGTACACAAAAAGGCTTATCAATCAATTAAAAACAAACTATTTTAAGTGTTCCAGCGGCAAAGCGTCATCCTCTTCGGAACTGTCTTAGGGTTATTTGACAATTACTCCACCTGGCCAAAAATGATTTAAATGTGACCCACTTGTCTCTGTAACGTGTTATGTATAATGGATACGGACTACAATCTAGTTTGTAAAAAGGAAAAAGTAACAATAGTTTACAAGAGAAAAGGTAACCCTTTCATTCGTTAATTATGTTATGTTTTGGATATCATTTGCAAGTTGAAAGGACGGAAATATTACGTACTTATACGATACTATTTGCAATTTTGATATTTTGGAAATTTCTGTAACCTGTATCTATATTTCAATTGCCATATCTTATAAATAAATCATTACAATTTTTTTAATTTGCAATTGTATACAACAATGATATGTTCTTCTTTGTGCAACATCTAAACCCTAGTAGCCACAGCACATTTACAGATATCTTTGAATGGACTTATCTGATCGTGTAAGGGTAGATTTGGAGGGATGTAAAAAAACCCCAAAAAACCCGATGTTCTCATGCAGGTTTCCATATAACAGGTGTCTGGCAATGTACCAATCGGCGTCAGGTTAACAATATTTGATTTGATAGATTGTTTTCACCAGATCTGCATGTGGGTGTAAAAGTAAATTATCTTATCGCTAGGGATGAGTGCGACGGGGAGTGCGAGCAACGATTAATATTCAACCAATCAATTGGATTGTTTCTCATGATAAAAAGAAAACAATCGCTTTCATTGGACGTAACTCTGTGTGGCATCTCCAGTTGCGACTATATTAGTGTTTTCGTTTTACCCAGTACTAAAATAATACATGTAGATGTATTCTATAAACTGAATTCAATAATAATATTCAAAATCCCATAGCTTGATATGACAGACGTCTCAGCAAAATGCTTTTAGCACAAAAACTAATCTGAAAATTCATATCTTGCGGGGCTCGAAGTAAACTATATTGATGTTAGTTCTGAGAGGTACACTTGAATAAACCGGCATTTTACCCTTCGGGTTCAACATTTAATTTAAAAGAGTATCATTTTATATCGTGTTGATACATTTTAGATACAATAAACACTGTTTTTAACAGTTTTCAATTTTAAGGCTGGCCTCATGTTAACTACTTTATTCCCATAGAGTATGAAAGCATTAAATCCTCGATCGTTTAACGCGTCTGCCTAATATAATATTCTTATCAAGCAGGTGATATTGAATGATTCTTACGGATTCTGATTATCTTATAATAAAATCACAACTCGATTGGGGCAATGTTTTTTCATTTCGTCAATTTTCTCCTATACCTTGGGAATAAACAGATTTTCGTATTTATTTCAAAATCTCAGCTAACTGTCATGTGTACTATCTTGTACATTGCGTTTTATATTTAATGTTATTATATGTCACTTCAACATTAACTATGTAACATAATATCAAAAAGCTCAATTCGACATTTTGTCTAATTTAGTAAACATAATTATTATTAAAATGTCAACCGGCAGTAAGCTTATCACATAGATAACTAAGAACGTAAAGATAAACGTTCGCGGATTTGCATCGATCTGTGTAATACATACGCAGAGTTCTCATGTTTATGAAGCTCGGGTACACTTCACGTTATGCATCTTTGGTTTCTTGTATGATAACAATAAGAGATGACGAACTGTACTTTGTAACAGTTCAGCATAAGTTCACCTTTTTATCTTATTATTTACTGCGATCTATATCTTTGTTCAAGATAGTTAAAACGAGCTGTTATTATAGTAGAATAAGACAATCACAGCGGACAACAGAAAACGCATCGCGCGCAATGGCCTTTACGTCCCGTTCAAAATACGTAATGGTTCATTGTCATTGGCTATGACACGTGGTTTAGCTGTTCCATGCCAGTGTATTTGCTGTTGTGTCAGTTGGACAGCTGCTTGGTTTATGACATGTGTTTAGAGTAGAGTATTGAAGTAATCCTGTGTGTGATTTTGGTTCATTTTGATATACAGGATTTTAAGATATGACCTTGTGAAAAATTGCAAGTTTCTTTTTGAGCCCAGTTTATATTCCTGGAATGCATTGCGGAAAAATTGTAACTTATGTTCAGCCACATTTAGTATCGATTACGATACATGCAGATCTCTACAATGCACACTTTACCAGTTAATCGGCTATTCTGTTTAATGCAAGCTATTATTCATTCCAAATCCATGCATATTTTATTGGGTAGAATTAGGTATATGTTCACTGGAGGGGCATGAAAACTGGCAATAAATGAAGCCCACATATTGATTGTTCAAAGTAATAATTATGCTAACACCTATTAAACATTCAAAGGTTCAGAGAAATTAAAAAGGTGTCACTGGAGCAGGAATAGATAATTATCAACATCGATGTATTGATGTATAAATGAACCAACGATAGTTTGTCTCTGGTTTAAGGCAGTTCTGTTACGTAATGTTCTACTTCTCAGCACCTATCCTCATGAACATATTCCTCTTCGCAGATCATAGTCTGTAAAGTGTGCTGAGGCTTGTGGATCAACGTCTAGGCGTTGTGCCTGCGCATAGCGCACTATAAATCACTGTTTTTTTTATATTATTATTATTATTATTAAAATCATGAATTCCATCAATTGCAATCAAATTAGAGACCTGTCAATAGTGTCTATAGATTCACTATAGTGCCTTGTTTGTATTTGTTTAATAGTGCTTAAAAACTACGTATATTCTAATTCTGATCTTCTGAACTACTTGGACAATTGGTTGAACTACGATCATTTATACATGTAGCACATGTTCACCTTTAGACCATGAAGCGCACAGCAAATGAGCCACTACATTGCTCATGCTACGCACTCTTCTAGAATTACACATTTACTTATACTGAAGGCACCGTCTTTGAACCTCTTTTAGTAAATTGAGTTTCAGCTTTTCATTAAAGACTCGGTATTTTTTGTGGGACCCGAAAGCTCATCACACACACCAAATTGCATTATGAATACGAGGAATATCCTTCTAACATCAATTTTTTTTTTCTTTTTGAAATTCTCGATATAATACACATGATTGTATGACAAATTAGTAAAAATGACAATTATGGTTGCATTTAGCCTACTTCAAATCTAGATGTCAAAGCAATGTATTTTCAATGATGATTTTTAACATGTACATTGAAAATATCAGCCATTTGGAAACTATCATGGTCAAGTGATGAGACATTGACTGAAATTAATCAGTTTGCATATTTTGCTTATATTTTGATACATTTTAGGTGAAATAATGTCATTTGATTCACATAATGATGTCAAAACGTGTCATTTTATATCGAGGTGGTCCTTGGGCTTTTTTTATCCTATATATTAACACAGGCAACATTGTGTGCCAAGTATGGTATGGCCTATATCAGCGTTCTAATTCTGATAATCCGTTATGCATTAGACAGTTTTAACTTACTTTACTGTGAAAAAGTATGACAAAGCACCTCAAGCACCATGTCTGGTTTGATGTGTTGTGCTCTATTCTTTGTGTCTATAGTCCTTGCCCAGGGCTGTCGCTGTTATTTAACTTTTTCTATTGTATAGGATCTATATATTACATACGCCTACATTAGCGATGGACTACTTTTTCTGTGCGTTCACCTCTATTGTATTATGTCCATATGTTTTATTTCATACTGAGCAAAACAAGTTTGTGCTAAATTCATTGTCATGTATTTTTTCCTAATCTGGACACTACAGGAGTCACTGTTTCTGAAACAAATAATAACGGAAGCCAATATACTTGCGCTATCGTAAATTTCAATAACTCAAATAGCAAATAAAAAAGTGAGTATAAGCAGTATGCTTCGATTATATTTTTAAATGTATATTTATAAATACATACATGACAACCTCCTGGCAACCATAACAGTAAGTGTCAAAGTGGCCTTATACATAACAGGAGGTCTTCCTGAGCTTTCCTGTATATTTGAATGCAAAGGCGGTAAACAACACGAGACTACTGTGCAGCAAAATTGTCAATTTCGTTCAACTTTGTGATATATTGTAAACGTCTCCGTCGATTGATATTATTTTCGTCGGCAAATACTTTCAGAATGTTGTTTTTAATAACATTTACAAATTCGGAATCATAATAATGTGTAATAATGTTGCTTACATTTGATGATATTTATCTAAAGAGTTCCTATCCTTTTTAATGGCATAAGGATTTGGTCACGCTTGCTGGTCTTGGTATGTCGTGCCCATGGGTCACGTGCGTATTTATTAATACGTATCTATAAATATAGTCGAATGAAGCTGATAAGGGGTGTGCATGGTCAGTGAAGTTTTTTTGAAGGGATGTCATTGGGGTTGTGGGAGTGTGCCGATATTACAAAAAAGGAACTCTTCTATTTTCTTTTTTTTTTGAGGGGGGGGAGATTTTGTTGACCCTGGATCCTGCTCATCTGACACAATGGTAAAGGGTCTTTGCCAACAAGTCAAATTTTAGAGTACTCATCTCTCATAGTGAAACTAAAACGCATGAGTCAGCCAAGTGCTAAATACGCAGGGAGATTTGTAGATCGTTTATAAAGACAACAGTCAATGAACCCGGTGCAAATGTGTTGCAAGTTAGTGTTGGTAAGTATTCCCAAGGTAGTCTGGGTAAGTGCCAACTCTTGCTATAAATTATTCCGTGTTACCGGATAGGGATGTCAATCAAATGTGAGTACAGCGTGATTTGATGGACCTTCTTTCGTCCAAGAATATTGATGAGGAGTTATTTCATCATCTCCCGGGACTAATACACCTTTACATATTTTGACACAATGCACACCATATTTTATTTATTTACAAAGTAATTTTTCAAATTACATTAAGGGATCTAGAATGAGCGTTTATGGCGTTTCGACAGTATTTTTTGTGGGACATGAGAGCATCTCAGACGTATCGAATTTCATTCTGAATACGAAGCATTTATTTCTGATATCAAATAATTTTTACAATTAATTTTATGACAAATTATTAAAACTTGATATTTTTCAAATTTTTGATATCTAACAGTCCTCGAAATAAATTTTATAAATCTAATGATATATTCATAAAGTGTATGTAGCTGGGAGGAAAAGCCGACGATCAATTGAAAATTTTGACCTTTTATATAGAAGACCTATTTTTTTGGTGTTTTGGGAAAAAAATCCATATCTTCAATACGAAAGGTCAACATTTTCAATTGATCGTCGGCTTTTCATCCCACCTACATACACTTTAAGCATAAATCATCAGATTTATAAAGTTTACTTCAAGTACTGTTAAATATCAAAATATCAATTTTAATGATTTGCCATAAAATGTGTATTACATTGCGAATTTCAAAAATCAAAATTATTTGATATCAGAAGGACATTCTTCGTATTCAGAATGCAATTCGATATGTCTGTTGTGCTCTAATGTCCCACAATAAATACTGTCCAAACGTTCATACCCCTTCCCTTAAAAAGCTATTTAGACAAATGATATAAATTGGACATAACATCATATGAATACAACAGGTTGTTCGCTCCGTCATGAAATACGTCATCGGATATTCGTCACACTTTTAAGTGACAATTTGGCAAAAATAGAAGTACCATCTTGACCATCTACTCTTATCACAAAATATACAGAGGCCATCACTTATCACCTTCACAATCAAACATATAGGGCCTATTATTGCTCTAGAGTACGCGACTGACAGCTAACGTAAATCGTTAAGGGCTCTGATAGCGACATTTGCATTTATGTATTATAGCGCGAGTTATAAAATATCAAAAGTATTTGATATCAGTAAGACATTCCTCGTATTCAGAATTCAATTTGTTGTGTCTAATGTGCTTTCAGGTCCACAATAAACACTGTGCAAAGGAGAATGACCGACTCGGTTCTAAAGGACCAAAATATTCATATATACGGTGTAAAAGTTTTTATGTATTACAATGCAGCAACTGGAAATCTAAAATCGAAAGGAGAAAAACAACACTGAAAATACACAAACAAAACAAGACAACCAAGCTAAACAGAATCATTTAATTATATAGAATCCAAGCGTCGCCGCTGTTCAGCATTATAAATACACAAAATGTCAGGTAAAATGATTATAATGTATTATACATAACAAAGACGAAATTTGTTTTTACTTTCACACTAAATAATGTCGCAACCAAACAGCAATGACACGTTGTTCTAGAACATTCATATAATCAATATGAAAAAGTTCAACTCAGTAAAAGATACCCTGAGTAATTTTCCACGTAATTTTCAAAAAGGGTAAAGTGCGTTGTATTACCCAAGATATAGTTATCGTCGACGCTTAAAAGGTTTCTTTTATCAAATTAAAGCAGTATAATAAATGACAAGGTCCTTAATTGCCTTTGCCGTAAGGAAAAAGACGCGGAGATCTATCTGTAAACAGAATTTTTACGTCGTATTTTGATTGCTAGCTGTAAGGAGAATAGGATGAAACTGTTACCGGGTGGTACATCTACATAATCAGCCCATGCCTGCTAGCTTCAAACTTGGTTGCACGATACAGACACATGTATTGCCAATTCCAAGTATTAGTAGTAGTGAACATAATTGGATGTATACAAATCATACAGTACGTTAATAAAGGAATAAGTAAATATAAAATAAAGAAAGAACTAAACAAATGTGTTAACTAGTGGACTTAGTTGTTTTCATTGAGCTTATTGTCTTCCTTGCTACTAAGCTCAATTTAAGCTTTAAACTATAATGTGTGATTTGCCCCACAGCAATGCCTTCAATTTTTTTCTCCAAATTTCTGCACCATTGTAAAGCCATTGGTGTATATAAACTTGCCCTGTGAAAGACTAAGCCTGAAGTGCTCTAATTACAGTAAATTTAACATTTATAAGGTATGAACTGGTGTACAGGATGTGTTTCTCATGTGAGCTGGTGTACAGAATGTGTGTCTCTGACAGTGTGTAATGTTAAATAAGGATCTACGGAATATAGTTCACAGAAAGAGTAAACATACTTGGATGAGTAACAAACATAATAAATATTCACAACAATATGTTTCAAAATTGCTTGGAAGAATTCGCTTCCGCGTGCGTTTCTGTATACTCACTGTCGAGACAAATGCTGAAAATGGACGTAATTATTATATTTACTAAATTTTGAGCATCTAGCTTCCTTGTAATGGCAACAGATTAGGTAAGAACTGATTGCATAAATCGGAAATAATTATTCAATCATTTACCTCTCGTGTGTTTTAATGACAAACACTCCCACATGAATTGCCCAATATTAGCGATTTAACATACAAGTTATAATATATAATATACTCAAAAGAATTAAAGGATCAGTTGAATATAATCAGCATATTTTAAAACACTGGATATGGTGATAATATTATTGATAATTGTGCTTGATCTTTCATTACATCACTTGTTCCCTAAGCTGCAGACAAAATTCACTGATTACAAATATCCGCCCTCACCCACATCGTGAGGGAAGGGAGTAAAATGGAGGCCAAGATTTTGATTTTGAAGCCATTTTTTCAAACGTCACCACGGTCAAGGTCAAGTCACATATTGGGGTGGGTTTGTGTATATGAAGTGTGTGTGGGTCTATACATCACATTAGTGGGTATAAGAAGCCCTCAATGTATCCCCGGGGTGGGGAAAGTCATTAATGTAACCGTACAAAGGATGACCACCCGGCCCCCTCCTCGTTTCTCTGAGGGCAGGGGTCCTAATCGTGATCATTCAATGGTACAGAACGACAGAACATATAGAGTATTCATTTATGCATTACTTTACACTATTAAGAGGAGAGGTGAGGGCCGGGAGATCATCTTTTGTGCAGTTACATCAATGACTTTCCCCACCCCCGGGGATACATTGAGGGCATCTTATACCCACTAGTGTGACGTGTAGAGCCAAACACACATCAAATACACAAACCCATCTCAATTTGTGACTTGACCTTGACCGTGGTGACGTTTGAAAAATGACTTCAAAATCGAAATTTTAGCCTCCATTTTCCCCCTCCCCTCAAGATGTGGGTGATAGCGGATATTTGTAATGCGTGAATTTTGTTTACAACTCAGGAAACAAGTTATGCAATGAACAATCAAGCACAATTATCAATAATATTATTATCATACCCAATGTTTTTACAAATGCTGATTATATTCAACTGATCCTTTAATTCTTTTGAGGAATGTAGTTTAATGGGCGGCTTGCGGCTTAATACACTTTTGCAATCACGTCATTATAAACAGGTTAAATCAATTTTTGTTTCGCATTACCTCATAATTGCAAGCGACAGTGTTGCTACACACGAATATTAAATTCCTAGCAATTATACAATATAATTATAAGTAATACAACTCTAGCAAGTTGTTATAAGTAATACAACTCTAGCAAAGCAAAAAATAACTCATATCAGATGTCTAATTCTGATAATCCGTTATGCATGCGATATTTTAGTAAACAGTTGTAACTTATGGCAACAAATGGCAAGGAAGCCCAATGTGTTGTGCTCTATTCTTAACTTAACTTAACTTAAACTTAACTAACATAATTTATAATGCGCCTTTTCCTGTGGCTACAAAGCGCAACAAGCATATTAAAAAGAACAGCAAACATGATCAAAATACAGAAAACAACATTATTGAAAAAGATATGTCTTGAGCATAGTTTTGAATGATTCAAGAGTAGCGGCATTTCTGATATGAACCGGTAAGGTGTTCCACAAACGTGGAGCTGCCACTGAAAAAGCTCTATCACCAGCACCCTTCTTAGAACGAGGCACAAGGAAGGAAATACTATCTGCCGAGCGGGTCTTCATTGCGCTCTGGGATGATCTTTTCACAGTGAGGCAGTTAGTTAAGTACTGGGGAGAGAGTCCATTCAGAGATTTAAACACATAAAGCAGCGTCTTGTATGCAATCCTCTCACTGACGGGGAGCCAATGAAGTTGGTTCAAGAGAGGGGTAACATGCTCAAATTTTGGTTTGAGACATATTAAACGTGCACACTTATTTTGCAACTTCTGCAAACGATTTAGATCTTTCTTTGATATACCATTAAGTAACACATTACAATAATCAAGACGTGATATAATGACAGCTCTAACAGTATTATGGCAAGTATCATAATCAATGTATGGGCGAATTCTGTATATGTTTCTTATCAGCCAGTTGACAGACTTACATAATTGAGCTACATGATCAGACATACACATGTGATGATCGAAAACAACCCCAAGGTTCCGAACAGACATAGACGGAAATATCTCAACACCATCCAGAAGAAGAGTGATGTTTTCCAATCTCTTCTGATGATGCAGAGAAGAAGCGATGAAAACTCCGTCTTGTCTAGGTTCAACCTGAGTTTGTTCTCAATCATCCAATGCTGAATGTCGGCAACACACTTAGAAAGTTTAAAAAGGGCACATTGGACATCACCAGGAATGCTGGGATCAGGGGTGAGATATATCTGAATATCATCAGCATAAATGTGATATTTTACATCATGATACCGTAATATCCTACCAACAACATGGGTATAGTAAACAAAACCCAAAGGTCCTGTAACTGAACCTTGTGGAAGGCCATATTCCATGTAAAGGTCTTCTGAATATGCACCAGAAACAAAAACTTGACATGATCTACTTTCAAGATAAAAACTATACCAACAATGGGCAGAACCAGTTACACCAAAATCATCTTGAAGCCTTTGCAGCATAATCCTATGGTCAACCGTATCAAATGCTGTTGATAGATCAAGCATCAGCAGCATAACAGCTTTTTGGTCATCAAGGGCGCGCAAGAAGTCATTATGGACGCAGGCTAAAGCAGATTCTGTACTATGCTGACTCCTGTAGGCTGACTGCAGAGGCTCAGATAGACTATGGGCATTGGTGTGTTCAATTAATTGAGAGGAAGCACACGTTTCCAACACCTTCGAAGTAAATTGTAAATTTGCCACTGGGCGATAGCACATTACGATTGAGAATGGACCTTTTTAGAACAGGAGTAACAATGGCTTTATGGAGATTATCCGGGAACACACCAGAGAGCAAAGATGCATTTACAATTCTACATAAAATAGGAAGCAAGACATCTATGTGTTGCTGAACCAACCAGGTAGGCATAGGGTCAAGTGCACAGGACTTATTTGGACACTTCTTAATGATTTTAAGTAACTCTTCATCAGTAACACTCTTAAATTCAGGAAACAAACATGTAACTGGGTCTGACTTCATACATGACTTGCAGCTTGTATTACAGTTGGACACCAATCCATCCACCTCGTTACGTATGTTTGTTACCTTTTGAACAAAATATTTGCCAAATTCATTAGCAAGATCTTCTGGACAGTCAGTATCAGGGAGAGCTTTATTAGTGTTATTAAGAAGCTCATTTACAGTCTTAAACATGTCCTTGACACTACAGTTATTAAGTTTGTCTGAATAATGAACAGTTTTTGCTGCGCGTATTGCATCGTTAACAACCTGTTTTGATACAAGATATTCTTCGCGGTTGGCATCAGATCTTGATTTTCGCCATTTTCTCTCGCTGCGACGACGCTGTTTTCGGGCATTATCTACAGACTCATCATACCAGGCAGGACGATGTCTAATCCTCCTTGATTTTGTGGAGGGAGGGGCATGACAGTCAAGGACTTCAGAACATGCCTTGTTGTAATCAGCAAGCAAAGCATTAACATTGTCATATTCTTGATTAGCGATATGACACATCTTTGTATTAAGATCATTAGAAAAATCATCATGATCAATAAGCTTATAATTACGCACAGTGTATGTCACTGTTTCAGCCGATGGTTTGGGAAGGTCCAAGACACAATTGATCATGAAATGATCCTTGGGAAAATGACGTCTATCAATAATGTATCTCTTCATTATGAGATCATCCTGCCTGGTAATTACTAAGTCAAGTGTATTTCCACACCTGTGGGTAGGACCGACAATATGTTGAACTAGGCCTGCCGAAGCCAGGATGGTAGAAAATTGTCTGACGTCAGACTTGCTTGGCTTATTGTAATGTATGTTAAAATCACCCACAAGAAGGATTCTCCCAGGCAGTAGGTCTACTCCACTCAGAAACTCATCAATGTTTTCAAGATAGGTGGCTAACGTGAGTTTATTTACCTTGGAGGGTGGTGGTCGGTATACTACAATGATGGTAAATGTTCTAGATGTGTTGGATACCACAGTATACTCAAAAGTTTCAAATGTGGGTAGTTGGACATTTGCACTGAGTCCAAGATGTAGCTGGGACTTAAACAAGATGCCTATACCACCATGATGGTCTACTTCAGAGTTTCGGGGAACATTTATGAAGGAGTAGCCAGGGGGAGATAGTTCTTCTATAACCACAGGATCATCTGGCCTAAGCCATGTCTCAGTTAGGCATAAGACATCTATATCATGATCAGTTACATAGTCACACAACTTATCAGTTTTATTACAAACAGATTGTGCATTCCACACACTGAGGTTAAGTTTATTCTGTACAGATGTATTATCAATGATTCTTGATATAGGGGTATATATGCTAGTTTTACCCCCTCTGCACCCACGCTTCGTAGGGATATCAGAACATATGTCAAGTTGTTCTGTAGGTAGAATGGGAAACACGACCATTAACACTGGTTCTATCAGGTTGGAATCCAAATAACTCTTCACGGGTATAGCTATAAGAGGTAATGGGGGCCATTATAGACCCAGTCATGCCAAGTAAAGGTGCTATAAACAAGGCATACACAGCAAGTCCAGCCATGGGTGTTCAAGTGAAGTTTAATCAATTCAAGTGTAAAAACCTGTACTGCAGTAAATATCAGTAATGTTGAATACTATAATATTCAGATCTGACATTTCTGTAATCATAACTCATCCAAGAACAGCTCCAAATGATATCATATATTGTAGCTCAGAATGATCACCACATTTCAATCAAAAGAATGATGTACTTTTCAATGTGCATCACACAGTAAAAACTGGTGAAAACAGACAGATGTTCTCTAAGCCTAGCCCTCACCCAGGCATGTCAACGTTGTTCAATATGTTCTATTGTATCGGATCTATCGCAACCGCCGTTTTCACTCTGTTTATTAACCTTAAATTGAGTATGTTACACATAAGTTTTATTTTCAACTGAGTAAAACAAGTTTAATTGCAATATAATGTACCTTTGGAATTATCCTATCCTGGCTGGATCATATAACACTCACTAAACACTTACATGTATGCTATTAACTATCATGGTATGGTTTGTCTTAAGGCGTAGGGTATGGGCGAACTTGAAGTACAGGTATCTGGAGAGGGGAAGCAACGAGTTACCCCAAATCACAGCGACAGGTAGTCACTGGGCCGCCGAGTGCGAATATCTATTTATTTTGGAAAGCTCGTGTTTGTTTTAAATTTTGGGGAGTTTTTCCAAAATTTGATATTTTTGGTGATATTTCAAAAAAGCGACATGCCAAAGACAACTCTTTGGGCACATAGTTAGTTATTGTTATTGCAGTTCTTTTTCACATACCTACGTTACCATTTGCTTTGGTAATTTACTAATATTATATATTTTGTGACTGCGTTTTTAATGCGTTTTAAGCTTATCATAAAAATAACGCGAATATATAGTCACGCTGCTTTTAGAATTTTAACCTGATCGTCGGCTTTTGCAGGCAACAGAATGCAGATTGGCTCACGATAGATATCGTATTCCTCTATGTGGGTCACTTGATGATAAAATTACTTTGAATTCCTTGTAACAACATACAAATTTGCGTCTGGAAACCGGGTCTGGAACTGATTTTGGAACAGCTATAGACTGACTTCAGCGCCGTATCAAATATCATAAGAAGGCCACGACTGGCGAGTATGTTTTTATGTTTCTCGCACGAAAGCTTGCGTCAACATCTATACTATACTTCTTTGGAAAGGTTGATCTTTGACCATTTTTACTAATGCCCTGCTATAATTAAAGACAAGGATAAAAATAATTTATCGCGTCTGATGTCACTGTCAATTACGATCTTTGATTGGTTTACACAGGTTAATAGCGCGTAAAGGAAGACCGATCTATCTGGTGCTGATCGGAGAAAAGGAATAGCAGCAAATGGCGAAAAATTACGTACTTTTACAAGGCAAAAAGCAGCTTTTCTAGGCATTGTTGACATGGTGCCTTCGCCAAAGAAAGTTTTTCTACTATCATGACCTAACTTTTGAGATGGTTTGCATGTTTAATGGTGCAAAATTAACAATAAGGCGCCCGGTTTACCGCCGCGTTCAGCAAGTCAACATCACGACACTTGTAAACAAACCGTGCTAGAATTTGATTGACAGATGACGTCAGACGCGATAAATTATTTTCATCTCTGTCTTTAATTATATGACCTTGGTATGTAGACTTGATTGGATACTGTAAAAGCATTCACTTTACTGAGTTGTTTAGCACCTGGTCAGTAGATATTCCTACAGGGATACAGTCAGTAGTTTAACATAGTGTGAGCATGGTGAAAGACCCATTATTGATTAAGCGCGGGTATGAAAAGCACATGTCCTTTGCGTCCATAGCAGAAAATTATAATAGAATGTTTGAAATTTTCTAACTAAAATACTAACTGCATTATGCATTATTTATTTATTTATTTATTTATTTATTTAGGCCTATGCCTACTTATTCATTTACTCACTATTTATTTTAGTAAGTATAGCAGATTAGTAAGTAATAAGTAATATCCCATGATTCATCGGTTTATTATTGATTGTTACTAACTTGACAACTTGATTGATTGATCGATTGATATTATATTCCTAGTTTATAGGCCCTATATAACGTCTATTAATTTTGAATAGCTTCGTACATTAGATAAATAGGACTATCAGTATTGATTTATTCTATTCAGCAATATCAAGGATTACTATCAAACTTCTCACATCTAATAGTCCGTTGGCTTAGTGGTAACGTACTGAGTTTTATAAAAAGGAGTTCCCGGGTTCGGTTCACAGCTCTGCCTATTTTTTTCAAGGCTGAGAAAAAAGGGCAATTTCTGAACTGCAAACTTATTTGGCGCGCGATCTGAGCTGGTCCTTTTCTGGTGGCTGTGTCTGTTACATGCACACTCCCTCTGGAATCCAAACCAGGTACTCGCTCATTACACATCCCTTAACAGAAGAAGCATTTAACACTGCGACCACACCACTCTTCGTCATACATAAATTCTCCCAGCTACATCATATAAAATTAAAACAAAAAGGAAATATAGTTCGGCAGAGGTGGGGCTAGAACCCACGCTGCACTGCGCCGCTATCATGTATACAGTATCGACATATTACCAGCGCCTTTACCGCTCGACCACCGGACTTCTTGTTGTCATCTTGAAAATTTGAACATAATCGCAACTTCATTACCTCAACATACCACGTGACAAGCATAGACAGAAAACGTACCATAGTTTGGAATTTTATCTGCTTAAAAACATTAATGTGTATTATAATAGAGCTACCATTATTAATATTGTTGAATTCTGAATTCTCAAGCGCATACAGACGATTTTACGATGGGCCTATGATACATACACAATACATACTTCGATTTTGATTTCGGCCACGTGCTCTGCGTGCGAGGTATGAAGCCCAGTCAGTCTATCATTTTTCTTTTAAGACAGTCTGAATTGTTCCAATTTATAGGAAAAGTCCAGGTAAGTCCCCAAAGTTTCTTTCAGATGTTAAAAGATTAGATTCCCATAAAGACGGAACAGTAATCTTTAATCAATTCAGTGTTAATTTTGACTAAATTCAGAAAATATTTTGGCGTATATAAAATTGAAATAAAATTCGCTGCCTCATAAACCACATAAATTTTAGCACGATTGGGTATCACGAATCGTTATATATGATGTGCAGTTAATATTAATATATTCTTTTATATATAGGATGCTTCAGTTTTAACACAAAAAATATTTCATTGAAAACCCTCCCACTCGGCGATTTCAAAAAGCTAACCACGCTTCCCTAGAATGTTTAATAAATTTGCATTAAACATTTTCTTATTTTAGCAGCATTCTAGAAACACTTGGCGTATGGCGAGTACTGTGGCGAGGGGTGTGTGTATGTGGTTGCTGTGGGAGTGGGCATGTGGGTTTGTTGTGGATGTGGGGTTGAGGTGTCGGCCTGTTTGTGTAAACTACAGTGACGGGTATATGTATTAGGAAGCTTTATATGGGCGCAATAAATCTGTTACAAATAACCAATTTGATCCATAAGCTTCATTACAATTGATGTTGTTGTTGTTGTTGTTGATGATGATGATGGTGACGATGATGATTGTAATAATGTCTCAATGTATTGTGGTTATGATTTCGTCTTTTGAACATTATTATGCGCTTTTATCAAATGTCAAGTACATCATAGTTAAATCAAATCTTAGCTGATCTTAGCAGGCGCATTAAAGAATTGTAAATACAAAAAAATCCGCAAATTGATCGATTATATTTTAAATGGAACAGACTCTGGTTGTTAACCATAACAACCCTATCAAACAGGCAATTTATCTTGCTCAAGGCAACAGACATTTTAAAAAGATTGTTTATTCATGAAGCATATTTTATGGTGGCTATACATAGAACAAGTAGGAAAATGAAATTATCAAAACGAAACGTAGCGTAAATGTTTTATGACATTAGTGGAACGAAGGTAACATCTTTTGCTCATGTAATATCATGCTTGTAACAATTGAAATTGGGAGTGGAACGCACGCGAAAAAGGAACCATTTTCAAGCTAAAATTACATCTATTACAAATAACCAATTCCATCCATATGCTTCATTACAAATGATGATGTCGTTGTTGTTGTTGTTGTTGCAGATGATGATGATGATGATGATGATGATGATGATGATGATGATGATGATGATGATGATGATTATGATGATGATGATGATGATGATGATGATGATGCTGATGATGATGATGATGATGATGATAACAATGCTGATGATAATTGTAATACTGTCTCAATGTATTGTGGGGACGATTTCGTTTTTTAAACATTATTATGTGCTCTTATCCTCAAATGTCAAGTACCTCGTACATTTTCATTAATCAAATCGATAGAAAAAACGATCTTAGCTGATCTTAGCAGGCGCATTAAAGAATTGTAAATACCAAAAAAAACCCGCAAATTGATCGATTATATTTATACTGGAACAAACTCTGATTGTTAAACATAACGACCCTATCAAACAGGCAATTTATCTTGCTCAAGGCAACAGACATTTTAAAAAGATTGTTTATTCATGAAGCATCTTTTATGGTGGCTATACATTCATTAGAAAAGTAGGAAAATTAAATTATCAAAACGAATTGTTCAGATATTCAGTAGCGTAAATGCTTTATGACATTAGTGGAACGGAAGGTAACATCTTTTCCTCATGTAATATCATGCTTGTAACAATTGAAATTTGGAGTGGAGCGCACTCAAAAAAGGAATCCACCCAATTGGACAGGCATAACACCAGTTTGGTGCGCCGGGGACCCAGTCATGGCCGACTAAATTCTGGCCATCATTTGACTCGTTGGATTTGTCTATATCGAGCATGTATGAAACACATTTTGTTTTTTAGTTTTCTCAACATTACCCTCTATGGACTTTGGTGGGATTTGTTTTCAGGTATTCATTTTTTACTTCGAGGACTGCTAAAAATTGAAAACACACATTTTTAATAATTGTCCATAACATTTTATGTCGCCAAATTAAAAAATAAATTAACATTATTTGATATCAAAAGGACGTTCCTCGTAAGTAAACTAACGGTGACATGATACAAAAAAGCAAACTTATAATTTCGTCTTAGAAATCAGAGTCAAGTATTATTTTGAATTGTAAATTTGTACAAATTCAAACGCAAACCCATTACGCGAGTAAAGTAATAACATTGAAATTCAATTGATTCACTAGGTCAAACTGTAGTGCCTATCATGCGACACGATGTAAGCAACGGTGAAGTAGCAAACTAGATTGAGCGTTGACCCGCTGAAGAAAGTATTTTCTAAATGCGCAAGTGCATTCGTAATAGTCCAAAACTAAAATTACTCCCCGAGTTCGTAAATAAACAAAATAACACGCACAGAACGTGTGGCTAAATCCCCGAAGGCCACAAAATTATTGTGTTGCTCTCAGCGAACAACCCCTACATCCCGACAATTCAGGCTAGCATTTAATTTTTTTGGAATAACGATTTTACAGATATATTCAAAAAATGAACTTTTTTCACTTAAAATTGACATTTTATTGAAATTGATTTGTCAAATTGCTCATCTAACAAGTATCCATTAGTGACCGACCCAACTTTCAAATGTTTTTGACCCAAAGCCAAAGCGACATTTAGAGATCCGTCAGTGCCGGCCACACTTTCTTGAGTTTCTGTTATGTTGCAGTTTTCCAGGTACTCTGTTCCGTTGCTTTTTTCTCAATTCAACCAAACATGCGAGTAGACAACGCAGTCGTCAGCCATATTGGAAACTTCCAAAACGAATTACTATACACAGGAATCTTTTATTAGATCGTTTATTTAGATAACCCGGTGACCCGATGTAAATGTTTCGCAAGTTAATCTGGGTAAGTAACAACTTTGACATAAATTGTTCCGTGTTACACGATAGGGATGAAAATAAAATGTGAGTACAGGTAAGGGACCTGCCAGTAATAATGAACACAAAACATGACCCTTGCGCAATTAGACTCCCATGATGATGATTGTCACCATGATTATAAAAAAAGTTTATGTTGTAACTTCTAAAGGGCATTGTGGGTAGGTGTTTCTATAACGAACTTCGCCCTATCTTCCAATGTCAAGTACATCATCACTCAAACTGATAACATTAAGCATGTACTTTCTTGCTGATGCCAGCAGGCGCATTAGAGAAATGTAAATATGCAAAAAAATCCCATTAAATTATATGGAATAGACTTTGATTGTTAAACATGACGACCCGGCAAAGATACGTTTTCCCTTGCTTAATGTAACGCTTAGGTCATGTATGAAAACAGTCGTGTCACAAGTAATGGTTGTTAACATTAGATCCTCTAAAGATGGTTGCATCTACCTTTGAATGACTAGGGAAAAATATAAATTTCTCAATAATTATTTTCAGTAGTGTGTGTTTCTTTACGACATTGGGGATGATAAATGTTGGTGTAATGTCCTTGAAGCGGAGCGAGAGTGAGGTATTTGGCTCCCAGATAGTTTTCTGGTAACAGATTTCCGCGCAGCGTTCAAACAATAGCTATTTCAAGCTTAAATTCTTAATTAAGCCATATAAACTGAACCATTGCGTGCAAATGCAAGAAAAGATGTACGCTAAAATAGTCAAATATCAGATTAAACTAAGTTAGAAACATATAAAGTTCCATAATGTGGTGCGTGATGCACCTTTCTCCCTCGCAAAATATGGGATGAGGGATTCGTTCATCATCTCCATGGGACGTACGCCTACGCATATTTTGACACCAGATTTTGTATAGTAAATCATTTTACAAATAACATTAGCAAAGCTACTAAGTCAAGACAGTGTTTCATGTAATTTTGGCATATACCACATATTGTTAGCTCCAGCATTAAGTCATTGGGTATTCAGCACACGTAATACTGACAATTTGCCAAAAATAGAAGCACGATCTTCTACTCTTATCACTATTATATAGATATGTACTTTTGTTCAAAATACATAGAGGTCATCACTTATCACATTCGCAATCAAACATATATTCATGCTCTAAAGTGCTCGACTTTCAGCTGACGTAAATCATTACGGACCAAAACACAAGTTTTTTTGTGTGTATTGTAACGTCGCAACTGGAAATGTTATTAACATTAATAGGCGAATGTAAATAAAACAAGACAAACAGAATCATTTAATTATATAATCCAAACGTCAACGCTATTTCGCATCAAAGATAACGCAATCAATGTCTGGTAATATGATGTTAATCATGTTAATATCAAAAGTCTGAAGTCTAGAATGAAATGGGATTTTTATTATTTTCACAATTTGATGACACAACTTAAAGCCATATTATAACATTTTCATACAAAATAGATTAGCATTCTTTGCCATAAAATGTTAGTTTTTACTGTCAGATATATCCCCTTTTATTTTTGAGCCGAACAACTACGGCAAAGCAAACAAAATTGGAATTTACTACCAGCGCATATATCGCCAATACGTACCATTCCTTCGGTCATGTTATGGTACGATCATTTGTTGTGTAGATCACCGTCCCGCACGCCGTGTACGTACTGTGTGTTATGAACATCGTGTATGCGTTCGACTAATAATTCCATCGTAATAATAAAACGCCGGTTCCATCGTTTTATTCAAAATCTCGGATTTTGACAAAACTACAGCACCTAGAGTCATGATTTTTGCAGGGTATATTGGTTTAATAAAGTACAATATAATCGTGTAAAAAATGAATTTTAAAAAATCAGTGAGGGCGCCCTCCTCAGCAAATGTTATAATATGGCTTTAACAGCGATGGCACATTGTCGTGGAACATTATATAATGAATATAAAAATATTCATCTCAGTAAAAGATACCATGTAATTTTCAAAGAGGGTCAAATACGTTGTATTACCCAAGATGTAGTTGTCGTCAACGCTTAAAAGGTTTCCTTTATCAAATTAAAGCAGTATGATACATTCTAGTGTGAAACAAAGATCAGACCCTGCCGTCTAGATTTCTAGAGTCAGGGGTTATTTTAGCGTGCCTCCTGGCACGTTTGTGCAGTGAGATTACAAAATCGTGCAGTGAGAATTATAAATCCGTGCTTAAAATATTTCTATTCATTCACGTGTCAACCGGTCAAATGACCATGAAGTTTTTAGCAAAATAAGATCGAGTCACAAATCCTACGTAAAAATGAGTATATTTTCCTCTCAGTAAACGACATTTTTGATTCAACTAAAAATTGCCTCTGGAACATTGTTAAAATTTTCCGGCGACGCCGACAGTTTCTCCGCTTCTCCTTGTATTTTTCGGTAGGGAATGCCTCGGGACGAGAGCAGAGTCGTACCCATCGGGGCACTCAAGACTACCCCCACTCCGATGCACTGGACACTGCGATAAAAGTAACGACAGTTGCTAACGTGCAGTGACATTTTCCGGCTACAATAGCCCCTGAGGTGAGTGGTTAATCACTCGCTAACATGATGCTAGGTGAGAGGTCGAATCGCTCTCTAGTATGTAGTGGTCAAATCACTTTCTAGGTCTGAAAGATCATTCGTACCAATATGAATCACTTACGCACTGTTGACACCCTCCTCTTCGTTTTCAGGGATTAAGGCTAATTTATCACCATAAATCAAATACATTGCAATAATGAAACTTGATTGTAAATTGGATTGAATTTTAGGTGATTCGCAGGGAGTGATATTTAGTCTCTATGGTGAGTGGAAACTAGAGTTTATGAGAGCGGTGGCGAGGGAAATCGATCGATCGAACGGCAAGGCCTGCAAGATACTAAAACTTATAGTGTCAATTCGAAGGATTGTAGTATTGAAAGTAGTTGGACGTATAAAAATCATACATTAGGTAAATAAAGTAGATAGAAATACGTAAATAAATAAATAATTTGTAAATAGTTAACTTGCTTTCATTGAGTGAATAAGACGCAGAACATATGTATCGTAGGTGCCATTGGCGGCCATTTTGGTTCCTAGATGATCATGCCATATAGGACACGCGACACGTGACGTACGAGTTACAAGGCTGACAGCCCATTCAAAATAAACGGTTAGCAGTTAGAAAGTTGCAAAACAACATAATAGTAATACAGTAAGACACTTTGTCGCAGCTCAACGGTTTTAGAACATAAGAGTTGAAACAGAAAACCTTTTAAATGACCCTTTGAGAGAATTTGGTCCCGCTTTGGCTAAATCGACCATTATGTAATGTTGGTGGATGTCGTCTTCCTTTGTACCGTTCTTCTACGTAATGAATAATCTTTTTTTTCAATGCTGCCTTCATTCTCCATTATGTGACCGAGGTAGGAAAGCTTTCTATCTCCTATTGTACTTCTTAAATCAGATCTGAACCATGTTTTTTAAACAAACAGTGGTTAGACTTGCGCATGGCATATCAGTCCATGAGAGTATCACATTGATTAGCGTTAATGATGTCCCGCTCTCTGCAGACTTCTCTATTAGCCTCTAAATGGTCTATAAATTCCAATAATTGCATGCATTTAGCCTTTGATCACGTTGACCATTAACCAAACAGACACTAGTATACCATTGTTGATTGCCCTAAATGCTGCACTGTAAAAACAGTGTTTAGAAATTAAACAATTTTCTAAACACACTTTTGCCTTCACTTTGTAAACATGTTTAGAAGCTAAACACCAAGTGTCAAATGGTGTATAATTTCTAAACATCTGACATCTATATTCTAAACATAACGTCTCTAAACACATTCTTGCCTTCCCTTTATAAACACTGTTTTTGCTGTGTACGTTGCATTATATTTGCTTGAATGTATAGTTGTTCATATCCCGCGATACATCTAGCCTTTACATTTAGCTTTACTCTCCTAAGGCAACCAAATCAAAATGTTTAAATTATACTGCTGGAGCCAAGTGGGATATATAATCATGATGTTTTTCCGACCCTCGCTCAATGCTATCTTGTGTGTACTTAGACAGTCGCCATGCAGAAATGTATTGTACTAGCTGTCTAGATTTTTATTGTGGTCGATCCCGGGAATAAATGACTTTTGGGCATGCACAATAATAGGTTTTAATATATCGCATAAGCCAATTAATCAGTTCATGTAATATACTGTGTGCTAGATCGATAATAAACTTTCTTTGCAAAATATATCATGGAGTAATTTTCTTTACTAAATAATGGTCCCTCCAACAACATCTCTATAGCACTCCTATCCCCACACATTCCCACCAACAGCTCCAAGGCAGGATTTTTTTCTATGTTATCTCGCGTCAATGGAAAACATAGAGTTTCAAAGATGACAGTAGCTATTGGCTGCATGAATATTATTATAAATAAAGCTTTTAGTTTGGAAATCATCAAATGTTATTATCCATTCATATGTCGGCTCCAAAGTATAAACAATAGACATCACGTATTAACCACATACGTTCAAGGAATTGGCTATGCCAGTTAAAATTCACATACCCATGATTTCAAAAAAGGTTATCTGAAGGGATGGCTCCATTTGAAGTCTACGTACTTTGTGTAGGAGACTTAGGTCATGTCTTCCATAGGGGTGTATGGATATCAACAGGAATAGCCCATAGAATAGGGTGTATGATTTGATGTAATTATAAGAAGCAATACACATCTAACACGTATGCACCGGACCAATATTAGGCACGTTTATACCCATTTGAATACATTGTCAAATGCCTATCTCAACCACTGAACTAACACAAAAGCATGTTTGTACTTATAAAAGGTGTTTTTTAAAATTTATATATTATAAGGTTAAAGAACACTAACTAGTCATTACAATAGGCACTGCTTTTGAACCGTTTTATTTTCTTCTTTAATAACGACATGATGATGACTTTCCAAGGAACCCTTAAACCAATACCATGTAAGGCAGATATATTTATCGAATACATTTCTTCTTATAAATATATTTATCTGAAAACTGGTTTTATTCGAACAGCGTGCACCCTAGCTCGACATCCTCAAACAGGAATTATATTGCGTCTGTGCAATGATAAATTTATTCAATTTACAAACGTATCTTTAGCATCACCCGTGTGTAGCGATCTCTCAGAGGTGACATAAATTTGCTCACTATGCTTTCAAATCAAAAAAGATTAAACGGCTTTCTACTTTAATACGTGTTGTTTTTATCACTCTCGGCGCTGTCAGTATACTATTTATCATTCTTATATAAGCGAGTAGAATATAGCTTGTACTTTCTGTTTTATCTAATTTGAAAACATCAGACTTTATGGATGCTTGCGGAATAATATAATCACTTGAATCTGACACATGATCACTTCTCAGGACAAAGTTCTCTAACAGCAATATGTCTGTGTATTCATAAAACGACCTTGGATACACTGGGTATGAGAGTTCATAATCCACTACTTGGAGGTCAATATTAGAGTTTAAACCGAGACATTTTAGTTTACTTTGAATGTATTTGAATCATATCTAACATCTAACCGCTGGTTTAGTGTTCAGAGTTGTTCTTTTGAACAATCTTTATATGATATAATCACTAATATGGAAGTGTGTTTTACATGTACTTTTTTAGAGTCGAGGCTGCGATAGACATCACGGGTCTCTATGGTGGTTACGAGCTATATTAGCTGCATGCGTACTGAAAAACAGAGCAGTGGATTTTTAAATTTTATATAGGCCTATATTCTCCTTACAACGTACCAATAACTATAGATGCTATTGCCCAGAAGACAAGTAGAGAATTCTGGTGTTGTTATAAACAGAAAATGGTCGTTGGTTAATAGACATTTGGCAATACTATACGTTGTGTGCTAAACATTGAAAGCACAGAATGTAGGAACAACCACCCATAGCTATTGGTGTAACTTGACGTGGTGACACATTTCATGGGAATTTAACTCCTATCTTTCCTCGTAAATAACATGTGCAGACGACACATGATTAAATTTCACATCCACATTCTCAAAATTGATCGAGTTAAATTTGAAGCGAATACTAGTTAAAAATTCGCATGCCTACCAACATGCCTATAGTTTCGAGTAAAAATGTCCCGTCATGATTCTTAAATACTGTGCTTGACATTATATATTCAATAAGGTTATCTGGTCAGACGAATTCCCTAACGTTGTCTACAGCAATAGATGGAAACGAAATAATGCGATTTTATTACCTGCGGAGCATAAGCCGAGTGCTCATATTTTGCAATAAACAGCTAGGTTGATCACAGCTCTTTTTTTCGAAATAAACGTTTATACCTGTAGTTTGTTTGCGTGGTATAGGGAAGGATTGGGGTGTGATGTATTGCTAAAAAGAATAAAACTATTTGAAAGATAGATATTTTAATACCGTATTAAATGTGCATATTATTATATAATGTTTTTGTTTCAATGTAAATGTACATTGTTAGTACGAGAATTGTTTTAAACATACGTCTCCAAATAATATATAAACGACAGCCAGTGGAAAAAAATCACTGTCAATCCAGGATTTGAACCTCTAACCTTTGGATCACCGGATGACTGAATGCTTTATCAACTGAACTAATGAGTCTAGAGAAGAGCTGAATGTTTTATCAACTCGTCGGCTGTATTCCATAGTGGCGTATAGTGATTTTTGGTCATTTTTTTGAAATTTGGCACATATGTTTTTAATGATGTTCTCTTTCATTTTTCTAAGTCTCATTAGTCAAAATTAGCTAATTAATTACTAATTAATTAATTAAATGTGGCGTATAGTTACAAAGAGAAATGTTGTGTTTTCCATAGTGGCGTATCGACCATACGCCACTTTTTATACACATTTTATAATTATAAAATATCGGCAAAAATGAAAAACATTGTATGTCATAGTGGCGTACACCTCTCTACATGTCATAGTAACGTATCGGGCCTATACGCCACTATGGAATACAAGCCGACGAAAAGTAACGACATAGGGATTACACGGCGACCGAGGTGGCGTAAGGTTAACGTTAGGTTAGGGTATTGCGTTTTGCGTGTTTACCATAGTGACGTATAGTATTGTGCTTTTTGTTTTCAGTTTGCCAGCAATATTATGTATATACAGGGTGTCCCAGAATGATCTATACCGGGAAAGATGGATTTTTTTAGGTATGAAGGGCATGTTGAATGGTCATATTGTTTTGCATTTTAAGTTCTACATATATTTAGCTTTCTCAGATTTTTTAGATTTTAAAAATTGTGGACGTTTCTAGTAGAAGTTATAGAAGATTGCGTAAAAATGGTGAATTCTAAGTTTTGACAACGCAACCTATTTTGAAAATCTGTAACATTACTAACCGTTCAGCACAAAGTTATTTGGAAAAAGTTATGCAGGTATTGTAGTTGTGCCCTGTTCATATTTCCACCAAATAGCCGATATCTATCTATTATTTATGACGTTACGAAGCAATCATTATATGGAATTAAGGATTTGTGGCCTAATCCCATTCTCTCTTTGGCGGTAGTTTTAAGTATAGTTATTGTGGTGTGAGGTCCATGTCATTTGAAATGCTTGCAGAGATCGAACTGGTTGTGATACAGAAAAGACGGCTCCTCAATTTACTGTACAGCAGCGTGGATTTCTTTCAAAATCTTACTGGCAAACCGGCAGCTATGTTGAGACGCAAAGAAGATTCATTAGACGATAGTGTATAACGTAAAGAAGTTTGATGAGCACGGAACTGTCAGGAATCGGCAGAGTGAAGCTTCTGGTGCTCGTAAAACTGTAAGAACTAGAGCGAACATTGCAGCTGTCCGGCAAGCTTTAAGGCGCAACCCCAACAGTAGTTGTCGTCGAAATGCTGTGCCAAACATCCCATGTTCTTCATTTAATCATATCGTGCCATTTTTCAAAGGTATTTTCATCGACTTTACATTATTGCATGCCACGCCAAAACAAATAAAGGTAGCGGGCTGAAATTAACAGAATAAGTAGTAGACATGTCCATCATTATAATGCTGGTATCAAAAATAGATACACTGCCCGTCTTCTATTTTTAGTTATTTTTGCAAACACGGTACAAATCATTCTGGGACACCCTGTATTTCTTTTGAAAAATATATAAATATAAAATCTATTTAGTTTACTACAGAAATTTCACATCATTTACAAAATATAATGAATGGCTGAGTGATACAACTCGATTTTAAATTGACATTTCTTCAAGCCCGATTTTCTCGAAAAGTTGTTTATTCGCGGCGCCCCCCTATACGCCACTATGGAATACAGCCGACGAACTGAACTTATTCAATAACCGCCCTCTATCATCTTCTTCCAAGAAGCTTATTCCAAAACCATATTCAAGACTGAGAAGAAATAAAGTTAAATTATACTCGTATATGTGGGAAATTAAATATGATAAAGATTTTCAACATAAACCTCCACATACATAATTGACAGATATGACATTGTCAGTAGTTACAGTACATTTTCCTTTTGTTTTCTCAAATACTAGATTATGGGGGCATAGACAACCTAGCGTACCGTAAAAACCTTGAAAGTAATCCCTGTTTTCTCTAATGGAATTTTTATATGTTTTCCAAAGTAAAAAAAAATATGACAAATTCCAGAAGTGATGAAGGAGAGTACAACAAGCAACATTTAATTTTCTGTGGCTAATCATAAATTGTTGATACAACAGCTGACAATTTACGCAACGTTGTTGTAGTGAATACGGATCTCGTATTATCGATTATAGCTATTATACAGCAAACCTTTTTACTTGTCACAGAGTAAACATTTGTAAAAATAAAAAAGTGTATCATGGAATCTCACATAATATATATAAACACAGCCAAATTAAAAAGTCCCGCTCTTTTAATTGTGCCCAGGCAAGTGTACACAATGATTCCTGTATAGTGTAGACAAAAATCTCAATTCCGTGACCATTCTCTGGCTAGTAAGGTTTGACGATTGATTTGACTTCTATGGACCATTTAGCCCCCATGTCCCTCGCGAAAATCCCGGCATTTTTCGCTAGAGGCCAAAATACAAAATGGCCGCTGCCACCATTTTGAAAAATTAAGTTTTGAACCAGAGCACCTATAATCATGTAGAAAGACAATTTTTCGGGTATGTCGAGCACAAGGATTCCGATTCTGACATTAGTTTGACATTACGGCAACATTTTCACCCAGATATCCAAGATGGTGGCCGGCACCATCTTGAAAAAAATAGTTTTGAACCAGAGGACCTAAAATCGTGTACAAAGACACTTTTTGGATAAATCGACCACAAGGATTTCAAATCTGACATTACTTTGACATTAAAACCTCATTTTTACCCAGAAATCCAAGATGGCGGCCGCCGGCGCCATCTTGAAACAATAAGTTTTGGACCAGAGTACCTAAAATCGTGTACAAAGACACTTTTACGGGTAAGTCGACCCCAAGAAATCCGAATCTGACATTGATTGGACGTTATAACATAAGTTTTGCCCAGAAAATGCCGGGAATTTTCGCGAGGGACATGGGGGCTAATTTTTTTCTAAATAGTCCATAGAAGTCAAATCAATCGTCAAACCTTACTAGCTAGAGAATGGTCACGGAATTGAGATTTTTGACTACACTAACGGGTTGCCTCGGGTCACACAATAAGCTGATACCATGCATTGGCTTTTGCGTGGTCAATTCGTAATTTGTCATTTTTAAAATTGCACGAATTTCCAAACAACGGTTCCTATGCACACGATGATTAAACCTTTGATATCAACCTTCGAACGAACTTGTTTAGAAAATTATTATATAAATTATTTTCCCATAAACTCGTCAGACTCTGATTAAATGGGGATGCAACTAGCGGCGACTTTTTGGCTGTGTTTATATAGAAACTGATCGGGTCGACACATATTTAGTTTATCCATTTTAACATAGATTTTCGGTTTTTTATCACTTTATTCATCTTCTTGTGCTTCATTGTGGTAATTTTTATTCTATAAACTGTATTTGTGTGCAAATTGAGGGCGTTATTTACATATATTTTAAATATAATTTAGTCAAATATTATAAGTTATTCCTTACAATTCACTGTAAATAGTTGTTTTTTCTTTTTAATGCCATTATACCAATGTTTACCCCTTGTAAAGATGAAAACACGACCTAAGATAAATAGCGCCATCAGTGTTCACACGCAGTTTTACATGCCATCAACCAACCGTGAATCTAATTAGTAAACCTTCAAACATGATTTCCAAAACAAATATACCAAAGGGGTAGAAAAGTCATATAATTGCTATTACTCATTATGTGTTATTCATGCATCAAATAAGTATTGTAACGGCTGCTTTTATACAGATAATACACTTGTTCTATTAATAACGTTGTGATTTTAAGAACAATAAATGAAAACAAATAACATCAGATGGTTTTTTTACGCTTTTCACTGTCATTAAATGTTGTACATAGTATTATTTTGAAAAGTAAGTTGTCATTGATATAAAATAACGATTGCTAAATTATTATTACCACAATACATTTTATGATTACATCAAGCTTTGTAAGTTTACTTAATAATATGAAGACTTCTAATAAAGATACCCTATTAAAACATCCCTACACACATAAACACACAAACGCTTTATTGCGACCTTTTACATTGGAATCTTTGTATCAGTACAGTTGGTTTCTGACAGGTGGTATTTGTCCACGTGTGAAGAAAGACAACAAGATAGCTATAATACCCATATGTTTCGAAATCAAAATTATTTAAGCAAGGAATCCGACTTAGACAATTAATGTTTGTTAATTGTGGATGCATCAATATTGATCGATAATATTGTGTACTCTCGAGCAATTTTTTAAACACTCTAATACACATATAATTATAGTAAATGAACATAAAACATTCTCCTTTTTTTGGCAATGCACTTAATCATGTTATATCCTTGCTCAATACAGCTCAACTGATCATACTTTTCCTACATTCGACCTTGCATGATTTTTGAGTTGACACAGTCATGAAAATAACTATAGATACTTGACAGACCATTAGTAGCCCAGTTCTGAACCTTTTCATTGATCATTCATAACAATAGGTATCTGATGGATCAGTGAAGATAAGAAGGATTATGATATATCCGTAACCTTGATATTATAGTACATCTCAAGGAAAAAGTGCAATGGACATGTTTTCATTTTATGTTTCAAATATCCCGCGCATGAAAATTGAGTATTTAACCCAAAATGGAAAATGTAACAATTTATTGGAAATCTGTTTTACAGATTTTTTTGACATCTTTTTCTGCACTGTATTATACCTAAATTTTGTGTGGCAAAAAAGGAAAAATAAGCAAAAATATCAAAATCTGTTTTAACAGCTTCATTCATCAAGTCATAACAAACGGCCTACATGCTTAATTTCTAATAAAATATTGAAATTGTGAAAAATATAGGTATTTATTGATTTTCATGTTTTTCTTGCAAATATGCTAATAATATGCAAATTATGAAATTGCAAAATAAAGTTTCTACATAGCATACATCTTTCAAGTGTGATGTTCAAAATGACAGACATCAAAAAGAGATTCGATGAAATGTAAAGGTGTAGTAACAATTTTGGCATGGACTGTCTGGTTAGGAAAAGTACGGTAAGTTGAGCTGTACAACCATTAATACGGAATTAAAGCAGTATAACATTTTTGTGAGATTCATCATGATTTGCTTTGTAAAATATTACTAGAATTATCATTATAAAAAACAAGGTACTCACAATTAGTAGTGACGTTGCACAACCTTACTGGCTGGTTGCCTCTTCTTGAATGAGCTGTATCCAAAACTAGCAATTGCTGTCTTAACTGTAGTGATGTCAGTTGAATTTTCTTGGATATGCTGATTGTATGCATGACTGAGAAAATAAGCTTCAACCCTTTCATTGGACCTCCTGAAATCCATTTTAACAACGACATGTTTCATTTTCAACGGACAAAATAATATACCGACAACTTTTTGGAGCAGCGATGGTATAGGAAGTTCGGTGTCTCCAATAGTGGCAGATTTCTTGTAATTTCTGCAACAATGTGCCATTGCCACAGCTCCCATTGAATGCCAGCATAGCATTTGGAAACAATATGTAGATGACAGATAATCATAATACATTGAACGAAAAGCAAAGAAGCCAATGATGATTAAAACATGAGTCTTATTTGCAAAGTAAATCAAGACCATTTATAACTGTATAAATGAAACCCTGTAAATTATTTTCACAGGGAGGGATTAATATTTGATATACCATAATATGGGTCACCCACTCAGTCCTGAGAGATCGTAATAACACTGGTTTTAGCAACAGTGCAACAATTTGTAATACATTTTAATAACCAATTTACTCGACTGTATAAGCTTACTAATGGCTTAGAAACCGTTGACCTGACAGATATAGTTCGATAATTATATTGACATTTAAATCTAAATCTGCCTAGTCAAATTGGTATTAATCATCATTTATTCAATATTTTCAGAGTAAGAGTGTGATCTTGGTTATGTAATCATAAAACGTGTATTACCGTTTAATTTAAGAGTTAAGAGTAGACTAGGTATTGTTGGTCGAAGCAGCCAAAAAAATCATTATCTAAATCAACAAATAACGCTTTGATGTTTAGCAAAAGCTCATTCTACAAATCATATACTTTCTTGAAAACTTGCTTGCTTGATTGTTGTTAATGAGTTAATAACATTACTCAAGAACCACAGGACCTACAAAAGTATATCTGTGATATTTGAATTCTTCTACACACTCGTTATGGAATGATCAGTGCAAATTTTGCTTAAGCTTACTTACATTCGCAAGATGATGTGAACTACCAAATCGCAAGTTTAAAATAGTTGCTAACCTTAATTACACAACTAAATATTATTTATAAGTGGGTATTTAAAATTCAAGTACACCATCCGTGAGTCCCCTTGACTGTGTAAGATATACATTGTATGTCACACGAGATCGTTAATTACTATAAGTATATACCATTCTAGAGATAAACTTTCATCAGATAATTATGGCAAGAGATGAGTGTACTTGATGAAAAGAAAAGAACACTTGTTCTTGAACGCCAAACAAATCCCTTTTGCACGTGTATTCTTGCAAAGAGCTCACATTTCAACATTCTGTATGCCGAGATCCGTTTGCGTCATGGACTTATTCAAGTTGTCTTTTCTTCCGGAACGCCAAACGAACCCTTTTGTACTTGCAACTCATGAAGATAGTTCAAATTTCAACATTCCATTTGCAGAAAATACCGTTGCGTCATTGACTGCTTCAAGTTATTTAATGAGCTAAATTTTACTTAATGTGTGTCTCCTTGTATGATGAATAGTCGAGTAACTCATCAGTTTGTCAGTAGTGTAACATGATATTGTTTATTCAGTCTCAAACAAATAACCGATAAATGTTCCACGGGAATATCTTTTTGTTTGGATGGTCATAATAAGACTTGATATTAGATGTTGATGAACATGACCTTTTAAGCTTTTGTCAGTATTAAATGTAAATGTCAAAGCGACAGAACTGTGTGAGTATAATCTCATATATGTCATATCCAGCCATCTCCATGCGTGTGTCGTTGCAGACGACAAGTTTCCTTTTACTTAATAATCAAAAATTTCACAGAATTGTAAATTTTCATGACCATATTTGGAATCTGCAAGAGAAATATATTCAAATGAGTACAAACAAGCCTAGTATTGGTTCAGTGGTTCTTATGATAGTTCTTGAGATTTTGAGAAAATATCTCAAAACCTCGACTTTTTATGTTGTAGCACACAGTGATGCATGATGCATGAACATGACTCGCTTCTAAAAAACACGGAATATGGCGGTAAACCTTATTTTGAAATATGCCTTTATATGCTATACAAACCAAATTACAAACCAAATTACAGATAATTTTCAATTATTTTTAGAGTAAGTAAATGTGATATTCGTAATATTTATAAAAGCACATAATTTCAGAAGATAATAATACTTTCTCCCCGTTTGAATTTTGATAATCCATATGCAGTGCTCTGTATTTGGATTACATTTACACTAACACCCTAGGAGCACCAGCAAATGGTATCTTATCTTGAAACCTGTATAAAAACAAAACATGTTCCGGGGTTTTGTAGGAATGGGTCATTATTAACATTAAATTCTTTTTACGTTGTTGTGCCGGTATTTTAATCAGACAGATCCATTTTTATACAATAAATGGATTGCCGCAACGCCATCGTTATGTAAAATGAACCAGGTGTTTTTCATTACCACGCAGCCTGTACGTTATTCCATTAGATTAATATTCATGCCAAACATAGAACATTTTGAGATACGTTTGGATTTTCCAAACATGTTACATGTCCGGTAAAAGTAAATAGTCATCCCAGCAAACACAAAACGTTTTGGACATCATTCGCAAAAGGTTAGAAAAGGTTGCCAGAAAACGTTTAAATGTCGGGTTATATAAAAGACATATAAAGGGTATAAAACATTTGTCGATAACCCACTGCAAATATTTTATCATCATGTTAAGTGTTGACAAAATATTTAACAATAATAACATTTAAAAAACATTTTGTTGATAACCTACGGCAAATATTCTAACTTTAAGTGTTAGCAAAATATTAGGCAAAAAATGTTTGCAAAAATATTTTACAAATATTTTTTAGTGTGTTTACATACAAAATGTTTTACAACTTTTTCATGACCTTTATATAACCCGACATTTGAATGTTATTAACACGTTATTATCTAAATTAAAACCCAAAATATAACATCTTTAAGGTTGGTCTGAACCCTGGATATTTTTGTGTAGTTTTTAAAAATTAATAAAAAAAAAAGTTTGGCCCAAGAATTTTTTTGGTAGGTTGCACGAAAAAAAGTGGGCCAAAAAAACCGTTTTTTGGGATTTTGGGCCAAAAATGAGCATTTTGGCCCAAATTTGACCTCACAGATGAACTTATCAAGTCTTTGCCATTCTAAATATGTATACTTTTATATACTTTAGATCAACAATTTAGCAGTTATGAGGCTCGAAAGTTTCCATAATTCCAGGGTTCAGACCAACCTTAAAACGTTTTTAAACATTTTTGTGTTTGCTGGGATGATAGGTTTTGCTAACATGGTCGACAAGTATTTGAAAGTAAAAGTTGGCGGTTATTCTTGGTTTAGAATAAAGAAGTAGGTAAAATATATAGAATTATCAATGGAAAACAATCCTTCTGCCGTCGATATCAGCAGGTTCGAATAATCGCTTGTAAAGGAGCTCCTAGTTTCCAAGATTGGTGTACTAGAGATGGCACCTGCAGATCTACTGAACATAAGTAACATGTGGTTGTTCATCTAAGAAGACATGTTCTCGCAACAATAATGCAGTTGTAAGCTGGAGTCTCTTCCACTCGGTACTATAAATGTTTTCTGAGTGAGCATGGTGATTGTGAAGGAAAATGCTACAATATTCATACGTAATAATAATAATAATAATAATAATAATAATAATAATAATAATAATAATAATAATAATAATAATTATAATAAAAATAATAATAATAATAATAGACATTTATTAAAAAGCGCACTAATGCATGCAAAGGCGGCCTCTAGGCGCTATAAAAACAGATATTTTTAAAACAACAGCAAAATTCAAATTACAAATAAATTCTATAACAGTATAATACAAAAGTAATAAACTACAATAGATAAAATCATACAACATGCCACATATAACCAAGGCAGTAATACCATCAAAACATTGCAAAAAAGGTTATACCATAGAATAATATTTCTTAAATTATACATTTGCATTCAAAATCATACATATAAGGCAAGCATATATAATATTGTAATCACAATTAAAAAATACTACTGGAAAATGATTATGCGAGGAAACGTTCACGTTTTCCTGACCCATGCAAAAACCCATCCGGGGACGAGCAAAATCAAAAACCAGTGGGCGATACATGCATCAGAAAAAGCGAAACGGAAAAACATTAATAAAATACAATGCACCAAAACTTAACTGGTCCCCCGCACGGGTGCCCGCAACAAGCCATAAAATTGTTTCTGAATAGAAACAAGGAACAACAAACCAATGCCAAGGAGCAGACACCACGAACAAGGGAACAGAAGCATAATAAAAACAAAGCTATTGCTGATAACTTGAACAGAAACAACTGCGAAACAATCCGAAAGCTGCATAACACGTGAACTTCATGCAGAGCAAGAAACAATTACATAAAATATTGCTCAAACAAATATGTTTTTAGAACTGATTTAAATTGTCCAATGGTATTCTGATGCCTGATACTCGTCAACATAATATCAAATGACATCCCAGACTCGGACAATCCTATCAGTCTGGAGGTAATTTATAATAATGTCTGAATATGCAGCTTAACGACAATACCAAGTTCTTTGGTTACCATTCTAATATATATTTACGAGGGTATACACGAAGTACGAAACTGTATTATCCTACACTACTTTAGCAATGCAGAGGATGCAAAAAATAATAGAAATATTTTCATACTGATATTAATTAATTTTGGAAATGAATTATGAAAACAAAATGCTTAAATGAATTTCCAGCATTAGGGTTTGCTGTGAGTTTACCATTTCGTTCATGTATTTAACAAATGCTATTTATTACCAAAGGTGAAAATCAAAATTAAATTAAATTTGGGCTCAAGCATTAAAATAATACAGACAAAATTATAAAGTCACTTAATCAAGTCAAACTTCATGGCACGTAGGCCTATATATTTAATGTCTGGACGCTAGATAAACAAGTCTAGCTTTTTGAAAAGAAAAACATACAAAAGCATTTAGGACATGAATAAACAGAGTGGATTTCTAGGTTTGCAAATGACAAAAATGATAAGAGCAGTAAACTAAGCTTTATGTCATTTTTATAAAATTAGAAAAAATGTCAATTTGGTTGTCCCAAAATCATCATTTAACTATTGATGACGAACATTTGCAAGATACACCTCATTTTGGAAAAAAACAAATTTTGAGTCATTTTCACCGATTTTTGGTATTTCAAGATACTGGATGATGCCAAAGTGGCATCAGCCGGATTCTGTGCCAGGACGTATCCAACTTTTTCAACTATACTCCAATTCCATGTTCCCCTTCCAATCTATTGTTCCCTACCCCGACTAAAAGGCGAATCATCCTCATCGTGTGCAACCCCTAGTCCTAAAGCTTGTGTGTTTGAAATTAAGGTTCGCTAGTCCAAAATATTAAAGGGTTCGCTAGACCTGTATTTATGGTAGGGGGCATGGTTAGGGTTAGGGTAAGGATTTGTACTTACACGTCTTAGGACCGTGACATGAATATATTTTAGTCCGTTACTTTTACTGGAATTATGAAACCATCAACAATCTGACCAACACCACTCCTCTGGTTACCAGAGTCAAAATTCATCAACTCAAACTTCTTGGCCATATACTGCGTCTTGAACACGACGAGTCTGGGAAAGAATATGCCCTTTATATTCCACCACATGGGAAGAGGAATCTGGAACGGCCGCGCACACTGTACTTACAGTATGTCCAGCACCTCCTGGGAGATACTGAAGGGATGCTGCAGCCAAACAAAATTGTTTCGCTTGCCCAAGATCGCAATAGTTAGAGAAAGCTTGTAGTCGCCTGCTCCGCAGCCGACTGATGATGATGATGCTTTTAATTCTTCTGATGTCAATATCATCTTTTTCAAAGCAAAAGAAAAAGTGGATGGATGAGGCTGTTTATTATGTAACCCATCTTTAATAATGTCGAGTTTTATTTTTTCTACAGATTGAATCTTGATGTAATTATAAGAAGCAATAAACATCTAACATTGGACGTGTTTGTACTCATTTGAATGCATGCTTTCCAAGGTGAATTATAACACATTTTAGAGATTTTTAGAACGACCGAAGCATATGTACTTGAAACCAATGAGTTATATTACGTCTACGCAATGACAAATGTGTTCAATTTAGATTCATCCCTATGTGGTAATCTCTCTGTAGCAAAGGTGACATAAATTTGCTCACTGTGCTTTTAAATGAAACAAGATTACACGGGTTTCTACTTTAATGTTTGTTGTTTTTATCACTCTCGGCGCTGACAGTGTAACATTTCTTATTGGATGCTTCGTGGCACTTGTATCTTTACCATCGTATTTACGCGAGCAGAATACAGCTTATATATATTTAGGTTTTATCAAATTTAACTTGCAAAGTTCAGACTTCGTACATAATAATTGTGCAATATATGAATAATGCAAACTAAAATATTTTAATCCGATAGTCGTCTGATCTGACATCTTGTATTTGTTGTTATAAGATTGTCTTTTTTATTTTATTTTGAATAATACTTTTGAGATATGCATGCATTACTGTCTAGACTGTGATAGACATCGTGCTCCTAGTGGTTTGGAGCTATTTTAGCTCCCTGCGCACAGAAAAACAGTGAGCGGATATATGATTTTGTTTTTATATTCTCCTTTTGTTGTGCCAATAACCATAAAAGCAATATAATAGGTAATATTACCCAGAAGATAATTAGCAAGGTTTTGTTTTAAACAACAACAACAACAAAAAAAGGTCGGTGGTTATAGACATTTGGAAATTTATTGTGTTTTCATAGACGAGTGCTTAATATTGAAAGCACAGCCTGTCGAAGCAGGAACAACCGCTCATAGCTATTCGTTTGACATGACCTCGTTGCCCATTTTATTGGAATTTGAACCTTATCTTCCCGCGTAAATGCCATGTGCAGACGATTCATTATTAAATTTTATATTCTCAAAACTGAATGGGTAAGTTTAAAGCCAATATCAGTTAAAATTCCAATGTGTACCAACATGCCTAGTTACAGTGTTTATAATGAAGGTTCTTAACTATGTCTTAACTGCTTGACATTATAATGAAAAGGTCATTTAATTAGATGAGTTATCTTTGGTGAAGTTTGGTCGTCTATATCAGCCGTAGATGAAAACAAAATAAGTAATGCGATATAAGTAATGCGATTTTATTAGCTGTGGAGTAGAAGCCGAGTACTCACATTTTGCAATAAACTGCGAGATCGATCTTCTTGTCGTCGTATATATTAGAATCATAAGACCAACATACCAAAACTATAAGTTTACGCTCGGCGTTAGACGCAACTCGTCTAGTTGTCCCCAGGAGCAACAGATTAATTGGTGATAGGTCTTTGAGTATACAGGGACCCAAACTGTGGAACAACATCCCTTTAAACATCAGAGTTTCCCCCACTGTAGATAGTTTCAAGAGTAACCTAAAAACTCACTTGTACTGATTGTTGCTGTTTTTAAGCCTTTTTTCAGGTATTATATGTTTTTGTATATATTTTGTATCTTTGTTAAGTGCTTTGATCAGGTTAGAAAAGCGCTATATTAAGTGCTGTTATTATTATTATATTATTATTATTATTATAGTTATGTGGCTGGTGAAGGGGGTATGATCTAATTTATTTTATGTGTTTCTGTACATGTTCCAAAATAAGGATCGTGAGAGTATTTCACATTAGCATTGCTAGAAAAGTTTTCAAAAACTACTTGAATGAGCAACAAATGCAATGTAAGGGAGAAGGTTAAAAGTAAAATGCTTTAACCCTAGAACTACTGCGCCATATTTTGTAACACGGACTACGAAGGGGTGGGTTGTTGTATGCCCCCTCCCCCCTAATTTCGATAATGAACGTCATAAACCGTTACATTTGGTACCAATCTATAGATATAGCTCTACCCAGAGATACCAAAATAAGTACAACCATTCCACACATAATGTCGCTATGATGTCATAATGTCAGGGCACCATGCAAATTTGGGAAATTCTGGCTATGTATCAATGTATAGGAAAAATTGGTTTTCGGATAAAAATTCTAGAAAATGCGATTTACACCGAATTATCCACTAACTAACTAAGTAAAATACCAGTAGCTCCTGGGATGCTTTACAAGAGCGAAATGAAAATCATTGATTTTAGTGTAGAACCAATGGAGCTGTTTTGGGGTCACTATGTTTGAAAAAATCATTGTAATTAACACAAGTTGCATTTTGCCGGATTTAATTAAAAATTCATAATTTAAAAAGTAAATGAGATAGTTCAATTTCGCTTTTTGATTTTGAAAGCATTAGTCAAGTTATAAAGTAGTGCAAACAAATGGGCTCAAATTTGATTGCAAAGGTGGTTTCTAGAAAAGGGGTAAATTTATTTTGATACAAAAGCCCTTATATCCACAAAAGTCGCAATATAAAATAAATAATAAAATAAGTTATAAGGCTTGAAAGTTGTACCAAACCTTTTCTTTTAGTTTCTATTCATTAAAACTTTATCTAAACCCAACAAAGCTCTTCAAATATATAATTGGGCTGCAAATTCGCATTTATATATTTACATTTAGATTTTGTCACGTCGAGAGGGGTGTGTTTAATATTAATACATTGAATGAAAACCATCAAACCACAGATTAATGAAACACAAGTGTCATGTTTACCACAAAGATCAATCAAGTACATTCATAAACTGTATACGTAAATTGTACCCATTAAGGGATTAGTTTTTGATACACCATTTTCATCCCAATAGGGAAGTTTATGTATGCGTCAGCCACTCAGTCCTGAGGGATGGTAAACTAAACAAGTAAATTGTACTCATAATTAAGGGATTAGTTTTTGATACAATAGGGAAGTTTAAGTATGGGTCAACAACTCGGTCCTGAGGGATCGTAATAGCACTGGTTTTAGCGACATGTAGTGCAACATTTTGTAATGCAGTTTAATAACCAATATAAATAAATAAATAAATAATTAAACAAACAAACAAACAAACAAATAAATAAATAAATAAATAAATAAATAAATAAATAAATAAATAAATAAATAAATAAATAAATAAAGTAAGTAAGTAAGTAAGTAAGTAAGTAAGTAAGTAAGTAAATAAGTAAGTAAGTAAATAAATAAATAAATAAATAAATAAATAAATAAATAAAGAAGTAAATAAATAAAGAAGTAAATAAATAAATAAATAAATAAATGAATAAATAGATAAATAAATAAATAAATAAATAAATAAATAAATAAATAAATACATAATTAATTAATTAATTAAATAAATACATAAATAAATAAATAAATAAATAAATAAATAAATAAATAAATAAATAAATAAATAAATAAATAAAAACCTTGACAAATCCCAGAAATTCAGGAGGGAAGGAACGAGAACCAAAACATTACTTTTTTCGGTCTAAACGTTCATCAGATTGATATGGCATGATATGTTCTTGTAGAAAAGAAACAGTCAAAACAAAAAACAGCGTTTGTTCCAGAACGCCAAACGAATCCTCGTTGTACTTGTAATTCATGAAGAGAGCTCAAATTTCAACATTCCTAATGCAGAAATCCGGTTCTGTCCTGCACTGCTTCAAGTTATTTAATGGGCTACATTTTACTTAATTTGTGTCTCTTTGTATAATAAAGAGTCAAGTAACTCGTTGGTTTGACAGAAGAGTAAGATGATATTATTTAATCAGACTGGAACAAAAATACCCGATAATTGTTCCACGGTAATATTTTGTTGGAAGGTCATAAAACTTGATATTAGATGTTGATGAAAATGACCTTTTTAGTTTTTGTCACTTTACTTTTAAATGAAGATGGCAGATCTACAAAACCGTGTGAGCACTTTTCCTATCTACAGTTATGCCATATTATTGTAGCTACCTTAATGATACATGGATATGGCTGTCCCTGTAAACCACAGAACATGTCGGTTAACCTAATTTTAAGTTATATATATAAATATTGTTCATTAGAGTCAGTGAATGTGATACTCGTAATACTTACGAGTAAAATTGAAATTTGGAAATCAGTAAATGTCTATAGACCTTTTCATATTGAGTAATTCCGATATAAAAATTCCTTTAAAAGGAATAGGGTGGGCAAATGAAAAATTGTCAAGAGAAATGAAAGAATGAGTAAGTCAAGTTCACAATAAATAAAAATTCCTTTAAAAGGAATAGGGCGAGCAAATGAATTGTCAAGATAAAGGTGTAGTTCCATATTGATAAGTCCAAGTAAAATAAAAAACATGTTTCACGTCCAGGTTTTTGAAAAAAAGGAGTAGGAGGGGCCTTTTTATTTTGTATCGCAGAATGGATGTAAATACCCATATTTAGAGCTATTTTAGCGTGCACAATAATGCCTGCAAAAAGGAGGAGGCCTCTTTTTATTTGTTGTTCTGAGGGGTAGGCCCCCTCTAATGATCTCGAAACCTTCCAAATTGTTTCTTGTATATTGAGAAGGCTAGAAAGCATCTCAACTCCCTAGACATAATTTTTAAAAAGTTATAACTGAATTGCAAAATATAAAAATATAATTGAAGAAACCTCCAAAAAGGAGGGAGGGGACGTGAAACATGTTTATTTTTGTATTTGGCATAATGCAGTATTACTTCGATTATCACTTGTCATCATTAGCAGAGGTGAAATTTTGATTGAAAGAATTAAACTAAGGGACGCACCATTTGATACTGAGAGGGAGGTAGGAAGTTGGGGTCAGGGAAAGTTTTTATTTTTATAGTTGGTGGGGAAAGTTTTTTTTTACTCATGAAGTGGGTGAAGTTTTTTTTTTTTTTTTTTTAAACTTCCTACCCCACCCTGAGAATCTAATGGTGCATCCCTAAGAAGGTTTGTGTTTGAAGTTATATAAATAACGAACTAAGAGCAATCGAATTAGGACAACAAAATAAAAAATAAAAACCCACACCATAGGACTGTACGGTAAAACATGTACCAACAGGCTACTTTTTAGTCACCCACCTTTGTAGGACTACACAACAAAATAGCCCTCCACCATAGGACTTTGCGGTAAAATATTTAGAGGAGTATGCCAATTAAGGCCAAGTAAAAAAAAATGTATATGTCCGGACTTTTTCAAAAATTGGTGAGGGAGGTCCTTATTATTTGTTATCGTGTTATTGTTTTACCATTCATTTCTGTGTAAAATTGCAATGGCAAATGTTTGTCAACACATCATAAAATCAGGGGAGGCCCTAATATTTTTGTTATTTCCCCAAAGCCCTACCCCTAGCTTGAAGAAAGTGTTTGCAATGTGTTTATAAATGATAACCAAGAACTTCTAAACATGTCATTTCATCACAACAATTTTATAAACAAAGTAAGGAAGCAAATAGGAAAAATAACTAAAATATTTGAAAATCTCCAAAAATCAGAGAGGGCGGGGACGATATACACGTTATTTATTTTACTTGGCCTAAACAATGAATCACCACTCATGACTCGAGGTCAAAACCATTATGTAAATAAGATAATGTTTGCATGCGATGTCAAACAAGGAAATGTTGACATAAATTAATTGACTGTTTGGTTTTCACGATGCTATTAATTTAGCCCAAAGATTAGGAAAACTAGCAAAACTGGTGAACTGGTACTGTTCAAATAAAAACATCTGCAAATCTTGCTGCAATTTCCAAATAGTATTTCTATTACTTAAATAATTATTTTTGTTATTTCTTTTAATACAAACACATTACTGCCTATGACGACTTTATCGTATTACTTACATATCAAAATCAAGTAATAATTACAAAACTCGCCGTAAACTATCACCTCTGTGGGTGTTTGGGATATAACCGGCACGAATATTTTCTCAACACTGCGGCATGTGAAAAAGTAGGTCAATAGTCAGAGAATACAGGGTGGGTGCGGCACGCCGCACCCACCCAAAAACCCGACGCATGAAATAATTTCCCCTATCGCGCACGCATAAAAGTACCTCTTCAGCTTCATGTACAGTGCAAAGTTCTAATGTGTAACAGGCATCATAACTACGATGAACATTCGACGGTCAATTTAGGGATGAGAGAGGTAATTTTGCCAAGGATACTCAACGTCTGATGTACGTCAACAAAACGTTCTGTAAAAAAAAAATTAACTGACGAAAAATTACGGACATTTTGTCCATCTCTTTCCATTAGTATCTTATTGTGAAAAACTAAGTAGCTGAGTTGTTAGCTCAATATGCTAGGAAAATATTTCTTGCGATGACCCCGTGTTCAGATTGGCTTAATAACCTGTATTTTCGCGCAAAAGGATGTCGTAATTCATGACATTTCTTGTCCACCAGTTTGGGTACCATTTGACCCCCTAGCTTACTGAATAAATAGCGCAGTTTCCCGAACTTTTCCGATCTTGATTTGAAAAGGTCTATATATAAGTAGTGGTATCTAAAAGAACGTATATGTATTTAAAACATTGACATAAATTTGCTCACTATGCTTTCAAAAGAAACAAGATTAAATGGGATTCTACTTTAATATTTGTTGTTTTTATCACTCTCGGTGCTAGTGTAACATCTCCTATTGGATGCTTGTGGCTTTTAAATCCTTTACCAACGTATTTACAGCTTATGTTTGCAAATGTTATCTAATGGGCTATTCCAGAAATTAATGGCACCCCCCCTAAAGAAGACATGTGAATTTGTACCATAAATTTTTGGGAATTCCCAGAACAAAATTTTATCCCAAAAAATTGGGAATTCCCATTTTGATAAAAAAATGCTTAAAAATATTGGGAATTCCCAGTGACCCTAAAGAAGACATGGAAATTTTTGCCAAATTTTTTGGGAATTCCCATACCAAAATTTTAGCAAAAAAAATTGGGAATTCCCATTTTGATAAAAAAATGCTTAAAAATATTGGGAATTCCCAGTGACCCTAAAGAAGACATGCAAATTTTTGCCAAAATTTTTGGGAATTCCCATACCAAAATTTTAGCAAAAAAAATTGGGAATTCCCATTTTGATAAAAAAAATGCTCAAAAAACTTAGGAATTCCCTGAGTGACCCTAAAGAAGACATACAAATTTTTGTCAAAATGTTTGGGAATTCCCAAGCCTAAAAAAGGGGCACTTTTCTTGGGAATTCCCATGTCTTCTTTAGGGTTTCATCAATATGCTGCCCCTTTTTTTTGGGAATTCCCACTGTCAGAAAAAAAATGCTTTAAAAATTGGGAATTCCCGGTGTCCCTAAAGAAGACAAGCAAATTTTAGCCAAAATTTTTGGGAATTCCCAAGCCTAAAAATTTAGACAAAAAATTTGTTCTGCCCTGAATATTTCCCAATTTCACTCTTTTTTTAATTGTTGAAGCCATTTTTGTGATTTTACTTATATTTTACCCATTTTGAAATATTTACTGTGTTTTCGCAATTTTTGGGACATTGTAAAAATATATCCTGGAATTCTACAAATGTTAGGATGTTTTCAGATTATTTCCTGTGATTTACAATTGTTTGCATTTTTTTAAAATATTTCCTGCTATTTTAATAACAACTTTTTTGGCATTTTTTGTAAATTTATATTAACAATTGTATAATTATTTGGGAAGTTTTCAAATAGGTCTATTCCTTGGTGTTTTACCATTTTTATAAATATTTTATGCGATTTAACCATATCTTTGGGATTTAAAAATTCTTACAATTGTTTTTTTTTGGGGGGGGGGGCAGTTTCAATCATTTCCTGCACTGTAGGCCCTAACTCTATATCGCCTACCCCATGGAAGAAACACAAAACAAAACAAAATGTGTTAGGTCCTTTTTTCATCAACTTATTTTTCTGCCCAAAAATATAAATATTATTATGTATTATGTTAGTTGTTTAAAGTTCTGGAAACTTCATCTCTTTATTGTGTGGTATTGAAATATCAAGTATGACTTTGTGTCCATTGCCCAACATTTAAAAAAAGACTTCAAGGGGCAAGGAAATTATATTTGTCTGCATTGTGGAACTTTTTGTTTCAAAAACAGACTTTTGCAAAAATATAAATGCTACATAAATTTAAGACAGTATAAACATGATAAACACAGATATCACAGAACACAAACCCTTGTGTTTGTAGCAACTACCAATATTACATAATTATGACCTTGACCCTTGCTAAGACTCAATGCATAGTCTGCATTGGTCATATGCCTGCAGCATTCAGAGCATGAGCAGCATTACCATGATTACTATAGTTTCAAAGTTTGATTCAGTGCAGATGCTATTTACATGTTTGAATTTTTATAATGGTTTACTGGTTTTATGCTGTACCGTACATTACTCTTTTATGTGAATTTATATCTAGTCTGCTATATTAAAGCATGGGAATAGTAGATCTACTACTATTTCCATCCCGGGATTTCCATGATTAAAGTTAACTTTGTTCAAGTCATTATAAAACTTGTAGCCTAAACCTTTGTCAACCAATTTACTGAACGGCATTTTTAAGGAGATGGTTTGGCTATAGAGGTGAAATGTCAAGCATGTCGGAGAACACTTGATGGACAATTTGAAGATCCCGGCTGAATAATTATTATAAAAAATACTTTTGAATTGAGTTCTACCTCAGCAAAAGCCTCAAATTCAAATGTAAAACAATTGTTGAAATATATGAAAAAAATGAACACTTAAAATTCCACACCATATCATGGTGAAATAATTTGCAGGTTTTTTTCTCAAAATGACTTGTACGATGTTAAAGAAACAAAATTAAATGTTATCATTTATTTCCAGTCAAGAAAATTAGATATAGGCTGTGGAATTGTGCAATTTCTCTAGTAGGTATAATAAAAAAATATCACCTTTTTTTTTCTGTCGGACACGTTAAATTTAATGATGTTGGACGGAATTATATTAAACAATGCCCTGAAAAATTACCATACTAGTGGTTATTAATTGTTCCACCTTTTAATGATATCAGAAAGTTTAGTGTAAAAACACATTAGGCCTACATGTTCATAAAATGGTAACTAAAATGACCAAATAAGTCTTACTAGGGCCCGGCCTATATGTTGGGACTTTGGGGGGGGGGCACATGTCATTGTCCCATTGAGCGATATTATTAAGGTGTTTAAAAAATATTTTACATTATTTCATGCGATTTTACATTTCATGTGATTTTATATATTTTTCAGTGACTCAGAAATTTTGGCTAATTTTTACAATAATTTACAAACATTTTGCTGTTATTTCACATTTATATAATTTCCTGCGATTACATATCTTTCCTTGTGATTATATATTTTTTCATGTAATTTTAAATTTTTTCTTGTGATATTTTTGGTCAATATGCATTTTTTCCCCAAAAGACCTAAATTTTCAGGTGCTTTTGGAAAACAAATATTATTTTAATACGAAAGGACAAAATTTTCAAATGATGGACGGCTTTTTATCCCAGCTACATACACTTAACATATCATTAAATTAATACTTCCAGGACTGTTAAATTTCAAAAATATTTTATGTGATTTTGAGTGATTTCACTTAATTTTATCATTTGTACGAGTTTTTACCAATACTTTACAAAAACATTTTTGTTAAAATGTGTCAATATTTTAAAATTGTTTGTCATTTTAATGCGATTTTCCATTTTCACTCATGTGACATGTCAAATTTGTATTTGTTTACAGCCTATAGCCTATGGGTATAATCAGAAATAATGGCACCAAAGTGTGACAAAGGGGTCAAAATTACAAACAGTGTTCAGAGATGTAATTGTTGTCTTATTTAAGCAAAACATATCTAATTCAAGAAAAAATTTAAAAATTACTTCAGTAATGTTACTAAATATATTTTTTCAACTGGTTTATTGGCAAAAGTAGTCCAAAATCTTCAGAAACATAACACAAAAGATCCATGTCATTCCTTGTTATATTTTGACAAAATTATGCAAATATGTTTTATTTAATTACTTAGACACTAAACTAAAATTGTCATGTAGAATTGTTCACATGGAAACAAAGTTTTGGAAAAAAAATAAAATTTTCATTAAAACACCTAAAAATTTGTGGAAATCAGGAACAAAAGTTTTTATTTGTCAAAAGAAACATCTTAAATTATTTTCTGTTTATTAAAGTTTGTATAATGCAATATGATGTGCAAAAACTGTGTTGAAGTTTTTAGCATCACATTGTTCTTCAAATTGATGTGAGGATCCATCAAAGTAGTGCTAATGTGTAACACTCCTGACACTGTATAGTATCTGTATGGCCTGAAATATTTTATAAACTACATTTTCTAAAACAGTCTTTGTAATTTTTTTTGACAACACATCTATGGCCCTCTCAAAAAAGGCACAGAATTTAGGTGATTTACATTCAATTATATTTTTTAAACCCAGCTTGCATGTTTTTGTAACACTCCTGACACTTTGCTACAGTAACTGTATAGCCTCAAATATATTAATTTGCAAATCACATTTTCTAAAGTAGTTTTTGTAATTTTTGGTGACACTATCTATGGCTATCTCAAAAAGGGGCAAAAAATTGAATTACATTAGTTCAATTTTATTGTTGAGCCTATATTATTTACAATTGATTGTCAGGAGTGTAACATTTTGGTCGAGCTATGAAAACCATGTTTTTATGTACATATTTCTTGAATATGAAGGTTTTTACATCATGATTGCAGCAGTTTGGCTTCAGGAATATATTTTCAGGGCTAAAAGAATACCAACAGACTGATAATTCCGTCAGAAATTTGAATTATTGCCAATTAATTAATTCTGTGTAACACTCCTGATATTGACTATTTAGATAGCTGTAGCAAACATGTTCAAGCAATGGCAAATATTTTTCTTGCTTTTGAGTTCCTATCGCAATGCACTAATAAAATATGAATATTGCCACCTTGGTGTAAAAAAAAAAAATCAAGTTGAATTCTGATGTAACACTCCTGACGAGACAGGATTTCTCATTTCAACCCGCTCTAAAAAAACAACTTTGATATCATGCAAGTTTAATTTTTTCCAAGTTTGGCCCAAATGTTGTTTTTACTAAAAACAGACTGAAATGGATTATTACTGTCATCATTACCTTACAATCCTACACAATCTGGCGACAAGTGATTTTTGGAACATATTTTATTTTTCGCACCATGTAGTCTTCACATGTTCATAAGCAGACTATTAAGGGAAGGGGTATGAACGTTTAGGATACGTCTGAGGTGCTCTCATGTCCCACAAAAAATACTGTCGAAACGCCATAAACGCTCATTCTAGATCCCTTAATCGACTAATATGAAATAATTTGGTACTTAATAATAGCAGATACTTCACAAAATGCCATGAAAACCAATGCAAAACTTTAAAATACAAGTACCTATTTTCTTGTCACGCTAACATGTAACACTGCTGACCATATGGGGAAAAATTGGGCATATTATTTTTTACATAACAGCTATATGACACTACAAATTGCTGTGGTTAAAGGGCCAATCATAACACACTTTTTGAAAGATGAATTTCTTTGCTGGTCTTTTTCATTTGCATAGCAGACATCAAAAACCAAACGGTGCCATTATTTTCTACTTTACCCATATGTAATACACATAAATCATGCATAACTCACAAAGGAAAAATTGGAATCAACTAAAATTTGGGGAATACGGGCTTTTTGTGGATATCTACTGAAACATACCCAAAGTTATAAATAATGAAGAAGGAGGCGGCCTCGAGTTTGCTCGAGCCCCAATCACGTCAAAGTTATAAATAGCTGAAATGCAAATCTGCTGCACATCGCGGTACCACCTTTCGACTAGGGGTCTTCCGGTGAGAAGGTCCAAAAAGGGGTCATTCCATGAGACTGTGGAAAATCTTATCAAAAAGGGGGTCTTTCCGTGAGACTAGGACAAATTTGGGGTCAAAGTATTAAAATAGGTATAAAAAACGGGGTCATTCGGTGAGAAATTTTCAGAAATTTTGAAACAATGGAGTCTGTTGGTGACAGGCAAACAAAAACAGGGTCATTGGGTGAGAAGGAGTTCAGTTAAACAATACAGGGTCATTTGGGTGAGAGGAGTTGAAAAATGGGGGTCAATGGGGTTTTTTTTTTTGGCATTACTCTGGGCCATAATTTAATTTGTTTCTTGAGGTGCATGTGGTGTTTCCAATTTTCTTAAAATCTAAAAATTCTTTATTGCTTTTTGTTTGGCAAATTTTGTGCAAATTTGTCCATGCACGGTTTACTTGAATGCACAAAACACGCGTATTTACGCGTTCAGGCACTTTGTGAACCCATTCAAATCCAAAGTCCCAAAGTCCAACGCGTACAGAATCTTGAAAACGTACGCATTCAAATAATATTGCAAGATTTGAAAAAGAGAAACACCCGATATTGTGTATTTATTCTCGGCTTTTGGCATTTAGGACCTACTCCCAATGTGAAGGGCTATACAAAATACAGTAAACAAGAAAATAATAAAAAATATGATCTGAATCTGAAAACGTATAGTGGTATATGGATGGGTCAGTATATGGGGTTGGTATATCAATGGGTGGTATTTTTGTCTTTTCAACTGGTATAGTCATGGGTGTCTATTCTGTGTTGGTATATGCATCGGTAGTAAAAATCAGGTTTGAAGTGGTATAGACATGGGTCCTACTTCAAAATCTTCGGAGGCACACCCCTACCCAAAAAAATTTGAGTACCCCCCCCCCCCCGGGAGGGCCCGTCACATTTTGTCACATGTTTTAGTAATTGTGAGTCTCAAGACTTTTTAGGCCTAGTTTCAGTGGACCGGTGTAACATTTTAATTTTTGCCAATTGAGTTCGGGTCCTTATTTCTGTTTAAAGCAATGATTTAAATAGTGTAAAAACGATGCACCAAATGGCTTCAATTGGCCTATCATTTTGAAAAATTTTCCATCTCAGGGAAACATCCCCTTAAACACCCCTCGTGTAGTGGATAAACAAGTGGCCATTTTCGCTTCTGCTTTCGACATTTGCAATTTAGGCCCAAAGTTTAACACAATTTATAGGCCAACAATAATCGGTAAAACGTTTTCGACTTTTTAACTGCTCAAAATTATACACAGTAATAGTGACAAAATGGTCCACCAAATTCCAAGTTCTGAGGAACATTCCCTGCGCAGTGGATAAACATATGGCCACTGTCACTTCTGCTTGTGACATTTGCCAAATTATGTTTAACACAATTTATAGGCCTAACATAATAGGGAAAACTTGCCATCCACGAAAGGTTTCATGGACTGCTCATTTCACAAATTTTCAGCTATTTTAAACTAAAATTTTACACATGAATAGTGCCAAAATGGTCCACCAAACCACTTCAATTAGGTCTTCATCTTGCAAAAGTTTCTTACTTCTCAGGGGCATTTTTTACATTTTATTATTTTCTTCTAAAAATGGACCCCCCCCCCCCCCTTCTGACTGCTCTAGATCCGCCACTGCTCCAAAAACACACACATTGTTAAAAATGTCTTCAAAAATAATATTATAAAAATACCTCTTGGGTAATGTTTTGGACCCCTTCAGAGAAAAAAATCACAATTGAAAGGGCCAAAAAAATTTGAAAATTACCCTTCAGCAAAATGTTTAAAGAAAACCCTGCATACTACTACTATCAATAGTTGGGTAAATTTACCATAATTTTAAACAGAAATAATCAAAAAAATGTTGGTCTCCTACCCAAATCAAAATCAAGAACTTCCCACCCCTTTTGTAAATACTAACTCGGGCGACTACTAGTATTTTAATTTAATTTACTGATTTTTCTTTATTCTTGTGAAGTTTACAGAGTTTCCTTATAACAAGTCAAGTCTTGGGATATCTTTTATAGAACATATACATTATACAGGGTGTATCAAAATTAAGTACACAGTTTGAAAAATGCCGCTAGATTAAAAAGTATGAGGTCTTTGGTCAAAATTCTCTAGTTGATAACTTAACCAACATCATGTCATCCTACAGCTGAAAAAGCTGAGTACAAAAAGCAGTTGCGCGAAGTCAATTAGGTATAAATCCCGGTGCTTGTTATTGTTGTGGAGCCAAGAGAATCATGCAGGTGTACAGATCATTTGTCCTCATTGTTAGGGTTCCAATCCTGTGCATGTGTGAGTTACATAACATGTGACTTTGGGTAAATCTGGGCAACTATCTCCTTACATATTCTAGGTTTTACTTGACAAGGAGAATAGCAACATTAAAATGGATACTCCACAGTACATGCCAGAGCAAAGGGCCTTCCTTGTTGCAGTGTACCATCGCACCCAGAGTCCAGCAGAAGTGCTTCGCAGATTCCGTCAGCAGTACCCAAATACACGCGCGCCCCCTTCACATGGTGCTATTTACAAAAATGCTGCGAAGAATCAGATAACTGGAACGAGTCGTAATCTGAACAGAGAACATTGTTGTCGCCCCCGAGCTGGAAGATCGATCTGCTGCTAATATCCTAGCAGTCCGTAACACTCTGCAGGCGGGGCGAGCAGGAGGTCAAACTAGCTGCCGTCGAAATGGACTTGGAATACCATCTGCAACCCTTAACAGAATAACTCGTTTATGACTTGCGATTTCATCCCTATCAGACGACAAGGAGACGTCAACTTCAGCAAGCAGATCACCAACGTCGCACTGTGTTCTGTCAGTGGCTTCTTGCCCGTCCCCTACGTTTCCTGGAAGATTTCATAATTGGCGATGAAGCAGAGTTTGCTTTAAATGTTTTCACAAGTCCTCCTGCAGACCTTGATGAACTTCAGAGACGCATAATTGCACAAGTTGACATTCTCAGGCATAACAGACCTCTCATTAGACGTGGTGTGAACGCCATGTTGAGAAGAGCCGAAATCTGCATACAGAAGAATTGTGGGCATGTGGAAGACCAAGACTAAAACTGTCAATAACTGTAAACAGTAAAGAAAGTGGTGAGACTTTTTTGTGATTTGTAAGTTGTTTTGATTTTTATTGACTTCGCGCAACTGCTTTTTGTAGGCCTACTCGGCTCACAAAAGTAGCCACCAAATCCTTATTATTGGTCACACGCCAGTGATTTCTCAGTTATAGGAGGAGAAGATATTGATTAAGTTATCAACTAGAGAATTATGACCACAGACCTCACACTTTTTAATCTAGCGGCATTTTTCAAACTGTATACTTAATTTTGATACACCCTGTACATTATACATCTTTATTTGTCTGAGCTGAGTATTTGAATGCAAACACCGCTAGGTCATGCTCCCCGCCCACAATATTTTTTTTCCGTAGTTAACAGTTGCATCGCATACCGTACATAATGTACATTAGTATTATGAGGCTAGATTCCACATTAAATGCCATTATTATTTCCTCTTAACAAAAAGAAACAAAATCAGTGCCGCCGACAAGGGGGTTAATGGGGTGTGTTACCCCCGGATCAAGGGTCCTAGGGGGCCCGTAAAAATAAAGAAAACATACATTAATGAGCCCATAAAAGCAAAGAAAAGAGACCCCAGGGGCCTTAAAAAGGGGCCCCGGGCGTTCTTTTTACCCCGGGTCCATAACGGCTCACGGCGGCACTGAACGAAATATATAAAATTCTACCAAGGAATGACCGGGGTTCGGAATCATCAACCTATGGATATACCATAGCTATACCACTATGCTGTGAGTCATTCTGCCAGAAAGGTGTCTGTTTATCATACTTATTGATTACGGAATAAAGCGTAGGCCTATACACAGCGATATATGTGATGCGATCAAGCAAAATCAGTCGGAACTCGGAAATATTAAATTTTCAGTTTCCTATTGGATAGTAAAAAGCATTTACCAACCTGGATTTTGCAGAAATCCCCATTGAAATTGAACAACCAGTTCCAAAGATATAAGCAATTTAAGAGTTTCCCAAACAAGAGGAAACAAAAGGAAAAACTGTCTTTGTTTGGCTATATCTCAAAATCAATATTTCCGAGTTCCGACTGATTTGGCTTGATCGCATCACATATTACTAGTTTTTGAGAAAATTGTGTGGATGAGGCTGTAGATCACAAATTACCCCTTTAATTTGACCTATTTTAATAGATGTACTGGAGGAATAGCTATTAAAATAGCTATTCCTCAGTACATCTATTTAACTTTTGACTCCTAATAAAATCACAAACATCGGCAGCTTTTAATCATGTTAATAGATTGGGCATTCCATGTTCGATGGCCAAATATGACCAATTCCAGAACCCACAGCAGTGTCAAGTAAACAGTACAATGGAACAAGTGAAGAAAATCACTGTGTGTGCACAGAAGCAGACAAACAAATCAGAATTGACTAATTCTGTGAATGTTGCTATCTTCAGTAGATAGCAGATGCCTGTCCCAACACTAGCGCTGCATGGGGTTGCTAAAGCTTAAACGCTTTCCACAAAATGTCAACAGTACCCCACAGATGATGGAAAATTAGTTTTTCAAGTTTCCAAGATTTGTCTTGGCACTTCAGAGCCATACCACGCCTAAAATAGAGAAATGTGGCAGACAACACAAGTTCTGTTGAAATGACAGCAGTGGGTTTTTTTTCAGTTCTTCAATTGAAGAAAAAAATGTACCTGCCTGCAAATTCTGAAATATTTTGTTCTCATCATATCATTAAATTAAAGGTCATATATATTGCTTGGACAACATCATATCATTGGCAATCTAATATTATGAAGACAATGAAAAATTAAAATTATTTGATATCAGAAAGACATTCTTCGTCTTGGCCTTTGCCTTGGTTGTGTTTGTGTGTGTGTGGGGGGGGGGGGTGTACGAAGAACGCATTTGGCTTGATGAATAGGAGCTATTGATATGGTTTGGGCTTATCGTTAGATTACCCCCCAAATAGTACATCAACTCCCATTCCACGCCTATACCAGAATGACTTCAATGTCTTGAGACAATTAGGACAACCACCAACAAGACAGAAAGACCACATGTTGCACTATTCAGGAATGTCTATATAGGTGGCCAAAAAGTCCAGTCATTAAGCACGCTGGAAATGGACAAGAATGACTGGAAAGAGAGTGAGGGGACCCAGGTTCAGGATCAGGCAAGAGAAAGTATAAGAGATGCGCATGCTCCCTCCTAATATTATTTAATTGCCTTGCTTCAAAACAAGAAAGTAGCAACTGCTTAAATTTGTCTGTGATCATGGTGGACATTGGTGGCAGGCCTCTATAATGATACCAATTAGGTTGCACTTCCACGACTATCAAACTTATTCATTGCATGGCAGGAGAGGCAAGAGTGGGGGGGGAGCTTCAAACTCCAACATCAATTCTGTAGGGTTATTTTTACTCCATTTCTAGGGGTAAGTTTTACTAAAAATAAACCCAGCAAAATGTTTTGAAATTATAGTCCCACGTTGTCTAAAGATTCTTTGAAAGTACCCTGTTTTGGGACTATTTTACCCCTACTTGAAAATTGACACTCCCTCATCAGGATTAGGATTATGGTTTAATTAGGGTTAGGCATCAGTGTTAGGGTTAGGATTTTGTTTAGGGTTAGGGCCATTGTTAGGGTTAGTATTTGGGCGATATTATTAAAGGACAGTCACTACTCAGAAGGTATGCATTGGTACTGAGATACTGGCTATTAAAACACTTACTGACTATAGCTATTAAAACCTTATTCTCAGCTACATAATGAGGTTTAATTGGGAGATTTCACCAGCAATTTAATATAACTAGAGATATTAGGCTGTTTTGTGGATTAGGCCTACATAGACAAGAAAGATTTGCTGCATTATAGGCCTATACTGCCCCATACTAGTATGACATAATTTTACATAGGCTATAAACTGTGTCTACATCAGCAATTTTGATGTCAATGTGGATATTTGTCCAGTTGGACATGTGCTCACACAATGATAAATTTGGTTAGAATTCCAAAATCTTACATACCATGAAGATGGTTTGATTAGAAAATGGCTCATAGTTTTGATTGAGCAAGTCATAAAAAAATATTAAAATTCCGTATGATTTTTGAACACACTGTATCCACAGATCCTGATTTCCAGGATCTGTGCTGTATCTCAGCAAGGCAACATTACTCATTATTACAAGTTTGAATTTTTAAAGACTACATGTACAATGTTCTTAGCACATTGGTTTTAATACAAGAAGTTTTGATGGTGGTAAATAAGAGAAGAACAAAATTGTGTACTTTTTGAACCAAATCTTAACTTTTCCACCTATATGACATTTGCAAGAATAGTTTTCTTGGGAATTCCCACTCCTGAAAAAAAAGGTCTATTTATTAGGAATTCTAGAGAATCCACTTTACGGAATGTCCACTCCTAAAAAGAAACAAGTGGTCTTTTTCTTCGGAATTGTTGTGTCTTCTTTAGGGTTTTAAGAATTTTTAAGAATAATGACCCGGGGAGGGGGGGATTCCCTCTCCTAATAAAAAGGGCTCTTTTTTTCATTTTTCTTAGGAATTCCCATGTCTTATTAAGCTTTTGAGAATAATGACCCTTTTGGAGGAATCCCCACTCCTAAAAAAGGGACTTTTTCTTGGGAATTCCCATGTCTTCTTTAGGGTTTTAAGACATATAAAACAATGACCGGTATGTAGAATTTTCACTTCTAAAAATGGGTCTTTTTCTTGGGAATTCCCATGTCTTCTTTAGGGTTCCCAGAGTAATGACAACCACTTTTGGGGTAAAATTTGCACTCCTAAAAAGGGGAAAAGGGGACTAAAGAAGACATGCACATTTTTACCATAAATGTTTGGGAATTCCCAGACCAAAATTTTATCCAAAAAAAAATGGGAATTCCCATTTTGAGAAAAAAAATGCTTAAAAAACTTGGGAATCCCCAGTGACCCTAAAGAAGACAGGCAAATTTTTTGCCAAAATTTTTAGGAATTCCCAAGCCTAAAAAGACATCTTTTTCTTGGGAATTCCCATGTCTTCTTTAGGGTTGTGAGAATAATGGCCACTTTTTTTTGGGAATTCCCAGAGCAAAAAATGGTGAAAAATTTTGGGAATCCCATGTCTTCTTTAGGGGGTGTGCCTTTAATTTCTGGAATAGCCCAATATCAGATAACATAACTTCGTAAAGAATAAGTGTGCAATATATGAATAATACAAAGTACAATATTTTTATCTGATAGGTGTCTGATCTAACATCTGGTATTGGTCATTATGAAATTGGGCTATTCCATTTAAAATCCACACTACCCCTGTGGAAGATTTAGCTAAAGTCTTCCACAGAGAGAGTATGAGTTTCAAATAGAATAGATAGTTGGGTAACTTCCATTTGCAATTGTCACTCCAGTTGTGAAAGATATAGGTAAATCCATTATACAGGGGGAGTATGGGTTTTGAAATGGTTAACTCTGACCAATTACATTTGAAAAACATACTCCCCCTGTGGAAGATATTTCCAAAATCTTCCACAGGGGTAGTGTGGATTTCAACTGGAATAGCCCATTGCCCTTGGTATTTTGAATAATATTTATGTGAAAGAATCACGAAATATATGGAAGTGTTTTTATGTACATGTATAACCATCTAACCTGCGATAAACATTGTGGGCCTCAGGTAATTAGGAGCAATATCGGCTCCCTGTTCACAGAAAAAAACAGAGCGCTGATATATGATTTTGTTTTTATAATCTCCTTTTATTAATGTGCCAATGACCATAATGCGATGTATGATAGGAGCTATATTACCCAGAAGAAAAACAGCAAATGTTTTAAACAGAAAATGGCCATTCATTAATAGGCATTTGGCAATTTGTTATGTTTTCATAGACGAGTGCTAAACATTTAAAGCGCAGCCTGTCGAAGCAGGAACAACCGCTCATATCTATTCGTGTCACATGACCTGGTGGCACATTTCATGGGAATTTAACCCCGATCTTCCCGCGTAAATGTCATGTGCAGACGATATATTATTGAATTATACTTTCTCATAACTGACTGGATAAGTTTAAAGCCAATATCAATATGCGTACCAACATGCCTAGTAACAGGGTTTATAGTCAAGGTTCTTAAATAGTTTGCGTGTCATTATAATGAGCATATTGCATAAGTCTACATGATGAATTCTCTATAGTCGGGGTAGCAGCCGTGGATGGAAACGAAATAATTTAAGCAATGCGATTTTATTAGGTAGTCGAGTAGGAGCCGAGTAGGAGCATTTTCCAATAAACTGCGAGATAGAGCTGATCTTATTTTCGTCGTATTTTTCCATTTGACCAACATACCAAATACTCTAATTGTATTGTAGGAGTTCATTGGTATGTGTGGCCGGGGGAATAGGTATGATATAATTTGTGTACGTGGTTGTACCTGTTCTAAAATAAGGATCTTGAGAGTATTTCACACCAGCATTGCTAGAAAGGTTTACAAAAACTACTTGAATGAGCAACAAATAAAGGTAGAAGGTTAAAGGTAAAATGCTCAGACAGTTTAAAATGTAAGTATTTTGTACGGATCGTCAGAGTATTTCACATTAATTGAATATTGTTAAAAAAGTAAAACTACTCGAATGGGCAGGAACTATTACGATAAGTTATTTATATAGTTATTGCAATAAATCTATTTGCTTGAAGCAACAACTGTGTGTCTGGGCGTGGCTGTCTAGCATAAACTCCTGAGGCAGCCGATGAAAATTTACGCAACGTAATCATGGCAAATCCTTATCTCGTATTATCGATTGTAGCAGCATTAAAACAAAGCATTTCTATGTTTTTTCTTGTCACAAATAGAACATCTGTATAAATAAAAGTGCCCCATAGAATATCACGCATTAGCAAGAGGAATCTACAGATGGAACACCTGTCCTTCAAAGTAAAAATGAAACATTTCTTCTATTTTTACACTTATATATCGATAAAAAATATGGGTAGCAAAGGTGCGATAGTACGTACTGAATGGTATAAATATATAATTTGGCTGCAAATTCCGCACTTATATATTTACATATAAATTTTATTACCACTTTCCTTATGTGATTTCATACAGCAAATCTCAAGATGATTTAAATTGTGAGTTAAGAAGTTGAGTTGTTAATATTTACCAGGTTACATACTATGTCCATTTCTTGAAACGCACAGTAATATTTCTGTCGCGAGAGGTCTATTTAATATTAATTCATTAACTGAAACCATCAAATCAAGGATTCTTGAAACACATTCTCATTTTCAACACAAAGGTCAATCGAGTACATTTATAACTGTATACGTAAATTGTACTCATTAAGGGATTCGTTTTTGATACACCATTTTCATCCCAATAGGGAAGTTTATGTTTGGGTCAGTCACTCAGTCTTGAGTGGTGATAATAAAACTGGTTTTAGCAACCTGCAGTGCAACAATTTGTAATACATTTTAATAACCAATTTACTCAACCGTATAAGATAGCTTATTAATGGCTTAGAAATCGTTGACCTGACATATATAAACTGATAATTATAGTGACATCTAAATCTAATATCTGCCAAGACCAATTGTCATCACTTATTTAATATTAGGAGTAGGAGCATGATTTTGCTTGTGTCATCATAAAACGTGTATTTTGATTCAATTGAAGATATACAACTAGGTATAAATAAGTGGGTATTTAAAAAAAATTAAAGTACACCATATTAATGTTATCACTATATTACGGTATTACTATATTTACCATGAGCGGTATAAGGCCGTATAAAATAAATATTTTGGTTCTCATCCAGAGGTGTTCATGAATTGATACGATAAGGAGGGGGTATTTTTTTTCTTTAATGCAAAATCAGCATTTCGGTCTTTCCCAATGTGCTCGAGGAAAGGAGGAGGACTTTTTTTCTTTTACAAATTTGAGATTCGGAAGAATAAATCATAGAGTACTACAAAAGACATGTACACATATTGTTATGTATAAAGTTTTCCCTTAAGCATTGCAAAATCTAAAAAATAAATAAATACAATTTATAAAAAAAACCCGACAAATCCCAGAAATTCAGGAGGGAAGGGACGAGACCCAAAACATTTTTTTTGCCTAAACGTTCATCAGATTGATATGGCGTGACACGTACTCATAGAAAAGAAACAGTCAAAACAAAAAAGAACAGTTGTTCCAGAACGCCAACCGAATCCTCTTTGTACTTGTAACTCATGAAGAGAGCTCAAATTTCAACATTCCTAATGCAGAAATTTGGTTCCGTCGTGCACTGCTTCAAGTTATTTAATGGGCTACATGTTATCTAATTTGTGTCTCTTTGTAAGATAAAAAGTTAAGTCACGAGTCATGTACTAGTTTGTAGAAAACAGATTGCATATAAAAGAGCACTTGTTCCGGTACGCCAAACGAGCCCTCTTGTAATTCATGAAGAGAGCTCAAATTTCAGCATTTAGAATGCTGAAATCCTGTTCCGTCATGGACTGCTTCAAGTTATTTAATGAGCGAAATATTGCTTAATGTGTGTTTATATGATGAATAGTCGAGTAACTCATCGGTTTGTCAGTAGTGTAAGATGTTATTGTTTATTCAGTCTCGAACAAATAACTGATAAATATTCGGCGGGAATATCTTTTTGTTTGGAAGGTCAAAATAAGTATTGATATTAGATGTTGATGTGATTAACCTTTTTAGCTTTTGTTACTATTAAATGTAAATTGCAGAGAGTACTTCATCCATTCCAAAGGCATGCCATTTTAATGGAGCTACCTTAATGATACATGAATGGCCACTCTTAAATTCAATATAATGTAAATATTTTTACTGGAGTCAGTGAATGTGATATTCGTAATATTTATAAAAGCACAAATTTATTTCAGGAGAGACGTTAATAGGTTATTAATTTTAGAAATAGTTGCCATTTGAATATTGATAATCCATAATGAATAATGCAGTGCTCTGTATTATTTGGAGAAAATCGTTGCTTTATTTCTAAAAATTGTATTTACTCTAACAACCAAGGAGCTCCAGCAAATGCTATTATACCTTGAAATGTACAATGAAACAAAACAGGACATGCTCTGGTATTGTTTTGTATGAATGGGTCATTACGGTAGTATCTTTTAATTCATTTTTATTTCATGTTGCTGTGCTGCCAATTTTACCACACTCATCCATTTTTATTCACAAAATGAATTGCCGTTATATAAAATGAGCCAGGTGTTTTTCATTACAATGCAGCCAGTATTCCATTAGATTTATATTCACGCTAAACATAGAACATTCGAGATACGTTTGGATTTTCCAAACACGTTAAATGTCCGGTTAAAGCAAATAGTCATGTCAGTTTCTGCTGACATTGTCGACAAGTATTTGAACGTAAAAACTATATACGTGTTCAGGATAAAACGTCATATAAGTAGTACATATAAAAAGTGTATCAGGCTATTTACATGTCGGTAACTTTACATTTATATGTCGGTATATCTTTACAAAGCCTTACGGAACACTTTCCTTTTTTATTTTACGAAGGCGAATCCTCCTCATCGTGTGCAGTTGCTAGTCCTAAGTATTGCTTGTCCGAAATCAAGATTAGCTAGTCCAAACATAAAAGGGTTCACTAGTCCGGGAGTTATGGTAGGGAATATGATTTGGGTTAGGCACCAGAATCAAATTTGTACGATCTTTGGATCAATCGTAGATGCTGTTTCGATGCTTAACTAACAACTAATTAATGAGAATTAATGCTGAATTTATATTGGTAAATATCATAACATGGATATGTTATCACAATATTAACAATCGTCAATCAATATTTCATAAATAGTAAGGATCGACCAGGCATTGATGGTCGATCAAAAGATCGGACTAATCTGTTTATATTGCCTTAGGGTAAGGATTTGGACTTGCGCACCTTATCACTAACAAGCCTTAAGTCTAGTTGATGCAGACCCCCCCCCCACATCACACACACACATCCCTAGCCCCCACACAATCAACCCCAACAGCTCCAAGGTCTGGTTTTTTGCCCTTCGTTTTCGAGTGTCAATAGAAAACGGAAAATTTCAAAGATGACAATAGTAATCAGCGTGATATGCTATAAACATAATTGTAAATAAATATAGCAAATTTCTTCTTAGCAAATCCAGAAATAGATGTTACATACCTCGATCAAGACAGTTTCGTGCTAACACTTAGCACTTTCTCAAATTGAATGACCAATTCCTGCACCTCGACGGCTGCTACCTGGCGGAGCGGACGTTGGTGGCGCTGTTTGTCTTAGGACTTGGTCATAAATATGCGGAAGAAAGTAGTTCCCTTGGTCTCTGTTGAGTGTTTTGGCCCCCTTCTTTCTTATCCAGATGGCTTCCTTGATATATCTCTTATTTCTGTTCTGTTCTCTGTCCTTTATTTCTGACTGTTCCCATCCAATAACATGGTTTTCCTCAGAGACATGATCAGTTATTGCCGATTTGTTATCCTCCCCTGTAATGGAGGCATGTCTCTGAGATCTAGTGAAGGCTTTCTTTGAAGCCTTTTCTGCTTCAGTTTTATGTTCTTTCAGTCTGGTGCCGAATAGTCTAGATGTTTCGCCTATGTATGACTTGTCACAGTTGAGACACGGTATTTCGTATACACAGTCTGAAGTTTGGGTTACATCTCGTTTATCTTTTGGATGTACCAAAAATTTTCTTAGCGTCTGATGTGGTTTAAAGGCGGTTCTGATGCCATGTTTATTGAATACTCGCCGTACGCGTTGGGAGAGTCCTTCTTTGTAAGGAAGAACTGCCATCCCCCTAGATTTAGACTCAGTTTGTTTCTTGTCCTGTGGTTTGCTCTTTTTCGGCGTTTGCTTAAAGGCCCATTCCGGATGAACAAACAGCGCCACCAACGTCCGCTCCGCCAGGTAGCAGCCGTCGAGGTGCAGGAATTGGTCATTCAATTTGAGAAAGTGCTAAGTGTTAGCACGAAACTGTCTTGATCGAGGTATGTAACATCTATTTCTGGATTTGCTAAGAAGAAATTTGCTATATTTATTTCATTGACAATCCTGATGAACTTATTTGCGGATAATTGTAAATAATTATGATTTAAATTGGTAAATCATCAAAATGTTATGATTGCCGGCTCCAGAGTATAAACGATAGATATCACGTATTAACTACAGATTGAATCTCGGTGTAATTGTAAGAAGCAAAAAAATCATCTATCAACAAATGGTTACGTCTAAAAAATTTATAAGCATTGATATCTGAAAGAACGAAGTATATATGTGACCGGACACTACGAATCAGCCGTAAAGTCGGCCCGGTCAATTTTGTTTTACTTCGTGTTTAGGAAATTTATACCATTAAGCTTTAAAATGGTATATCATTTGACTTCAAATGATATACAGAGGCGGGGCTATGGTTTGTTGAACTCTGCTCCTTCAACAAAATGGTACCTTTTTTTGGTTCTACGTGTGTTTCTTTTTCCACATTACTGGTAATCAAGTCATTATTGGCGGTCATTTCAAATCATCACCAAGTCAACGAGGTTCAGGAATGTCCTCTCATTGTTAATTGTTGGTTATTGTTCGTACATACCTAGACAAAATAGAATGAAATTTAATGATTCTATAGAAATAGGTAGAAGATTATTATCCTCTTCAGCAATAGGATTATTGATTGGTTTAAACGTTATCAAATGAGAAACATGCCGCGCCTAATTGAGGTAGGCCTACCTATATATAATGAATACGACCTTCACGCACATTGTATCTCAGAATACAATTTGCCGACGCTCACATGTAAAGACTGCACAAAAAGTAACGCAGCTGTTATAAATATGCTTCTAACTAATACTTATTATCACAATATTTACATTTTACGGCGATCAATGTTATTACGCAGGCATTGTGGCACCTAAAACCTTCTATTATCTCCGCGCTGACTTCAGATCAATACAAATAGCTGCAACTTTTAAATTCGGGTATTTTACTTTACAAAAACTCCTGTGTTATTAATATTGAACGAAATTGGACGAATGGGGTATCAAAATGCGCGTAAATTAATCATCCTTATTTTATGTTGAAATATTGTGGAAACAATTATTGGTTCTGAAGCTATAGGCGTGTTTATAACAGCTGCGTTACTTTTTGTGCAGTCTTTATTTCAAACAGTAAGCGTGCACTCAATAAGATATATTACAGCTTCGCAATGGCACATTTATTCAATTTATATCATATGTTTCACCCGTCTGTAGCAATCTCTCTGTTGCAAAGGTGACATAAATTTGCTCACTATGCTTTCAAATGAAACAAGATTAAACGGGTTTCTATTAAAACGTTGGTTGTTTTATCACTCTCGGCGCTGTCAGTGTAACATTTCCTATTGGATGCTTTGTGGCTTTTACATCCCTTACCAACGTATTTACGCGAGTAGAATACAGCTTATATTTTTTATTCTATCTAATTCGCAAAGGTCGCACTTCGTGTAGAATAAGTGTGCAATATATGAATAATACAAAACACGATATTTTATCTGATAGGTGTCTGATCTAACATCTAGTATTGGTCATTATGACATTGCCTATGGTATTTTGAATAATATTTATGTGAAAGAATCATGAAATATATGGAAGTGTTTTTATGTACACGTATATATACCGTCTAACGTGCGATAGACATTTTGGGCCTCAGGTAGTTAGGAGCAATATTAGCTCCCTGTTCGCAGAAAAAAAACAGGGCGCTGATATATGATTTTGTTTTTTATAATCCTTTTATTGTGCCAATAACCACGAATGAAATGTATGATAGGAGCTATATTGCCCAGAAGAACAGCAGCAAATGTTTTAAGCAGAAAATGGCCATTGATTAATAGGTATTTGTCAATTTGTTATGTTTTCATAGACGAGTGCTAAACATTTAAACCAGCCTGTCGAAGCAGGAACAACCGCTCATGTGTCACATGACCTAATGGCACATTTCATGGGAATTTAACCCTTATCTTCCCGCGTAAATGTCATGTGCAGACGATATATTATTGAATTATACTTTCTCATAACTGACTGGATAATTTAAAGCCAATATCAGTTAAGAATTCGAATGCGTACCAACATGCCTAGTTACAGGGTTTATAGTAAATGTTCTTAAATAGTTTGCGTGTCAGTATAATGAGCATATTGCATAAGTCTACTTAATCAGATGAATTCTCTATAGTCGGGGTAGCAGCCGTGGATGGAACGAAATAATTTAAGTAATGCGATTTTATTAGCTGCGGAGTAGGAGCCGAGTACTCGCATTTTCCAATAAACTGCGAGATAGGACTGATCTTATTTTCGTCGTATTTTTCCATTTGGAATCATAAGACCAACATTGTATTGTGGGAGTTCATTGGTATGTGTGGCCGGGGGAATTGGTATGATATAATTTGTGTATGTGGTTGTACCTTTTCTAAATTAATAAGGATCGTGAGAGTATTACACATCAGCATTGCTAGAAATGCTTTCAAAAACTACATGAATGAGCAACAAATAAAGGTAGAAGGTTAAAGGTAAAATGCCCGACAGTTTATAATGTAAGTATTTTAAGGATCATCAGAGTATTTCACATTAATTGAATATTATTTAAAAAAGTAAAACTACTCGAATGAGCAGGAACTATTACGATAAGTTGTTTATATAGTTATTTTAATAAATCTATTTGCTTGAAGCAACAACTGTGTGTCTGTGCGTGGCTGTCTAGCATAAACTCCTGAGGCAGCCGATGAAAATTTATGCAAAGTAATCATAGCAAATCCTTATCTCGTACTATCGATTGTAGCAGCATTAAAACAAAGCATTTCTATGTTTTCTCTTGTCACAAATAGAACATCTGTATAAATAAAAGTGCCCCATAGAATATCACGCATTAGCAAGAGAAATCTACAGATGAACCACCTGTCCTCCAAAGTAAAAATGAAACATTTCTTCTATTTTTACACTTATATATCGATAAAAATATGGGTAGCATATTAAATATATTTATATTTAAATATTATTACCACTTTCCTTGTGTGATTTCATACGGCAAACCTCAAGATGATTTAAATTGTGAGTTAAGAAGTTGAGTTGTTCATATACCAGGTTACATACTATGTCCCTTTCTTGAAACATACAGTAACAATATTATTTCTGTCGCGAGAGGTCTGTTTAATATCAATGCATTAACTGAAACCATCAAACTAAGGATTATTGAAACACAGGCCTCATTTTCAACACAAAGATCAATCGAGTACATTCATAACTGTATACGTCATTGTACTCATTAAGTGATTAGTTTTTGATACACCATTTTCATCCCAATAGGGAAGTTTATGTTTGGGTCAGTCACTCAGTCCTAGGGATGGTAATAAAACTGGTTTTAGCAACATGCAGTACAACACTTTGTAATACATTTTAATAACCAATGTACTCAACCGTATAAGATATATATAAATTGATAATTATAGTGACATCTAAATCTAATATCTGCCAAGTACAATTTCATCACATATTTAATAGGAGTAGGAGTATGATTTTGCTTGTGCATCATAAAACGTGTATTTTGATTCAATTCAAGATGTTAAGTATACAAAAGTGGGTATTTAAAATCAACGTACATAATTCTTACTTTCCCTTGACTGCGTAACATATTTATTTTATTACTATATGATTACTTTATATACCGTGATCGATACATAATATATATAATATATGTTTTTCTTTGCAGTAATTTTGATTTTGACCTTTTGCGTGTCTTCCCCCTTTGCGTTGCGCTAGACCTCGCGCCTTTCAATCTATGTTTTCACGCACGACTCCGCGCGCGACTCCTCGTGCGTTTCTGTGCTCTCCTCTTCCTTTGTTTTCCGGCACGCAAAAGGTCATCACTTGACAAAGGTCTATGACCGAAAATTCGTGTTTAATTTTGCTACGCAAATAAATTGATACAAATGTGGTTTGACACCAAATATTTCTGCTCTTGGACTCTTTTACTTACATAATATATACCAGAGATAAGGCCGTATAAAATAAATACGTTGTTTCGCATCCAGATGATTTTCTTGAATTGATAAGGCAGTGTTTTTTTCTGTCCTCCCTTTCCGCCTTTACTGTAAAATCAGCATTTTGGTTTTCAAATGTGAAATTCTAAGGACTTGGAAATGATCCTTATTCTCTAATGCACTTATTGTTATGTATAAATCTTCCCTACAGCAAGAACGAAAACAATATTTTTTTGGTCTAAACGTTTATCAGATTATTATGGCGAGACATGGACTTGTAGAAAAGAAACAGGCAAAACAGAAAACAGCGTTTGTTCTAGAACGCCAAACGAATCCTTTGTACTTGTAATTCATAAACATGATAAAGAGAGCTCAAATTTCAACATTCCTAATGCAGAAATTCGGTTCCGTCATGCACTGATTCAAGTTATTTTATGGGCTACATGTTATCTAATTTGTGTCTCTTTGTAAGATAAAAAGTTAAATTACGAGCCATGTAGTAGTTTGTAGAAAACAGATTGAATATAAAAGAGCACTTGTTCCGGTACGCCAAACGAACCCTCTGTGCGCTTGTAATTCATGAAGATAGCTCAAATTTCAGCATTTAGAATACATAAATCCTGTTCCGTCATGGACTGCTTCAAGTTATTTAATGAGCGAAATATTGCTTAATGTGTGTCACTATGATGAATAGTCGAGTAACTCATCGGTTTGTCAGTAGTGTAAGATGATATTGTTTATTCAGTCTCGAACAAATTACTGATAAATGTTCCATGGGAATATCTTTTTGTTTGGAAGGTCAAAATTAGTATTGATATTAGATGTTGATTCGAATAACCTTTTTAGTTTTTGTCAGTATTAAATGTAAATTGCAGAGAGTATTTTATCCATTCTAAAGGCATGCCATATTAATGGAGCTACCTTAATGATACATGAATGGCCACTCTCAAATTCAAGATAATGTAAATGTTTTTCACTGGAGTCATTGAATGCGATATTCGTAATATTTATAAAAGCACAAATTTATTTCAGGAGAGAAGATAATAGATTAGTAATTTCGAAAAATAGTTGCCACTTGAATATTGATAATCCATCGTTATGCAGTACTCTGTATTTGAAAAGAAAACACCCCAACATTTTGCTTTATTTCTAATAATTGTATTTACGGTAACACCCAAGGAGCTCCAGCAAATGATATTATATGTATAATGATAAAAACAGGACATGTTCTGTTTTTTGTATGAATGGGTCATTGTTATCTTTAAATTATTTTTCACTTCATGTTACTGTACTGCTAATTTTACCACACTCATCCATTTTTACACAAAATAGATTGCCGATAATATAATGAACCAGGTGTTTTTCATTGCAATGTAGCCTGTATTCCATTAGATTTATATTCACGCTAAACATAGAACATTCGAAATACGTTTGGATTTTCCAAACACGTTACATGTCTGGTTAAAGCAAATAGTCATGTTAGTTTTTGCTGACATTGTCGACAACTATTCGAACGTAAAAACTACGTGTTCAGGATAAGACGTCATATAAGTAGTAAAAGTGTAGTCGGCTATTTATATGTCGGTAAGATCTTTACAGAGCCTTACGCGTAACACGTTTCTGGGTAATTTTATTTGTGCAGACTTTATTTCAAACAGTAAGCGTGCACTCAATGAGATATATTACAGCTTCGCAATGGCACATTTATTCAATTTATATCGTATGTTTCACCCGTCTGTAGCAATCTCTCTATTGCAAAGGTGACATAAATTTGCTCACTATGCTTTCAAATGAAACAAGATTAAACGGGTTTCTATTAAAACGTTGGTTGTTTTATCACTCTCGGCGCTGTCAGTGTAACATTTCCTATTGGATGCTTTGTGGCTTTTACATCCCTTACCAACGTATTTACGCGAGTAGAATACAGCTTATATTTTTGTTCTATCTAATTTGCAAAGGTCGCACTTCGTGAAGAATAAGTGTGCAATTATGAATAATACAAAGCACGATATTATAAACAGATAGGTGTCTGATCTAACATCTAGTATTGGTCGTTATGATATTTCCTGTGTTATTATGAATACTATTTATGTGAAAAAATCACGAAATATTTGAAAGTGTTTTTATGATCATATGTATTACCGTCTAATCTGCCATATTCTCTGTGGGCCTCTAGTTAGGAGCAATATTAGCTCCTTGTTCACAGCAAAAACAGAGCGCTGATATATAAATTGTTTTTATAATCTTCGTTTATTGTGCCAATAACCACGAATGCAATGTATGATAGGAGCAATAATTGCACAGAAGAAAAGCAGCACATGTTTTAAACAGAAAATGGCCATTGATTTATAGGCATTTGGAAATTTGTTGTGTTTATATAGACGAGTGCTAAACATTGAAAGCGCAGCCTGTCGAAGCAGGAACAACCGCTCATAGCTATTCGTCTCACATGACCTGGTGGCACATTTCATGGGAATTTCACCCTTATCTTCCCGCGTAAATGTCATGTGCAGACGATATATATATATATATATATATATATATATATATATATTATATATTAAAATTTTACATTGAAACTGACTGGGTAAGTTTAAAGCCAATACCAGTTAAGAATTCGAATGTGTACCAACATGCCTAGTTACAATGTTAATATAATAAAGGTTCTTAACTAATTTGCTACTACTACTACTACTACTACTACAAAGTTCTTAGGGCGCAATTCGCAAAGAAAGCATCGTTGCGCTTACAGTAAAAAACAAATACATAAGAAAACCAGTTCATAATAAAACAGTTCAGAATAAATAAGTTTTGAGTCTCTGTTTGAAAAGAATGACCGATGGCGAAAGTCTGATTTCTGTTGGTAATGAGTTCCAGCGCTTAACACCAGCTACAGGGAAACGACGATCACCGGCGACACTGATGGATCTATCAGCCAGGAGACGCGTGGTGTCATTACTTGATCTGAGAGTCCTTTGAGGAATATAAGGAGTCAGTTTGTTGGAGATGTACTTCGGAGCAAGGTTGTTGAGAGACTTGTAGATATACAGAAGAATTTTGAAACTGATGCGTTTATCAATGCTGAGCCAGTGGAGAGATGAGACTAATGGGTGAGCTTCGACTCGACGCCCAACAGCAAAGATGACACGCGCGGCGGAGTTCTGAAGTCTTTGGAGACGGCTTATGTCTTTTGCAGAGAGCTGAAGGAAGAGTGCGTTACAATAGTCGAGCCTGGAGAGTATCAGTGCTCTTACTGCATGATGGCAGGTCTCTTGATTGATGTAACACCGGATACGCCACAAGTTCTTTATCTGGAAGAGCGTATTTCTGCGGAGAATGTTAACATGGGCAGTAAGAGACATGTTGGAATCAAAGTGACAACCCAGGTTGCGAATGACAGAAGACAGATTGATAGTGGAGTCACCGATGGTGAGTTGAATGTTCTGTATGTCCAGGAGCTTGAGATTATGATTTGATGCTGCAATGAAAAATTCAGTCTTGGAGTCGTTGAGTTTCAGATAATTGGCAGTGAGGCAAGATTTTATGTCAGCAATGCAGCATGATATCTTGTTTAATGCCTTGATGATGTCGTCAGGATTACGCGGGTTAAAAGCAGCATACAATTGCGAGTCATCTGCATACTGATGGTAATCGATGCCGTGTTTCCTCGCAATTTCACCGATGGGCTTGGAATATGTGGTGAACAAAAGAGGTCCGAGGACTGATCCTTGTGGCAGTCCGAAATCAGTGGTAACTGGGTCTGACATAACATATTGCTTAACATATTGAATAAGGTTATTTAATCTGATGAATTCTCTGTTGTCGTTCGTAGCAGCCGTGGATGGAAACGAAATAATATAAGTAATGCGATTTTATTAGCTGCGGAGTAGGAGCCGAGTACTCGCATTTTCCAATAAACTGCGAGATAGAGCTGATCTTATTTATTTTCGTCGTATTTTTCCATTTGGAATCATAAGACCAACATACCAAATACTCTAATTGTATTGTGGGAGTTCATCGGTATGTGTGGCCGGGGGAATAGGTATGATATAATTTGTGTATGTGGATGTACCTGTTCTAAAATAAGGATCGTGAGAGTATTTCACACCGGCATTGCTAGAAAGGTTTTCAAAAACTACTTGAATGCGCAACATGATAAAGGTAGAAGGTTAAAGGTAAAATACTCAGACAGTTTATAATGTAAGTATTTTTTTAAGGATCATCAGAGTATTTCACATTAATTGAATATTGTTAAAAAAAGTCAAACTACTCGAATGAGCAGGAACTATTACGATAAGTTATATAGTTATTTTAATAAATATATTTGCTTGAAGCAACAACTGTGTGTCTGTGCGTGGCTGTCTAGCATAAACTCCTGAGGCAGCCGATGAAAATGTACGCAACGTAATCGTAGTAAATCTTTATCTCGTATTATCGATTGCAGCAGCATTAAAACAAAGCATTTCTATGCTTTTTCTTGTCACAAATAGAATATCTGTATAAATAAAAGTGCCCCATAGAATATCACGCATTAGTAAGAGAAATCTGCAGATGGAACACCTGTCCTCCAAAGTAAAAATGAAATATTTCTTCTATTTTCACACTTATATATCGATAAAAAATATGGGTAGCAAATGTGCGATAGTACGTACTGTATGGTATAAATATATAATTTGTCTGCAAATGCCACATTCACAAATTGTATCACCACTCTCCTTATGTGATTTCATACGGCAAAGCTCAAGATGATTTAAATTGTGAGTTAGGAAATTGAGTTGTTCATATACCAGGTTACATACTATGTCCATTTCTTGAAACGCACAGTAATATTTCTGTCGCGAGAGGTCTTGTTGAATATTAATGCATTAACTGAAACCATCAAACCAAGGATTATTGAAACACAGGTCTCATTTTCGAATTGCATTCTGAATACGAAGAATGTCTTTCTGATATCAAATAATTTTCATTTTATGAAATTCACGATCATCATCATCATCATCAGCCCATATCATCCCACTGCTAGGTAAAAGCCTCTCCCAAATTCTGCCAATTTCTCCTGTCTCCTGCAATTCCTGTCCAGGCTGTTGTTCCCAGGTAGCTGACCAGCTCATCTCTCCATCTAGCTCGAGGTCTTCCTCTTTTCCTTACTCCATATAACGGTTGCCACTCTGTTGTGAGCTGACTCCATCTTTCATCTGTTATCCTACTCAGATGTCCAGCCCACCTCCATTTAATTCTTTTTACTGTTGTTAACACATCCTTTACTCTTGTTTGTTCCCTAATCCAGCTGTTCTTTTTCCGGTCTCTCCTTGTATACCCCAGCATCATCCTTTCCATACTTCGTCGTGAAATTCACGATATAATACAAATTTTATGACAAATTATTAAAATTTGATATTTTCACATTTACGAGATATAGCAGTCCTCGAAGTAAATTTTATAAATTTAATAATATAGTCTTAAAGTGTATGTAGCTGGGAGGAAAAGCCGACGATCAATTGAGAATTTTGACCTTTCATATTGAAGATATGGATTTTTTCCCCCAAAAAGACCCAATTTTCAATTGGGCTTTTCATCCACCTACATACACTTTAGGTAGAAATCATCAGATTTATAAAGTTTACTTCGAGTACTGTTAAATATCAAAATATCTATTTTTAATGATTTGCCATAAAATGTGTATTACATTGCGAATTTCAAAAATTATTTGATATCAGAAGGCCATTCTTCGTATTCAGAATGCAATTCGATATGTCTGATGTGCTCAAATGTCCCACAATAAATACTGTCCAAACGTTCATACCCCTTCCCTTAAGGGATTAGTTTTTGATACACCATTTTCATCCTAATAGGGAAATTTATGTATGGGTCAGCCACTCAGTCCTGAGGGATGGTAATAAAACTGGTTTTAGCAACCTGCAGTGCAACAATGTGTAATACATTTTAATAACCAATTTACTCGACCATATAAGATAGCTTACTAATGGCTTAGAATTCGTTGACCTGACATATATAAATTGATAATTATAGTGACATCTAAATCTAATATCTGACAAGTCCAATTTCATCACTTATTTAATATTTTCAGAGGAAGAGTATGATGTTGCTTTTGCTTTTGTACTAATAAAACGTGTATTTTGATTCAATTCAAGATGTTAAGTATACAAAAGTGGGTATTTAAAATCAAAGTGCACGATTCTTACTTTCCCTTGACTGGGTAACATAATTTTATTTTATTACTATATGATTACTTTATATACCGTGATTGGTACATAATGTATACCAGTCTAGAGGTAAGGCCGTATAAAATAAATACTTTGGTTGTCATCAAGAAGACTTTCATGAATTGATGAGAAAAGTTGGTTTTATTTTCCCTTTTTTCCCTTTAATACAAAATCGGCATTTTTGTCTTTTCGAACAGTGCTCAAGGAAAGGAGAATACTCGTTTTCTTTTCCAAATGTGAAATTCTAAGGACTTGGAAATGATTCTTGTTCTCTAATGCACTTATTGTTATGTATACATCTTTCCTACAGCAAGGACCAAAAGAAAATTTTCGGCCTAAACGTTTATCAGATTATTATGGCGAGATATGTACTTGTAGAAACAGTTCAAACAGAAAACAGCGTTTGTTCCAGAACGCAAAACGAATCATCTTTGTACTTGTAATTCACAAAGAGAGCTCAAATTTCAACATTCCTAATGCAGAAATTCGGTTCCGTCATGCACTGCTTCAAGTTATTTAATGGGCTACATGTTATCTAATTTGTTTTTCTTTGTAAGAGAAAAAGTTAAGTCACGAGCCATGTACTAGTTTGTAGAAAACAGATTGAATATAAAAGAGCACTTGTTCCGGTACGCCAAACGAACCCTCTGTGCGCTTGTAATTCATGAAGAGAGCTCAAATTTCAGTATTTAGAATGCAGAAATCCTGTTCCGTCATGGACTGCTTCAAGTTATTTAATGAGCTAAATATTGCTTAATGTGTGTCACTTTATATGATGAATAGTCGAGTAACTCATCGGTTTGTCAGTAGTGTAAGATGATATTGTTTATTCAGTCTTGAACAAATAACCGATAAATGGTCGGCGGGAATATCTTTTTGTTTGGAAGGTCAAAATAAGTATTGATATTAGATGTTGATGCGAATAACCTTTTTAGTTTTTGTCAGTATTAAATGTAAATTGCAGAGAGTATTTTATCCATTCAAAAGACATGCCATATTAACTGAGCTGCATTAATGATACATGAATGGCCACTCCTAAATTCAAAATAATGTAAATATTTTTCACTGGAGTCATTGAATGCGATATTCGTAATATTTATAAAAGCACACATTTATTTCAGAAGAGGAGATAATAGATTAGTAATTTCGAAAAATAGTTGCCACTTGAATATTGATAATCCATATTTATGCAGTGCTCTGTATTTGAAAAAAAAAACCATTTTGCTTTATTTCTAATAATTGTATTTACGCTAACACCCAAGGAGCTCCAGCAAATGATATTATATGTATAATGATAAAAACAGGACATGTTTTTTGTATGAATGGGTCATTATTATCTCATCCATTTTTACACAAAATGGATTGCCGTTATATAAAATGAGCCAGGTGTTTTTCATTACAATGCAGGTTGTATTCCATTAGATTAATATTCAGCTAAACATAGATCATTCGAGATACGTTTTGATTTTCTAAACACGTTACATGTCTGGTTAAAGCAAATAGTCATGTCAGTTTTTACACAAGTAAAAGTGTATTCGGCTATTTATATGTCGGTAAGATCTTTACAGAGTAACACGTTTTTGGGTAATTTTATTTTACAAGATTAGCTACTCCAAAACATAAAAGGGTTGACTAGTCCGGGAGTTATGGTAGGGAACATGCTTCGGGTTAGGCACCAGAACCAAATTTGTTCGATCTTTGGATCGACCGTAGATACTTTTTCGATGCTTGTTATTTGTGAACGACTGTCTGTTCAATTAGCATAGATTCTTGTATTTTTAAGATATTTGAAAAAATAAAAAATTTTGGTCAAAGTCATCAAAAAATTAATCATCCTTATTTTTATGTTGAAATATTGTGGAAACAATTATTGGTTCTGAAGCTATAGGCGTGTTTATAACAGCTGTGCTACTTTTTGTGCAGTCTTTCTTTCAAACAGTAAGCGTGCACTCAATGAGATATATTACAGCTTCGCAATGGCACATTTATTCAATTTATATCATATGTTTCACCCGTCTGTAGCAATCTCTCTGTTGCAAAGGTGACATAAATTTGCTCACTATGCTTTCAAATGAAACAAGATTAAACGGGTTTCTAGTAAAACGTTGGTTGTTTTATCTCTCTCGGCAATGTCAGTGTAACATTTCCTATTGGATGCATGCTTTGTGGCTTTTACATCCCTTACCAACGTATTTACGCGAGTAGAATACAGCTTATATTTTTTATTCTATCTAATTCGCAAAGGTCGCACTTCGTGTAGAATAAGTGTGCAATATATGAATAATACAAAGCACGATATTATAAACAGATAGGTGTCTGATCTAACATCTAGTATTGGTCGTTATGATATTACCTGTGCTATTTTGAATTATATTTATGTGAAAGAATTACGAAATATATAAAAGCGTTTTATGTACATGTATTACCGTCTTATCTGCCATATTCACTGTGGGCCTCTAGTTAGGAGCAATATTAGCTCCTTGTTCACAGAAAAACAGAGCACTGATATATAAATTGTTCTTATAATCTTCGTTTATTGTGCCAATAACCACGAATGCAATGTATGATAGGAGCAATAATTGCACAGAAGAAAAGCAGCAAATGTTTTAAACAGAAAATGGCCATTGATTCATAGGCATTTGGAAATTTGTTGTGTTTTCATAAACGACTGCTAAACATTGAAAGCGCAGCCTGTCGAAGCAGGAACAACCGCTCATAGCTATTCGTCTCACATGACCTACTGGCACATTTCATGGGAATTTAACCCTTATCTTCCCGCGTAAATGTCATGTGCAGACGATATATATATATTATATATTAAAATTTTACATTGAAACTGACTGGGTAAGTTTAAAGCCAATACCAGTTAAGAATTCGAATGTGTACCAACATGCCTAGTTACAATGTTTATATAACAAAGGTTCTTAACTAATTTGCTTAACATATTGAATAAGGTCATTTAATCTGATGAATTCTATGTTGTCGTTCGTAGCAGCCGTAGATGGAAACGAAATAATTTAAGTAATGCGATTTTATTAGTTGCGGAGTAGGAGCCGAGTACTCGCATTTTCCAATAAACTGCGAGATAGAGCTGATCTTATTTTCGTCGTATTTTTTTTACAATTTAAAGACCAACATACCAAATAGCCTACTATAATTGTATTGTAGTTGTGTATTGGTATGTGTGGCCGGGAGAAGTGGTATGATCTAATTTGATTTATGTGTGTGTGTGTACCTCTTCGCAAATAAGAATCATGAAAGTATTTCACATTAGCATCGCTAGAAAGGTGTTCAAAAATACTTGAATGAGCAACAAATGAAGGTAAAAGGTTAAAGGTAAAATGCCCGACAGTTTATTATGCAGGGTTTAGATCGTCAGAGTATTTGACATTAAATGAATATTGCTTAAAAAGTAAAATTACTTGAATGAGTAAGAACTATTACGATAAGTTATTTCAATATAAACTGTATGAATATGCGTGGCTGTATAGCATAAACTCCGGAGACAGCCGATGAAAATGTATGCAACGTTAATTTAGCAATCTCAAATTGCCTTATCCTCAGCCTACTGCACTAATTGCATGAGTCATTATTATGGAATTTTGAGAACAAAGTACAAAATATGGTTCGAGCATGTATTTAAACAAATTTATTCACCAATCTCTGCACTCGAACACATGATAATGAGACAAATGAAAGGGAATAATCAGATATAATTAGGGTGATTACGTAACTGATGCATGCTTGAACCATCATTTGTACTTGGTTCTCAATACACACAAAATGACTTAGGCAATTTCGAATTTTTTCTGCTTACAATACACAATTATTCGTTACCATGCAAAACTACGTAATTTTCATAAAATGTGAACACTGATGGCGCTATTTATCTTAATATCAGATAGCAATGAAATTTGCACAAAAAAAACTTGTTATCATGAAATGTTAGTAATGATTTTATTAGTAAAGTGTGCGGAGGCGTGCGGATCAATGTCTAGGCGTTGTGCCTGTGCGTATCGCACTGTAAATCACTGTGCTTTCTTTCTTTCTTTCTTTCTTTCTTTCTTTCTTTCTTTCTTTCTTTCTTTCTTTCTTTCTTTCTTTCTTTCTTTCTTTCTTTCTTTCTTTCTTTCTTTCTTTCTTTCTTTCTTTCTTTCTTTCTTTCTTTCTTTCTTTCTTTCTTTCTTTCTTTCTTTCTTTCTTTCTTTCTTTCTTTTTCTTTCTTTCTTTCTTTCTTTCTTTCTTAGTATAATATTCATGCACAAAACAGTGGGGAATTTTAGCGGTTCGATAAAACAGGCACGCTGTTTCCTTGCACACAACGGGCTGTAGACAAATCCAACGAGCCAAGTCATGGTCAGGATTTGTTCGGCCATTATTGGGTCCCCGGCGCACCTAACTGGTGTTGTGACTGCCCAATTGGGTGGATTAAAACCCGCTCAAAAATCGATGTTATATTGTATTGTAAACTTTCATCATTATTTTTTTACGTGTAACACGGTTGATGGAGTGCAGTTTAAAATTCCCGCATCATTTCACATTTTTTGGTGGGATTTACTCAGCGGGACCCAGTTATGGCTGCTATGTGAACATGTGATAGACTACTACGTTGTTTTCAATGGCGTAACCGGGAGTTTTATTTCCATTACAAACCATGAACAGACCTAACATATTGTATTGTTTGACAATTGACTCCTATGGACTCAGGTGCAACTTTTAAAACTCCCTCTTTTTTACATAATGAACCATTGTGACCAAACGCAATAATGTGTGACACTACAAATTGGCCCGGATTTGTAAAACAAATAAGGTTACTAATAACTTTTTACAATTTTACATTTCGTTAAAAATGTTTCGATTTATTTCAAAAAGCATTAGGGGGAACTTATAAGTTGTGCACCCTATGGTTGACAAATGGGGACCAAAATTTGGCTTTGCCCCCTCACAAAGGGCTACGCTTCTGGTTGTTCTAATTCATATTTAACGTATTTTCAAATCTTCCAACAGTTAGCGCTAAATCTGATCACTCTTTTACCTCTACATTCTCTCTTTACAATCCATGGCAAGTAAATGTTAACGAAACATGGCGACTCCCTTGCCATTCTGGAAGGAGGCGCATTGTATAGTAGATTCCACATCTAATATATCTGTGTATCATAACAGAATACAAATATTTTGTTTCAGGCGACTGCAACCGTATAGGTCTAGCCATTTCCGGTACAACCAATATCTAAAAAAAGTATCAGAAATGTGGCCCAACAATTCATGAAGAAAAAAAGAGAAATCTCTTATGGTGTATATCCCTTTTTTCAACGTTACCCCCTAAACAAACACAAACACCCACAAACCAACGAACAAACAAATGCAACAGCAACCAAAAGCTGTTATTGCACAGACCGCGTAGGCGTTTTTCCAATTTCTGCCGAGACAAACCTTTTCTTAGCCTAATATCGTATCGACCAACTTTAATTATTCCACCGTTGAATTTCATACTACGACACGACTGTGGCAATAATGTCTTTGACAAAGTTAATGTTCCAAAATAAATCGTTCTTTCAATGTTGTCCAATAACCCGCATCAAATTTGATTTGAATATGGATGCCCAAATGTAAATGGGACCGCTATATTGATGTATAAAATACATTTGATAACGAACTGTTGAACATGCTTTAAGTCATGCATGCACTAATTTTGTATGCATGAAAATATTTATAAAAAAATACTTTTAACACATGTTGCAAATATGATATAAACACTATTACAAATTACTCATACCGTTCACATGTTAAATGTAATGCATGTAAAGTGCAGCATTGGCCAACGAAAATTGGGTCAAGGGCTGCTTGAAAGTATTTTGATATAATAGCAAAGTATTCTTACCTGGCAAGACATAAAAATACACGTATATCAAAAACTATTCCATTTTGTACAGTTGTGTAAGTTCATACGTGCAGGTAGTAAACAAGAAGTAAAACAGCTTGCTGAAATCAGTGAAACCAACTGGCAACTCTAGTAGAAGATCTTCTAGAAACACTGATCTCAGCAGCATCTCACACACCATCACCCACTGAGGAAGGAACCAGTTGGTTCTGAAATATTTGGGAAAATAACCTGGTGAGTGCAGTTGAAAGTTTTATTCTTTTTACTTCTTATTCCATTTTAGTATATTTGAATCGGTTGTTGAGGTTTACGAGATAGCTCGCTGACTGTTCAACTTCAAGTACGTGGAATTTAGTAAAAATAACCTTTTTTAATAAAACAATGAAAAGCATGGGTCTGCATTAATTGAACGCACATGTTTATTAACTACAGTGGTTTTACATTGGAATCTTTATATCAATATACGTATTTGGTTTCTGACAGGTGGTAGATATACATGTGAAGAAAGACAACAGCATAACAATGTCCATATATTTCGAAATCAAAATTTATTTCACAAAGAACCTGACCTTGAAAACGTAATTTTGGGTAATTGCGAAAATAGCAGTATTGATTTGAACTATGTAATTTTTTAATCGTAATGATAATGTGTGCTCTGTGTTTATAAACTGCATTTTTTGCTAACTCTAATATACATATATAGTAAATGATTATAATTGTTTTCTATAAAAAAATAAAATATGACCATATGAAGACCTGAGCGCAAGAAGACCGTAAGTCCACTTGGCCCCTCAACATGTATACACGCAAGTTGCGTATAGTTTGGTAATGTTTTATACAGGTTCAGGGGCCAAAACAAATCTTTCACAACCTTTCATGATGTTTTCACCCTAGAACATGCATTAAACATTATAAAAGCCTAAGAAACTATACGTAACTTTAGTGTATACACGTTGAGGGGCCAAGTGGACTTACGGTCTTCTTGCGCTCAGGTCTTCATATGTCTTTTTGGTAATGCACTCAATCCCGCAGCACTCATGTTCAATACAACTTCTTAAATATGGGATTACAAACAGTATAACATTTTTTGGTTTGTGCTTTAGGATTTATTTCAATAGTAAGTTTACAAATAGGCAGGTGCAAAAATGTACACTAAGAAATATTTCTTCTATTTTTACACTATACTCATTATATTATGGGCTGCAAAAAGCGATAGTACTGCATATAGTATAAATATAATTTGGCTGCAAATTTCGCATTTATTTACATTTTATCACAACTCTTCTTATTCCATTTTATACGACAAAGTTCAATCGTCAATATTTAATTTTACATTGTTAGTTGGGGTTGAATTTTTCATACACCAGGTTACACATGACGTATAACATAAGGATTCTTCCGCGAGAGCTCTGTTTAACATGTTTAAATTAAAAATAAAGCTAAATAAAATAAAATCATAAGTCTCATGTTCAATACAAAGAACAACCAAGTATATTTGAAGACCTGAGCGCAAGAAGACCGTAAGTCCATTTCGCCCCTCAACATGTATACACTAAAGTTACGTATAGTTTCTAGGGGTTTTATAATGTTTAATACATGTTGCAGGGTGAAAACATCATGAAAGGTTGTGAAAGATTTGTTTCTGCCCCTGAACATGTATAAAACATTACCAAACTATACGAAACTATACGTAACTTGAGTGTACACATGTTGAGGGGCCAAGTGGGACTTACGGTCTTCTTGAGCTCAGGTCTTCAATAAATGAAACCCTGTAAATTGAACCCATAATTGAGATATGCTTTTTTTTTTTGATAAAAAGTTATTCCAAATAGGGAAGAATATGTATCGGTCAACTCAGTCCTACGGGGCCGTAAATTACACTGGTTTTAGCGACCTGTGATTCAATATTTGTAATACATTTTAATAACCACTTTACTCGACCATATAAAGATAGCTTATTAATGGATTAGAAACCGTTGACCTTGTATATAAATTGCTTATAGTGAGTTTTAAATCTAGTATCTCCCAAGAGCAATTTGGATTTATTATTACTTATATTTTTTGTATTTTGAGAATTTGAGTATATTTTGCTTGTGTAGTCATAAAACGTGTATCACTTGTACTTATTGATGTTAATTTGGCACTAAAGGTCACTTTTAAAATATAAATACAAGTACTTCATTGCTTCCTCACTCGTGTTCGTTGATGACTATAACGTTATTCCATGATCGGTATGTAATATAAAGCAGTCTTGACATTAGAAAAATCATCAGATAGTTAGTATGGCACTTGTAGAAAACCAGAATTAAAAGGCCGGTCTGTTCCTTATAACGTCAAAGGAACCGTATTTGCAGTTCATAAATAGAGTTCAAAATCCACCTTTCCTATATTGCAGAGATCCGGTTATATCATATGCACAGCTTCAAGTATTAAATATGCTACATTTTACTTAATTTGAGTCTCCTTGTATGCTGAATAGTCGTAACTCGTCGGTTTTGACCCTAAGTGTGGGATGATATATTCGTCAGTCTTGAACAAATAACCAATAAATATTCCATGGAAAACCTTTTGGAAGGTCATACTAACACTTGATATCTATAGATGTTGATGAAAATTACCCTTTTCGCTATTGCCATTATTATATAGCACAGAGACGAAAACCTTGCGACTACTTGTCTTGTCAGAAAACGTACTAGTTAAGTGGACTGAGTCACTCATGTGAAAGAAGGTCTTGTCTTTAATATACAGTGTATGGATTTCATTTGGAATAGACAAATATGTATATGACACGCTTCTATAAAACACGGAACATGTCGGTATATATTTATATTTTAAAACTCATAGCGAGACCGATAAAATAATATTTGGGCATAAAGCATCCAATTTATCATTATTATGTTTTGGATCCAATGTTTTACATTATTATGTTTTGCTGAATCCAAGTGTGTAAAAATATTAGATCCAAAACATAATAATGATAAAATTGGATGCTTTACGCCCAATATTTATTGGTCTCGCTCTGAGTTTTAAAATATTGTACTCGTTTTAAACTCATAGCTCTATCAATACATATGGGCTCAATCGATCCAATTTTATATCACACTTGGACTCACCAAAACATAATAATGATATGGGTTTACAAAATACGGACTATAAAATAATTTGTTAGAGTCAGTGATCGTGAAACTCATAGATTTTTATAAAAACACAACATTAAATTCAGAAGAAAAAGGATTATTGAATTCAACTTGCCACTTCGATATTGGAGAAACTCCTTTTTCCTCTCTCTCAGAATAAGTGTCTTTACATATCAGTCAAAGATCTAATTAGCAAATGGTATTCGCCGTAGCAGAAATGATGTAACATGGTTAATTACCATAATAGCGATAGGCGAGGACTATTATTCCTAGAATTACTATCCCTGTGTTTATGTTTATTCTTTGATAATCAAGGGTGCGATGCAAAGTTACATGCACCGTACGTCAAGTACACTGCAAAAACAGTGTTTAGAAAGTGAAGGCAAGAATGTATTTAGAAACGTTATGTTTAGAATATGGATGTCATATGTTTAGAAATTGAACACCATCACTGACCAATGTTCAGAAATTTAACACATGATGTTTAGCTTCTACATAATATGTTTACAACGTGAAGGCAAATTGTGTATAGCGCAATGCATTCAAAAATTGTTTTCAACTATTGCTATGGTGATTACTCCTGTTACATCACTACTTCTACAGCGAAATATCCTGAAACGTGTTTACTCATCAGCACAAGTAGGCCTATACTAAACAAATTGATAAAAAATATATATATGGGTTTTACAGAAACTTTGGTTCAAGGCGTCAGGCTGGGTTTTTTTTTCTCTCACTCGCTTCTTTAACCTATTGTTTAGGTACAACTCAGATATTCTGATGGTTAGCCACTCTTGACACCTCTGTCATCTTGCGCTCATAAGTTAAGTTGCTTTTAAGATACGGAATTGAAACTTAGGAAACAGTTACAAGAAGGATGAATTAATATTATCTGAAGAAATGACATTGTTTTGTTGGACCATCACAAAATGTGGTTCATATTCTACATTTTATGGGACACCTTGTATATATCTATATAGTGCCCGCAATAAGCAAAAGCAATCTGCACCACAGGTAGCAACTGTGCAGACTCAGCATGCAGATCCCTCGCTGCAATGCAATACACCCACAAACAGTCATATAATATGTATATGACTGCAGACAACGTATTCTCACTACAGTATTAGTTTGCCTAGACTCAAATCAATCAATTTTGCTAGTAAATATCACGTGGTTCAAGTACATGTTCCGTTACATTATGACCATGTAGGTGGAATGATTTTTACGGAAACTCTTGGCTGAAACAAACTATGGTATAGACTGTGTTTCTTTGCACACATGGTCTATGTTTATTGGCCATGATGATTATCAATATAGATATGTTTTTAAAAATCCTGATGGATCAATTTAGTGTTATTATAGAACAGCCCGAGAAATTGTAACAATCCTATTAAAATGACCATTATATATCTGTTAATATCATGTTGTTGTGATGGCAATTGCATCATACTGATCTTTTTTTTTTAATACAATGATATTGGACTACCGCAATGTCATCGTTATAAACAATGAGCCAGGTGTTTTTCACTACCATGCAGCCTGTATTCCATTACATTAATATTCACGCTAAACATAGAACATTCGAGATACGTTTGAATTTTCCAAACACGTTACATGTCTGATTCGAGCAAATAGTCATGTCAGTTTCTGCCGACATGCTATACGAGTATTTGAACGTAAAACTACGTGTTCGGAAAAAAGCGGGCTATTCCAATTGAAATTCATACACCCCGTATGGAAGACATGACCTTAATCTCCAAAACAGGGAGTGAACATTTCAAATGGGTATTACCTGAATGGTTCTAGTGTTTCGATATTGGCAATCGTATACTGTCAAGCATGGAAGACTGTTTAGTTTCACTTAAATTTGAAAACTGTAGTGAGACTGTGATCAAGTACAAACCTGCCTTCGGGAAATTGCGACATCTTTTTTCTATATTCTAGATAAACATTTTAAAAACCAGAAAGGTTTTTAACAAAATAAATTTAATACATTTGAAATGATAATTTGTGCGTGGTATTCCAGGAATGAAAAAAAACCCTCCACTGCAGCAAAATTATGTGATTCACCAAGCACGACTGTATAAAATCAATACGCATGTAGTTTCATGCAGAGTGATTTAATTTAATGTTGATTTATGACAATACGGTTAACGGATTACGGTAAAATATAGCCTTTGTCTATTTATTTCTGTATTTCTGTTCAAATGTTTCTGTCTGGAGCATATTTCAAGGACTCAAGACGCAATACCACCTGTTTAACAAAGAATAGTTTGATTTATTGGTGTTACCGAACCCGGGCAAAGAATAATATGTGACTGTACACGGCGAATGGCGAATTGTATTCCGAGTTATAGTGTAAAATGTGCATGAAGGTCGTATTCATAGTTGGTGCGACAAGTATCTGATTTTAATAGCACTTGTCAAACATCTTTTAAACTAATCAATAATCCAATTGTTGAAGAGGATAATAAGCTTTTACATATTTCTATAAATATTTAAATAGCTCTAGTCTTTGTTTGCTTTGGCTAAATCCTGTTCAAGTGATGTGTTACAAAGCATTGTATTTTGTCTAGGTATTTTATGTATAACCAACACTTAACAAGTGAGGACCTCGTTGACTTGGAGATGATTTGAAATGACTGTTTGATATTTTTTACCAGCAATGTTGGAAAAGGGACACATGTAGAGCCGAAAAAAAGTACTATTTTGTTGAAGGAGCAAAGTTCAACAACCCATAACCCCGCTTCTGGATATCATTTGAAGTTAAATGATATACCATTTTAAAGCTTATGATATATATTTTCTAAATATGTAATAAACCTTTAATTGACCGGGGGAGGAATTTACGGCTCATTCGTCGTGTACAGTCACATATTTGCGAAGCAGAGTAACGTACGCGTAAAGCAGGTTTGACTTTAGGCATTTCGTCAACTGCACTACTGTTTTTGTCTCATGTTATTAACGGTGCATATCATAATGTACGTCTCTCTCTACATCGGTAACAATCAAAACAGTTACAATCTTCATTCACCTGAGAACTCGTCATTTTACGTCACGCCTATCTGCGCCGATGCGCACATCGTTTATCGAACATCGTTACTGCGCATTGCAAGTCGGCGTGACGTAAAATGACGAGTTGTCAGGTGTACTCGCAAAGGGTTATGGGATTTACCGAAAAGGTGAATTGAGCTGTGAAGCCATTACATTTTGCAGCTTTCTTTATTCTTTGGTTATTCTGTAGTCTATTTCGCAGGTTATACGAAATCAAACAGGATTAAAAAATATCCTGCAGATAAATTGTAATTTCCTCGTTTTTCTTGTTTTATTATTGATTACAGCCTTTTGTAACGACACTGTGCAATTACCATCATCAGCATTTTATTTACCATAGCTTGCAAGCTATATTAAAACGCGGAGAAAAGGGAGAACATTTTTGTCACAGATATTTGAGAATAATTATAGCTGAGGCACCGATACAGTCCGACTACTTATGCTATGGTAAAATGGGGTGTCAAATGAGGTCGTCCGGTTCCTGCTTCAGTTAATATCCCAATGTACTATAGCAATGTATACTTTTATCTACAACTTGTCTTACATGTTTGTCAAACATTATACCGTTAACTAGAGTGGGTACGGGAAGGGGACCACATCTGTTGGCACTTTAATCAAATACTGAATTAAAAATACTAGTTTGCTTCTGACGTCACCTGTCAACCAAACTAAGTTCGATTTGTTTACGATTTGTTGTGATGATTGAAATTTTTGAACGAAGTGGTAAAACAGGATGCCCTGTGCGCCTTCAAACATACACACCGCATCAGAACTTAGGTCTTACTAATAGGACACTTTCTTCCCTAAAGACACCATGTCAACAATGCCTAAAAAGGTTACTTGTACACTTGCCTAGAAAGCCTTGTAAAAGTACCAATATTTATAAAGTTAGATTAAGTTATAAATCTTTGCAACTGGACTTACTGTTTTTGTTGACTACAGTATCACGTCATATCTCTGACGCTTCATCAGGCCTAGTGATGTGAATTGGCTCTGTGTTCACATCACTAGGCCTGATGAAGCGTCAGAGATATGACGTGATACTGTAAACAAAAACAGTAAGTCCAGTTGCAAAGATTTATAACTTAATCTAACTTTATTCAACTACCTGGATGATTGAGAATATTCATAGATATACCAATATTTATCGCCATTTTCTGCGATTCCTTTTCTCCGATGAAGGCATCAGAAGAATCAACCTGCCTTTTTGCGTGCTACTAACTAATCACGGGCTGTAGGAACTTGATCGTCAGATGCAAACTACTCATTTATTTCAGATTCCGATTTACATTACATTGCAAGATCATGTGGTGAATTAGAAACATTTAACTTTTATATTAAACAGTTCAGACATCCTTTTTATAAGATACGATTCGATTGCAAGTTAAAACACCGTTTAAACAAGTGTTTCCAACTTCAATTTGTAATTCCAGATTATCACTAACATGTGAATTTTCAACAGCATAATGAATATTCCATGTTATCCAAATGTAATGCCACATATACATATTAAGAGTTTTCATGTTAACGTTTCCTTTACCAGTGTACTTCGGTTATATTTATAAATGCGCTTTTATAAATACGCACGTGACCCATGGGCACGACATACCAAGACCAGCAAGCGTGACCAAATTGTCATGCATTAACCACTATACAGAAAAGGATATGAACTCTGCAGATGAATATCATCAAATTTACGTATTAATTGAATTGCAAATTTATTACACATTTTGCAATTCCGAATTTGTAATATGTTGTCAAAAACAACATTTTGAAAGTATTCAACGACGGAAACGTTTACAATATAACCACAAAGTTGAACAAAATAGGCAATTTTGAAGCACAGCAGTCTCATGTTGTTCCGCGTTTGCCTTCAAATATATAGGAAGACCACTCGCTATGTAGAAGGTCACTTCGAGACTTACTGTCTATAAGCTGTTATGGCAACGCGGAGGTGGTCACGTGCGAATTTATAAAAGCGCATTTATAAATATAACCGAAGTACACGGTTTACTGTTCTCATGACTAGCTATGCGCTCGACGACAAATTACTTGTTACAATATCATTATTATTATTATTGTTATTTGTCGTACATGTATGCACAGAGTTATTAGTAACATCCTCACTCGTCTCCTCCGGCACACGTTCCCTTACACTTAATAATTCATATTGGGATACTAATTCGCCTAGTGTGGATGAGACAAGACTGTTTTTCCTTGGTGTCGGGTACAATGACTCTATAATGACCGGTGACGATGCTCTATAAGTCGGGATTTCCGGTAGTGATCGTCTCCTACGACTTCGAATAAAATCTGGAGATAAATCCCGCGGCCATTCGTCTTCAACAAATTCACTTAGTTCTTCCGAGATACACCTTGTCAACAAAGCTGCTGGGGTGCTATTTCGTCGATTTGCTGGCAGTCCTTCATGAATCGGCTCAAGTATGGCCGATGCGGAACACCGTCGGCGATTACGTGCCGGAGATCTCGGAGATATCTCAGTGAATACAGATAGTCCTTGATTTCGATTGTCCGTATGTTGTGGCGATCTTGGCATTATAATATCCGGCACAGGAGATCTTGGCGGAATAGCAATATCACCCCGTCTCCATGGGATACCACGAGGTGGCGTAACCGATAAGAGAGTATGCGGACTTGTTATCAAACATGGTGCGCTCGCGCGTTTCCGCTCAGTATGACGCTTGCGTCTAATCTCCGCAGGAGACGATATGGGCGAGCTTAATCTTCTTGTAGGTATCGCTGCACCACCAGTTTCTTCTAAGCTTAACGCGTCACATAGCCTCTCCGGTTTATTTTTCGTGCTTGCCATGATTAATTACTTTCTACACAGAAAATAAATCCCTGTAGAATCAGAGTCACGCAGGCAGAGGCATCATATAGGGATTAATAACAATATCACAAGCTATTGCCGTAGGTGCTCATGCACGATAAATATTCAGCTTTTAAGATAATGGCATAGGTTACAAGCGGGCTATATACTAATGTAGTTTTATATCAAGGCGATGCCATGGAGGTCGCTGATGTACCGTGTAGTAATGGAACTAAAAAGATAACGATCATTTAATGCGATGACGACTTGTCGTCGAAAGTATTCCTGGGAGGTGTGGTGGATATTCCTATATGTTAAATCCTTCAATATTATTCATTCATTCATTCGTTTTTGTGTCTCAATATTCCTGACTTTTTATTTACTGTAATACTGGAATAGATTCAAAATCCATGCATATCAAAATAGTAACAGTGTCCTCTTGTCTCCAATTATATCACTATTTTATGAGAATTTCAAATTGTCAAATGCGATTGACATGTATTGTAGATTTTAACATGTATGACGTGCTCACTGGGTTGTTAATAAACCAAAGCGCGATGTCAAGTGCATGTGATTATATCGCGAATATCAAACATTGGCATATATATATTTCCATGTTAAATAAAATATAAATCAAATGCCCACAAGTTACATACCATTAAGTGTATCAAGAAGTATGTGGTTTCTCAAAGCTTCAAGTTGGTAGCACTTGTCTTCTATAATTCCAGGTTTTCAAAAATGTGTAGGCGGTTAAAACGACGACTTTTCCCTGGTTTATGTGCGATTTGCTCCGCTAAGTTGCTCCGTAGCGCGCAAGCAGGTGATTTTAGTGATATAACGGTTAAGCGCTCCTTTAGCTTAAAATCCAACGGATGTTCTTTGCTTACAATTTAAAGATCATAAGATACGGTAAATCAGAGACGAAAAGTACGATGCCTATATAGGTATTTGCTTTTGCAATTCATCAGCAAATTCAAAATGTGAGGTATTCCGGGTAATGGAAAATCTACACTTGCATCAAAATTGTATGTTGTATCAAGTACAAAATAATACAAGGTATTCCCGGGATCTGTGCGCTACCCTTGCAGCAAAACTGTGTGTTCCACCAAGCACGACTGAAGTATTGCAAAATCAATATTGTTTATGCACTGGGATTCAATTTAAAAATTGCCAATATTATTGTATTTGCAATAATATCTGATTCAGAATAAGTTGATATTGTAAATCACTCACGCTCTGATGACAGAAAATGATCAGGAAACACCGTGTTGCTATATTTAGTCATCAAATAAGCAATGTAAACGTTTGTTCAATAAAGTGTGCAAATAACTAATAATTTCACACACGGACCCTGGATATATTAAAATATACTTCGGTATTATTTAAATACTCACGAGATTTCAAAATCAATATCAATAGTGATTTCAACAGACATTTAAAAATTAATATCCAAAATAGCACGGATCCAAGCGCAGTGGCTGTATGTGTAGCAAATAATTCCTATGTGAATATTTTGATGAACCCTCCACGGTCTACGATGCCTACGCTGTCTACGTTTGGGCGCCCATGTTTTGCACGTTGTATCGAAATTCACAACAAGTGCACAAGGTTTAATGGTTCGCTAGTTGAATTTTGGATAGCAGTAAAATTGGCTGTAGTGTTCAGTAATGCAAAACAAAATCTTATCAGATGACGTGCTTCCTAATATATGAGTACTTAATCAATGAATTTGACAGGGCGTAGTAGATATACTGCTTTCCGTAGAATGGCATGCATAAGGTGAAATATATTATGCAGAATGTTGATTCAGCTCCTTTAAAACGGGTAATTTTAGAACAAAAAATTCCACTATGTTAACAACTATGTCTCATAGCCAGTATCTACGACGGATGGTGAGTACCTCCCATTGCATGTACAGCGGTGTATTTTTATCGACAAATACCGCTGACTAAGCAAGAAACAAACATGATACTAATGATATTTCAAATGAGGTTACAGTATCCCGTAGACAAATAAAGCTAACCTGTCGAAGGTGGAATGCACGGTGTCGTTTTCACGTAACTTCACTTGTGTGTCCACAATGAGGAGCAGATGGACGGACGATAATGTTTACTCTGATGATGCGTAATGTATAGTGTTGTTATTAATGTGCTTGTTAATGTTAACGCACTAAACACTGGTGATGTATGGTTTATAATTATTCAAATCTGTTACCAATGAGAGCAATGTCAATGTAAATCTCTTAACTTAGAAGCACACGTCCTTTGAGGATGTATAAATGACGATGTACGGACCTTTTAAACAAATATATGTTGTCCTCTCAAGCGGATGATGGTTTATAAAGTAAGTATATTTGTAAATACCTACACTATAAAGTAAATGTCCTCAGAAAGACGACAATATTATGCTGCCTATTCACAGGAAGATCTTCCGATATACCATAAGTCTCCTCGTGAGGTAAATATAATCGTAGATATATATAACTATTGATCTCTTAACTAAAACGTAAATATCTTGAGGATTATATAGTTATGATGAATAGTCACGCGAAAGTATTGCGACTATATGAAAACAACTCATCCTCCTCTCAGCAAACAAAAACTGGTGGTGTATATCCAGTCGTAAGTCTCTGAACATGAAAATAAATGCAGAAGATTCTTAGGTTATTCCAAGATGCTGATATCACAAGGAACAAACACAGAAGAAAATGTTTTTTTTTTTTAAATGTGAGTCTTCTTTCTTCAGATTCAATGTCCTAGCCGTAGATGTAAGTATAGATGTTAGTAGCAATTAGATGGTTAACACTTTGGTTAAGTAGTTAGCATACACATAGCAGTCTCACTTGATTAAAATGACACAATTAAATTGAAAGGTGTTGAGACGAAAACCAATAGGACGGTTCGTTGTTGCTCAAAAACACAATTTCAGACAACAGCTACGGGAATTACATCCTATGTGCACGTAGATCTGCTTGAGTGTTTGACTCGCCTGTCGATATTCGGTCCATACTCCTTCGCCCTGACGCTCCCTCTGCTTGTATTTAATTTATACACGGTGAGATGTTTGCGTAGCATGTAAGGGATTCGATTTCTGTCGAGGTAGCAGACTGAAGCGGCGCAAACTCAGTGTTGCCGGATTTGGCAGCCACGTTGGGTGCAATCGGTCTACAATAAAAACATTGTTGAGGATTGGCATTATGAAAAGAAAACACCTGTTGAAACCATTGTGATGATCGAAATAATATGTGGATAACGTGTGATACATGGGTTGTTTTATCTATTAGGAAATGGAGCTTGTATTGTTTCACTATTGAAAGGAGTGAAGCTGCCTTAATCAGTAACGTGTTTGCAAACACATTCCAATCACTCGAATGCACGATTTAAAATTCTCTTTATATTTCTTAATATTATTTCATTTAAATTCTGATGGTTGAGTTTAAACATTTGAAAGTCGACTTGATTAAATCCACTTTAACCAATGTGTTTCATAACATGAATCGCAACTTTATAAAACATTCCCTAAAACACTTCCTGTCACTAGCATCAGTCGATAACTTACAAGTGTACCCCGACCGTGACTTACATGTACAATCTTAAGTCATATTGGACCGATAGTATAACGTGACGTCCCCTTCCAAGGTCAAAGCGTTCATTTACAAAATTCTAAAACTCTAGCATTATAATCGAAGGCAATCGCAGGTTCGATTCCGTGTTTCCGTCTAAAAGCAACAGAAAGGGAAAAGATGTAAAACAAGCAAAAAGCTCAACACAAGACATTATAAACATGATTAAAAATAAAAAATGCAATTAAAGACAAAAGAGGATTTGGTAATCACTAACCGTTCATCTTGTACTTTGAAGTAAACCGTGTCCATTGTTTTTTCAGTAATTCAAGCTATAAGAATTTACAGTATCCTTTATAAATATATCTGATACAAAAAAAAATGAATGGCATCAAGATAATATTAAACGTCTAAACTGTGTGTAGGTAATTAGTTAGATTTACTTAATTTAGTTAAATTACTCAAGTTCATTGAGTTTACACATTTTTTTAGGTTTTATTAAGTACAATGATATTTCTCAAGGACACGTAGCCTCGTCTAATTTGACATTTACTTTGTTTCCTGTGAATTAGAGACAAAATAAAAAAAAATCTAGTGGTTTATATTAAAAAACATTTGCATTTTACCTTACCAGCTAATTTTATTAACAAGATTGGTCAATTTGTGAGTGCAGGTAGTTATTTTATTTTATTTTTGTGAAGTTGAGTGTTTGATAGATTAGGTAATATATTAGGTGATAGCACACATGTTAGGATATGTATGAAGTATATAGCAAATTATTAACTTATGGTGACAATAAGGTGCAAAAATGGCTATTTATAACCTTCTTGCAAAAACTATAAATCGATGTTTTCAGTGCAAGAATGTTGTAAATGAAAACTATGACCTTCTTATACTGAAGTACAATTCAACATTTAACCTGATCTATATTCACACGCTTAACATCACATCTGCCACCTATATACGACATTCTGTCATGAACTGAACACGCCAATGCAAATTTAGGAATTTCTGCTTATGTACAAAAATACAGGCAAAATTGATTTTCTACTAAAATTATACGAACAGGCGATTTTCACCGAATTTTCTCCTAAATACAACGGGAAATGTCTATTTCAACCTAGCTAACAAGTAAAAAGTCAGTAGCTCTCATTGGATTGATTTTTACAAGAGCAAAATGAAAATCATGTATTTTACTGTAGAAAGCAATGACCTCACCATCCCACCCTTTATGATCATTTTGATGACTCGTAAGGTGCTGGAGTAAAATTGTTTATCAAATGAGTGCAAAGGATGGATCTACGATTAGCTTAGGTTGTTTGGACGTTAACACGCGCATTTTTAAGACCGATAAAATATCATAGGGGTGGTACAAACCCCCTTTCGTGTTTCTAGGGTTAACTCGTATTTTCACTTTGAAGCATTCAAATTCCTTACATACACCCAACACACAGTCACTTTAGGCTTACAGGTAATGAACGATCTTGATTGCATTCTCCGGTGTTTCGAACTATAATTCTCGTTAGGATTTCAAAATATACTGAGTCAAACGCCCTTTCAAAGTCTACAAATGTAATGTAATGTAATGTTGACTACCACTCTACCACCCGCACAATTATATAGATTATAACTTAATATAATACCAAAACAACAACAAAAATCTGCTTCTTAACGCTCCCAAATTCTCATCTCTTATTCTGTCACGTTCGTTGTCAGCTTAATTTTCAGCTCTCGTATCAATTAACCAAACATTTTACTGAGGACAGATTTTAAAATGCATGCCTGTCCCATCAGTGCACTCTTTACCATATACATTATGTAATACCTAGACCGTCGTCAAACCAGACGAGTTTAGCTGGGAGAATGGTGGCTATATGCAAATTAGGATATTGTTGTTTATGTCCATGACGTTATTTTTTGCCAACATTTTTTGTGCCGACAAATAACGAACATTTGCACTTTTTCACATTACTGTTAGATTGTGAACCATATAAGCACCTCAAAAAAAGTAACTAACCCCACCCCCTAAAAAATGACCTTTATTCAAAAACTGTAATTGTATTACAAATCTGCAAAATGCTTTAAAAGCATTATATATTTCCCCACATTTTGACTTCACATTTGTAGTAATTGACTAAATATTGACCTCACAGCGTACATTTAAATCAATGTAACCCAATATTTGAAAGTTACAGTAAATTATATTGATTTGTATTCAGTATAATATAAGGAAATCTTGTGTAATGTTATCTGAGTGTTTTTTGTATTGTTGTTCTACGTACGTCGTGCAAAACTTTATTTCCACCAGTCGCCATTTTTACGGTGCTTCCCGATTCTTCCGATCGTTTGGTTGAGCGGTGCTAGGACACTCGCTTTATAGCTGCCTTGCTCTTTACAGTCACTTTTATTTCTTATCGTCACAGTAATCCCCTGTACATGAGTCAGTGTCCTTGTATCTTCTTCTATTTCCCATATTCCAAAAACAAAATATTAAGCTGCACAAGAAGTGTTTGTGTAATGGCACATTCAGAGATAATTTGTGTAACTACGATTTGAAATTACTTGGTACTCTAGGTCTGTAAACATGAGTAAGATTTGATCTTTCCCTAGAGAAGTCCTTTTCAGAGGGCTGAGCTTTCGGAACTCTAGCGAGTGCCATCTTGGCTCTGAAGATGGCACTAGCTAGAGTTCCGAAGGCTCAGCCCTCTCAAAAGGACTTCTCTAGGAAAAGATCAAATCTTACTCAATCTGTGTAACTGTACCATTGAGGAAATTGACCATTGAGGATTTTTACTACCAACACTCGTATAAACCACTGCAGTTGTGGTGTGAACGTGCTTTTTCTTGAAGTGTCCATCTGCCTTTATCATGATCATAGCGCCGCTGCGAGCTTCACCTGCGAAGAGCTCCATGCAACAGCGTTTTAGACTTATTTGTTTCAGATGTCGGTGACTGCATTATTATAACAAATTTACAAAAACGATGTCAAAACACCTTGGGGGAGGGGAATTTCCGAACGGCCCGCCAAAAATCGCTTGCCCCCCCCCCCTCTTGGCCTGCCAAAAAATCTTTGCCCCCCCTTGATCATGCCAAATTTTTGGGATCGCAATTTGCAAACCTTATATGGTCTAGATAAAGTTGCGAGCGCAGCGAGCAGGAAAATTAGCAAATTAAAGCGTTTCCGTATTATTTTCCGAAGCCTTTTCAGAGTGCTTAATTTAAAACGCGCCCCATGAATGTGTGCCAAAAATCGCTTGCCTCTCCTCTCGGCTGGCCAAAATTGCTTCCCCCTTCGGCTCGCAAAAATGTCTTACCCCCCCCCCCCCCCATGGTTACCCTCCCCCAGGGCTCATAAGTATTGCACAGCCCCTAACGGGTCTCTGTATGTTGGATTAAAAGTCTGTTTCTATACTCTTACAAGTTGCATTAACTATTTAGACCACAACATTTACTGATTAACAGTCGACTTGGTATGTCGGTATTCGAGACAGGCGTGATGAGTATGTTTTTCAACACGTTGATTTTCGGTGTTGCCGATGTCGTAATTTGTCGCCCAAATATTATTTATGTCATTGCATCAATTCTGCATATACTTTCACGTAGCAGCTAGCACATGATTTAAACCGTACAAGGGGTCATTATAGAAAAAATAAATCATTGTTGTTAGGATTGAGATAATAGAGTATTAGGGTCTGGATCAGAAGCTAGCAGGGTCAGTGGCAGGGTGTTCCTTGAAAATTAATTGAAAAGTCAGTGACCCTTGATACATAATAAATGGGATATTACGAAGGGAAAAAGAAAAATTCATCCTAAAATAGTGTGAAATACATGATGCAGTCATGTCTACAGTAGAATTCATCTCGACCTTTGCAGGACTTAACCCCATTAAAAGCTATTAAACCAAGATAACACTCATTGAAACAGCTCAACTGATTAAATCGGATCTTCTCTGGCTGTGCACATGTGACTGTTTTCATGTGCGATATCGCAATAAAGTTTGTATTAAAGCTTCAGTTGGGTAACCGATTATAAAGGAAACGAAAGGAAACAATGGTATGTGTACCATTGTTCACGAAAATGAGACAATGGCGTGCTTTTTGTAAACCAGCATTCTTGAAAATGAGCAACATAATGATTATTGACTTAACACGGTTTGGAAATAATTTCTTCATATTTTTGGTGTTATCTGTCGTTTACATATCCTTCCTAAAACACACAAGTACGACCCTCTCCAAACACCTAAATTAGCTAAAAATTTAGGACATGTTACAAAACTATATTGTCTAGAATTTTAGAAGAGTACTTTTAATATTGGCCGGTTATTTTTCACACAGCGACGTTAACTAGGCAATGTACTATTACCTATAACATTAACTAAAACACCAAAGAACGAATATTTCCAAACATCTAAATTAGCTAAAATTTAGGACATGTTAAAAACTATATTTTCTAGAACTTTAGAAGAGTACTTTTAATATTGGCCGGTTATTTTTCACACAGCGACGTTAACTAGTCATATCCCCATACTGTTAACGTAGGGCTATTTGTAAAGGTCACGCGTCAATGGGAAAGAGCACTGTGTTTTGTGTATGGGGAAACGGACAGTAACTGCAGTATGACGACACATAAAGTCCTCTTTGTAAGCTCGGCGAATTTAGATGTGAAGTCTCTATACAAAAACCGCGGTATAATCACACCGATAATACTAGGTCAAAATGATGTAACTGGAACTGGAACACCCCCCTCCCTCAAGAAAGCTGGCTAGCCCCCGGTAAGGATTATTTTGGAGTGGCGACAGTGAGTTTTGGACTCCGCCAAATACGTAACCAAACTTTAAAAAATAATACACATTTTTGTTGAGGGCCATCAATAAACTGAATTTGCTGAAAATACACCCGAGTGTAAACCAAATGGCTGACAATACAATGTGTGATATGCCCTGAGTAATTAAGTTTAATTATTTAGCTTTGTTTACAAGCTGAAAGTATTTCATGAGATGAGAAACCCCCTGGCACTTGCAAGAGTTGGTGTGTAAAGTCATTTTGGGACCCCCTCCCCAAATTATTGTAAACAAAGTCAGATCTATGTTTGGAACTTGGAAACCCCCAGTTCAGTGTATTGCACCATAGGAAACCCCCAGGAAATGATGTAATGTGAAAGGTTAATGTGTATAATTAATCTTGGGAAATCCCAAGCTTGCATCATCTGTTGTGAAGATGTGAAGAAGTAATGGTTTATTAATATATGATGGGTTTTGCATGAGTACTGGTATAAAAGCTGGAGGCTTGAGTTTGGACTTTACAGAATGTCATGGGAAATTGTAAAACTCCACATGGGGGGTGGGTGTGTGTGTGTGTGTGGGGGGGGGGGGTGTTGGTCTTCGTGCTTCAAAAAGATGTACATTGTAACCAGTTTACATAGCCAACATCTGAGGTATTTTAATACAGCAACGAAGGATATTGATGAGTACGCGAATGTGCTCTTCCTCGTCGAAGGATTAAAGTTCTTCTGTCGACTTGCTGGAATCTGGTATTTTAAAACAACACATCTGTCAAAATACAGAGGAGCAATGCAGAAAAAGCCTGTTCCCTGGAGAAAGAGTGATTGGTGAAAGAAACACCATTTTTGGAGAAAGCAGCGCAAGGAGGTAAATATTTGGAGAAAGCAGCGCAAGGAGATCATTGTTTGGAGTAAGCAACACCATTTTGTGTCAGGTTTTATACGCAATGATATTTATAAGTGCAAGTGTACAAAGGACTTCGCTGATTTTCGCAGGACAAGAGAATAAGGATATGTACATCAGCTGTCCAGAACATTGCAAGAACTCTATGTTATCTTCAAGAAGAAGAATGCTGGCTAAGTACTAATTAGTTAAAAGGGTGATTATCATTATTTGATTACTTTTGTATGTGTATTTGTTATCAAATATTGTACCAATCATATTTTGCTTTCAATTAAAGACTTAGATTTTGTTAGCTTAATTAAACAGTGTATTTGTGCTGTGCATTCGTGTGAGTTAAAATGGTAAAAGGTGATTTTGGCCTTGAGTCAAGTACGACTCGTACCAAATGTTACACATTTGTTCCTTAATTTATATATTGACGATTATATATTCGCAAAAGGCTCAATAAAAACACAAATGAAAGCAATAATAACAGACCCGTCAATTACTATTCCTTTTATTAACTGTAGTGAATTAAAAATCATATTAAAGAGAAGGCAGACACGATTAGTATGTATTTCACCGCACTGATTTACCGTGTTGCCAATTTCGTTAATGTTCGCCCAAATATTACGAAATCACAGTATCAATTTTGCAAAGCTTTCATAATGATATCAGTTTTGTAATGTCGTTTTGTTCTTCAATTTTCAAACACTAAACAGGTATGACACTTTGATATTAGTCTATTGTTTACACAATTTAATTCTATACATCATAAGAACAGTGAAGTGGTTAGGCTCTGTCAATTTAAGGCCGTACAACTGATTGAATATCAAATCAAGGGGAGTCTTGTTTATTTAGTATAAATCAAAAACAGAATTTCGTTTGTTCGAGAGGAAAGCAAAACACTTCAACATTTCAAGTGCGTGGTTAGAGCTTAAATAAGGCTATCGAATAGCTGGATTATTAGGAAAAATACAGGCCGGTAGTTTAAAGTATGGCGTTGAAGCGATGTCATTTAATCACCCTGCTAATTTTGTAAGTTTATGAAGATTTTTCGTTGCGATACTCTTTACATCATATCTCAAGACCAACAAGACATACAAAAGTGTGACTGTGATATTTCAATTTTTTGTTAAGCCTGCTTCATAATAATTACAGTAGATTAGGTACATAACTTAAAATGTCGGCATTAAATTCAAATTGTTTTTAAAGATTCAAGTTCAACAGCCATAAATTATCTGCCTTAGAATGAAGAATTTAGATTTGAAGTTTTTAAGAAAAGTTTGACATGCATCCCGCGTTTCCAATTGAAATATACAGGAAGACCACCCGTGGCAAAGGTCACTTTTCCAGACTTCCTTTCTAGACGCTGTAATGTCAGCGCCCATCTGGTGACGTGGGCATTAAATTAAGCGCCTATATTTAAATGCCTTAAGACGACTGATATAGGGTGTCCCAGAAAAAAAATACCGGGTGAATGAATTTGAACGTAAGTTAAAATATACGAATCAGAATTTAAAAAAAAGCATATAGCCCATCTTATTTTGCATTTTATACGCTAATTTTTACTTCAATCTGTTGAATGATTGTGCATGCTTCAAATCACTTCATTCCAAGTTCAGAAGATAATTCAACACAATGCATGGGCTTTATATTATGTTTGGTGAAATCTTTTTCGTTGTTCTTAAACAATCTGTTTCTTGCAAAGCATATAATTAGGCTTTGTTAAATGTGAAATTACTGCACGATATTACTGCACGAAGTTTTCTCAGACAAAGTGCTGCTTCATATTGTCATGAATTAATAAAGGCAAAAGTTTTAAATTTGAACAAAAACTGAAAACATAAAATATAATAATGCACATTATTAAAAATTGGAACCTGCAACCTTCATCAAGGGATGGGGTATGAACGTTTGGACAGTATTTATTGTGGCAAATTAGAGCACATCAGACATATCGAATTGCATTCTGAATATGAAGAATGTCCTTTTGATATCAAATAATTTTGTGATTTTTTTGTAATTCGCAATGTATAATACACATTATATGGCAAATGATTAAACATTGATATTTTTGATATTTAACAGTACTCGAAGCAAACTTTATAAATCTGATGATTTTTACTTAAAGTGTATGTAGGTGGGATGAAAAGCCGACGATCAATTGACAATTTTTACCTTTTTTATTGAAGATATGGACTTTTTCCCCCAAAACACACAAAAAATACGTCTTTTGGGGAAAAATTGTCAATTTATCGTCGGCTTTTCCTCTCAGCTACATACACTTTAGGAATATATCATTAGATATATCATATCGTGAATTTCGAAAAATGAAAATTATTTGATATCAAAAAGACATTATTCGTATTCAGAATGCAATTCGATGTCTGATGTGTTCTCATGTCCCACAAAAAATACTGTCAAAACGCTCAAAACGCTCATTCCAGATCCCTTAAGAATTAAAACTGTTAATGTTAGTACAGCTATCCAATTGCAGGAATACATGTTAAGTGTCTTATCGTTTAACCACTGCATGTTAAAAGTTATATTCAGGTCGTTACCCTTCAGCAAAAGCATATAACATAACACTATCGGATAACATAGTTAAGAGAACAAAATTAAATGAGATACCATACACTTTATAAAGGGGTGATTGGAGTATGAATAAATCGCCTGTTGATCTAAATTGGAATGAATTGCATTGATGCGTGCATTATGTAATCTCTTCGCAACCAGTCAACCAAGTCAAATAAAATGTGCATACATGATGGACAACAAATTGAACTACCCACTACTTTATCAATTTGTTGATGTCGATGCATATTTCTCAACCTACCCAGCAAACACATAACTTTTTTCACATCGTTCGCTTAAGGTCAGAAAAGGTTGCTAGAAAACGTTTAAATGTGTTAATGTCGGGTTATATAAAGGGTATATAAAGGGTATAAAATGTTTTCATAACATTCATAAACATTTTGTAATAACTTACAGCAAATATTCTAACATAATGTTATTTAAGTGTTGACACGATATTTGGCCAAAAATATCTGTAAAAGTATTTTACAATAACGTTTTAAAAATATTTTTGTAGTGTGTTTTCATACAAAACGTTTTAAATCGGTTTCATGACATTTATATAACCCGACATTGTATGTTATTAATGTTATTAAAACGTTTTTTATTAAGCCCAACCCCAAAATATAAACCGTTTAAAACGTTTTAAAAACGTCATACACTTGTTCCTTAATGTATAAATTGACGATTATGTATTCGCAAAAGGTTCAATAAAAGCACTATTAAATGAAAGCAATAATATCAAACCCGTCAATTACGTACTATTCCTTCTGTTAGCTATTGTGACTTAAAAATCATATTCCTATGGCCTTACGAAACAGATCTGTCAAGTAATATGTAACTGTATCAACACAAGTCCAAATTAATTATTTAGCTCCCATTACGGTTGAGCACTTTACCTTTGGATGATTTCAACCATCTTGGATTGTATATCTTGGATTTATCTATTTATTCCAGAGTAGACAGACACGATTACTGTCTGTTCAATTAGCTTAGATTCTTGTATTTTTAAGATATTTGAAAAAATTAAACATTGTGGTCAAAGTCATCAAAGAAAAGTGTTAGCACAGCCTTAGACCCAACGTGATTTATACATTTCAAATTCTAAAGTTCAATTTAAAACCCCATTTCTTTTCAATTTTGGTCTTTTCCCGCGATATTTTTTATAAAAAGCCGTAGAACATCGGGTACCATAAACTTTTTTGAATCAATCCATTTAGTGCAATGGGGACGAAAGTCATAATAATTAGATGCGCTGAGATAGTATTTATTCAACCATCCGCACCAGGAAGTATTGTCCAGCTAAATAGCTATATTTGTCAGTAGGCCTAATTTGTGTTGAAACCCCGCTGTTGAAACATTACGTTATTATAAAAATGTGAAGATGAACTAAGGGTTTCCAGAATAGGCCCACCTTATATAAATACATTTCTTACTGTTTATTAATTAATTAATTAATTAATTAATTAATTAATTAATTTTCTTTCTTTCTTTCTTTTTCTTTCTTTCTTTCTTTCTTTCTTTCTTTCTTTCTTTCTTTCTTTCTTTCTTTCTTTCTTTCTTTCTTTCTTTCTTTCTTTCTTTCTTTCTTTCTTTCTTTCTTTCTTTCTTTCTTTCTTTCTTTCTTTCTTTCTTTCTTTCTTTCTTTCTTTCTTTCTTTCTTTCTTTCTTTCTTTCTTTCTTTCTTTCTTTCTTTTCTTTCTTTCTTTCTTTCTTTCTTTCTTTCTTTCTTTCTTTCTTTCTTTCTTTCTTTCTTTCTTTCTTTCTTTCTTTCTTTTTCTTTATTATTTATTTATATTTATTGTGTGAATGGGTCTGTGAAGGTGTAGGCCTAGGCCTATTATAAACTACACATTTATTTTTTATTTCGTTTTGTTTGTTGAATACAAACTATGTGAAGGACATTTGGAAACAAAAGAACTGTTGTACAAGAAAATATTATTTAAAACAATGAGGTTACAGAAAACAATTCTTGTAAAGTCACTGTATCTGAAAATGTCAAGCGAATGCTGATATTCTTGGAAAGGAATGATGGTATTAAACATGTTAAACAAAACTCAATTTACATGATAAACCGTTGAAATAAGAACGAAATCCATAATTTTAATGTCATTATTTAGGAAAAAATAATGTTCAACATAATGTTACGCATAAAACGTAATCGCGCATATAATTTCGTGCAACAAAAACCGGTGAACCATTGTCACCTATAGATCCTACCCAATAACCGGAACGGTATTTCAATTGAAATGACAGGACAGATTGTTTTGCTAAATTGGATAGGGTCATTGCCCTAAGTTGAGAATGGACCGTCCCACTTGATTTATGAAAAGGTCGCGAGCCCTTTTGGTGGACCCAAGTAACTGCCTAAAATGAGGCAAAATTGAAAAGAAATGGGGTTTTAAATTGAAATTTGGAATTTGAAAAGTTAAAATCACATTGGGTCTAAGGCTGTGCTAACACTTTTCTTTGATGACTTTGACCAAAATTTTTTATTTTCTCAAATATCTTGAAAATACGAGAATCTAAGCTAATTGAACAGACAGAGTAGTATGTATTTCGCCGCATTGATTTACCGTGTTGCCAATTTCGTTAATGTTCGCCCAAATACGTCGATTTTTTTTCAATTTTCAGACACTAAAAATGTATGACACTTTGATATTAGTTTATTGTTTACACAATTCAGTTCCATACTTTATGAGAACAGTGAAGTGGTTAGGCTCTGACAATTTAAGGCCGTACAACTGATTGAATATCAAATCAAGGGGAGTCTTGTTTATTTAGTATAAATATATAAATATTTAGTATAAACCAGAATTTCGTTTAGTCGAGAGGAAAGCAAAACACTTCAACATATTTCAAGTGCGTGGTTAGAGCTTACCCAGCAAACACAAAAACGTTTTAAAAACGTTATAAATAGTTATATTTTGGCTTTAGGTTTAGGAAAAAACGTTTTAATAACATTAAAATGTCGGGTTATATAAAGGTCATGAAAACGTTTTAAAACGTTTTATATGAAAACACACTACAACAATATTTTTTAAATGTTTTAAAAATGTTATTGTAAACTATTTTCGCAAACGTTTTTGCCAAATATTTTGTCAATACTTAAATAACATTATGTTAAAATATTTGCACTCAGCAAACACAGAAATGTTCTTAAAATGTTTTATTCAAAACGTTTTAATAACATTTAAATGTCGGGTTATATAAGGTCATGAAAACGTTTTTAAAACGTTATTGAAAATATTTTGGGCAAACATTTTTCGCAAAATATTTTTTCAACCCCAGAATAACATTCTGTTTAGAATGTTTTGTATCAATTTTTCAAAAATGTTGTTGGAATGTTATTAAAACGTTTTTATGCCCTTTATATAACCCGACATTTAAACGTTTTCTGTCAAACATTTTGTGTTTGTTGGGCAGTAGATTATCAAAAAATGTTTTTAAATGTTATGAAAACGTTTTATACCCTTAATATACCCTTTATATAACCCGACATTTAAACGTTTTCTGACAACCTTTTATAACCTTTTGCGAATGATGTCGAAAACGTTTTGTGTTTGCTGGGTAAGTATGGCTATCAAATAGCTAGATTATTAGGAAGAAATGCAGGCTGGTAGTTTATAGTATTGACGTTGAAGCGATGTCATTCAATCATCCGCCTTATTTGAAGTTTTATGAAGATTTTTCGTTGCGACACTCTTTCACATTATATCCTTAGACCAACAAGACATACAAAGGTGTAACTGTGAAATTTCAATTATTTGTTAAGCCCGCTTCAAAATAATCAAAGTGGATTGGGATACAGAAGTTTCTTCTATATAATGGTGCAAAAATCATCAAAATCTATTCACGCGTCACTGAGATAATTTTGAAATTACAAATAGACAGATTTTTGAGCCATTCCACGTTAACAATAATGTACTGAATTGTAATTTAAATAACGAATCAACATGAAGTACACTCTTCAAATGTTGCTGTGTAGTATTTCAAAATCAATCAATCAATCAATCAATCAATCAATCAATCAATCAATCAATCAATTTCCCAAAGATCCTTAAATATATTCATCATGATTGTAACACCCCCACCTAAGATTTTTTTTATCCATCATAAAAAACGCTCGCCTTTACGCCCAAACGACCTAGTCTAATCGTAGCTACATCCTTTTGGCTCATTTTGGTGATAACATTTTCACCCTAGCACCTTACCCGGGGTTAGGCCATCAAAGATGACCATAGAGGGGGGGGTTGAGGCCCCAGTGATTCAACTTCCTACCCCACATTAATTTATCTGTTTAGGACCAATTAATCAACTCCAAAACGCCACCAACGTCAAGTTCCAACAGGAAATAGACGAGGATTGGGAGATTTGAGAAAGTACTACGTTGTAGTATGAAACGTCATTGAGGTAAGTTGAACATCTTTCTATGCCGAAATACTTTTGGATTTGTACACAAGAACCTTTAAAGTTATTTTTTTTCGCATCAATTAAAGAAGAGCCATGGTTGCTGATCAGGCAATTAAGTTATCTCATACCCAGTATGCCAAATTAATTAATTAATTAAGTCATTCATTAATAAATAAAAAAAATAATTAATTAATTAATTAATTAATTCATTCATTCATTCATTCATTCATTCATTCATTCATTCATTCATTAACAAATTAATCAATCAATCAATCAATCAAATTTATTTCCATCAAAAATTAAAACATACAAATAACAAACATGATAAAAAAAAACGATGGAGGAGACACAACTAGAAGCAAAAGCCTGTAAAATGTTGTGCCCCCTGAAACACTTAAAAGAAGGGCCTAAATATATATACACAAAATGAAAAAATACAATATACCAAGCCTGAAAGGAAAAAAAAGATAATACACTTAATTCTCACCTCACACTCACACCAGGCACACTCCACCACAAAAATATCATAGGCATGTAATTCATTAATTAAAATGAGTGAATCAAATTTATTTATTTATTTATTCATTTATTTATTTATTAATTTATTAATTAATTTATTTATTTATTTATTTATTTATTTATTTATTTATTTATTTATTTATTTATTTATTTATTTATTTATTTATTTATTTATTTATTTATTTATTTACTTTATTTATTTATTTATTTATTTATTTATTTATTTATTTATTTATTTATTTATTTATTTACATGTAGAAGACCATACCAGTTTGATAGTCCGTATTATTTTTTCATTCGAATAGACACATAGAGTAAATAGTTGACGCTCTGACATTTTGAAGGACTTAAAATTGGTTTAAATATCTGAAAAAGAGAAGCCGTTTTTGTTTAGAATGAATCAAATCCAAAATCCAGTGTCTTCGAGAGGGCAGCGAAATACATCAAAGTAGTTTAAATGTGTGGTTGCAGAGCTTGTATATCACGTTTAGCATTCAGACGCGATGCATACACCATTTTAAAAGAATGCAATGTACATTTTACATTACTCGTTGATGGTCGATAAACGTCCCAATAAATCGGACTTAGTCACCGGTCAGTTCTACAGCATAGATATCCATGGCTAACGATGGTTAACTATGGAAACATGTTAAAGGACATCAAGAAAATTTTCTAAGTTATTTATTTTGAGCTCTTTCGAGACGAGTAATGGATATATTCTGTAGATTTAGGTTTTGTCTGTGACTGCTAATGTGAGGCCGTCGTAGGTCGTACGGGGCTCAAACTCGGTGGGTGGGTGTAGTTCTGTCCTGGCAAGATGAAGTTTATGTTCGTTAAGTCATCCGACCCCGGGCCCCCTCAAGGGGTCATTTGAGGTCAAATGACTGAAGACTGTCGTATGGGCATGAAACTAGGTCGTACGGGGCTCAAACGCGGTGGGTGGGTGTAGTTCTGTCCTGTCAAGAAGATGTTTATGTTCGTTTTAAAGTCATCTGACACCGGGGTCCGCTCCCAGGGGTCATCTGAGGTCAAATTACTAAAAAGTGTCGTATGGGCATGAAACTTGGTAGGTACAGTCAACATTTAAAACAACATTTTTGAAGGTCATTTTGGGGTCATCCAAGGTCACCACGGGTCATCTGAGGTCAAATTAGTAAAAACTCATATATAGGCATGAAACTTGGTGGGTACAGTCAACATTTAGAGTTATAAGTTTAGATCATTTTGAGGTCATCCAAGGTCACCCAGGGGTCATTCACTCTATGGTCACTTTTAATGATCAGTTCTACCCCCGGGTAAGGCGCCGGGTAAATATGTTATCACTAAATTAAGCGCAAAAATTGGATCTGCGATTAGTTTAAGTCGTTTGGGCGTAAATAAGTGCGTTTTGGTTAGCAATGTGGCCTTAATTAGGCAAAAACAGACCAAGCAAAACGTAACAAAACATAACTAAAAAACAGCACAAAACAAAACAAAAACATACAAAAAAAACCAAAAAAAACCCCCAACATCAACAAAACAGCGTTGCTCTAATAACCCGCGCATATTATGTACACATGTTATCACTAAAATAAGTTTAAGTCGTTTGGGCGTAATTACATGCGTTTTGGTTAACAATGTGGCCTTAGGCAAAAAACAGACCAAGCAAAACGAAACCCAAAAAAAAAAAAACATACACAAAAAACACACCCAAAAACGAACAAAAACAACAACAACAAAACAGCGTTGCTCTAATGAGCCTCACATATTATGTAAACATGTTATAACTAAAATAAGCGCAATTTGGTTAAGTCGTTTGGGCAAACAAACAAAACAAAAAACAAAACAAAACAAAACAAAACAAACAAAAAAACACACCAAAAAACAACAACAAACAAACAAGCAAACAAAACAAAAACAACAGCAACAACCACAGCATAACACGCAAAAACAAAACAGAGTTGCCTCTAATGCGCCCCGCGCGTATAAATATTATATGTATTTCTTCTTTATTTTTCGTTCCAGCAATATAATATATTTAATATCATCACATAGCTGAAACACTTATTCAGAAAAACCGCATACCGCATTGCATTTCCAATCTCCCGTGAAACGAGAGACACATTCTTTTATGTCTTGCCATCGATGCATAGGCGTAGATCCCGGGGGGATGGGGGATAACCCCCCCCCCCCCATACTTTGCCAGGGGATGGTCCATACAATCTACGCCACTGATCATAATGTCGATACATATGGTTTAAATGGGCATCTGTATTGGGAATGTATACGGCTTCTCAAGGATTTTATGCAGTTACTGTAAAATGAAAATTAAAAATACAATAAAACTGAATAAAAAAGTTCAAGATAGTTGATGAACCGCAACCGAATCTTTGTGATGATATTTCGTTATCTCATGGTTATCAGCATAAGTTTATCCATGAGATGTACATACTGTCCTCACCTGATCATAGCTAATGACCTGTATATCATAAACATATTGACCGAATGTCTGCAAATCAAGGTTTACAAGATAACACCAAGGTTTAGACGATCTAATAAAAGTTTGGATCTGACATGTCACAAATGATAATATTGAGTTTCACGCAGGAACAAAATGGCAATTGGTTATAGAATATGAGAAATAAATGTATTAAACAATCATAACGTTACAAATTAATATGTGAAATTCATTTGAATTTCAAGTTTTGAAAGATTAATAATGTCATGAAGTTAATTAACGAAATTTCACAATTTGCGCCATATGACGTGAAAATCAGATTTTTTTCGCAAGAAAGAGTTGGTGAGTGGATATGCCGATATTGTGTGTGCTTAAAATGCTCGGATGAGGTGAATGAATAATCAAAATAAAACAAAGTAATAAAAAGAAATGTTACAAAGTTGGGTTAACGTTTTTCGTTGTTCAAGTAGAATTATTGCCTGGTATTGGTATGTACCCAGCAAACACAAAAACGTTTTAAAAACATTTTAAATAAGTTATATTTTGGCTTTTGGTTTAGGTAAAAACGTATTAAAGGGGCATTTCGTGATCCACAGCCTCATCCCCCCACTTTTCCCAAAAAAAGTTGAGATTTTTACACCACTGGATACCTCTGGCTACATAATGTTTATGTACCAAATATTTCTTGCAGATTTATTCGTTTAGCTAAAATATCGCCAAATTTGAATTTCGTTCTGGTGCACCAGGTGCACCAGAACGAAATTACAACACATTGTCTATGGAGCAGTGTAATACACATAATCATGCATAACTCGCAAACGCAAAATCGGAATCAACTGAAATTTTGGAAATAAGCTTTTTCGTGGATATCTACTGAAAAATGTCATAAAAAGAGGATGCTAGGATCACTAAATCCTCCTTTAATAACATTAAAATGTCGGGTTATATAAAGGTCATGATAACGTTTTAAAACGTTTTGTATGAAAACACACTACAACAATATTTTAAATGTTTTCAAAAAATGTTATTGTAAACTATTTTTGCAAACATTTTTGCCAAATATTGTGTCAATACTTAAATAATATTAAGTTAAAATATTTGAACCCAGCAAACACAAAAATGTTCTTAAAATGTTTTTTTCAAAACCTTTTAATAACATTTAAATGTCGGGTTATATAAAGGTCATGAAAACGTTTTTAAAACGTTATTGAAAATATTTTGTGCAAACATTTTCGCACAATATTTTTTCAACCCCAAAATAACATTATGTTTAGAATGTTTTGTATCAAGTTTTCAAGAATGTTTTTGGAATGTTATTAAAACGTTTTTATACCCTTTATATAACCCGACATTTAAATGTTTTCTGTAAAACATTTATGTTTGCTGAGCTGTAGATTATCAAAAAATGTTTTTTAAGGTTATGAAAACGTTTTATACTCTTAATATACCCTTTATATAACCCGACATTTAAACGTTTTCTGACCACCTTTTATAACCTTTTGCGAATGATGTCGAAAACGTTTTGTGTTTGCTGGGTAGTGATAGCCGGGTCCCATCAACTCTATTAAATCACCTACTCCAAAAATGACAGGAATGATAACTCGAACAGCATGTAAAAGGATCACTATAATAATCGCTAGGTAAAAATATATATATATATATATATTTGGCTTTTTGCTTGAAGGAAATTTGCTTTCATCATCAATTTTATGTTAAGAAATGATAAACATGTGTTGCACGTTTTTGTGTCGGTATCTACATTGTCAACTAAAAACTTGTCACCCGATTACACAACTTTGTTTAAAGACCTCGATTCTCATTAAACAAATCAGGACAATGGGTAAATTACCAGTAAAGATAGCCACTGGACCAACACATGCTGGTATATAAATGGAAGTGGGGCGATGTCAGGTTACTTAGTTCCTTGGATTGAGACCTCGGAAGAGGACTCTCCATTGACGGATACAGGGTAAATCATGGAGAGAAGTATGCTGATTGCACTGGTGTTGGGCGCCATTTGTGGGCTGTCAGCGGCAACCAGTAAGTAACTTAGCAGTAAATGTGTTAAGGAATTCTATATTGTTATCTTTTATGGTTATAAGGTGGTACTACACCCCCTGATAAATTTTGAGACCAATTTTGCATTTTTCTCAAAAAATTACTACACACTGGTAAAAAATAATGTATGTATGTTAGGGGCAAGGAATCCAATTACTTCACTGAAATTTTAGTGATTCAAGACAAGTGGTTCATTATTATGTTAAGAAATGAGGTACATTCTAGCGGTACCATTTTTCTTATCATAAATAACATACTGCTTGTCTTGAGTCACTGAAATTCCAGTGTAGTAACTCGTTTCCTTGCACATTTAACTGTTTAATATAAAGTCTGCACAAAAAGAAACTCAGCTGTTATAAACACGCATATAGCTTCGGAACTAATTATTGTTTTCACATTATTTTAACATGAAAAGAAGGATGGTTTATTTACCCGCACTTTGATACCTAATTTGACCAATTTTGTTCAATATTAACAATGCAGCAGTGTTTTGGAAGAAAAATAGCCGAATATAAAAGTTGCAGCTAGTTGTATTGATTTTGAAGTGAGCGTGAAGATAATGGCGAGCTTTACGTGCTACCGTGCTGGCATAATAACCATTGATCGCTGTAAACTGCAACTTTTAAAATCGGGTATTTTTCTTTAAAAACATTACTGTGTTGTTAATATTGAACAACATTTGACAAATGTGGTATCAAAATGCGTGTAAATAATTCATCCTTCCCTCTATGTTAAAATATTGTGAAAACAATTATTAGTTCTGAAGCTATAGTCGTGTTTATAACAGCTGAGTTTCTTTTTGTGCAGACTTTACATAACCTTTGTTACCAGTGTGTTATAATATTATTTTTTTGACAAAAAAGCAAAAGTAGTCACAAATTTATCAAGGGGTGCAGAATAAAGAATTCTATATTGTTATATTTTAATGTTTTATTAAAAGAGGGGATTCACCAAAAATACAAGATGTCTCAACAAGAAGAGGCCCTGTAGATTAGGGTACTTAAAGGCCCTTTCAGTGATTTCACAGGAACAGTAAAAAAAATGGAAATTTGTCAGAGTTGCTTAGAAATAAAGAATAAGTCTACAGAATTTCATTAAACCACTTTTCCCCTGAATACATCGACAAATTAGTCAAAAACAGAAGTTTTAGAAAGGTTTTCTACTTCAACTCAGATCGACTCGAGAAAATCGAGATTTTCGTACAGTGCGCCACCAATCGACTGGAAAAACTTCCTAGTCCAGTGTTTCTAACACGGGGAAGTAGAGTCTAAATTGATTTAAAACAGACGCTTAATTTTTGTAGTAGAAAACAAAATAAGCAATTAAAGGTCACCGAGGCAAACTAACGGTCAATTCAAATATGAAAAACAGTTAAAATTGTGTATTTTGTTTAAAATAGTAGCTACTGATGTAATAGGTAGTAGAAACAATACGCAACGCGTGTTGGTACGTGGAGAGTGAGCTTCTTTCGATCTCGAGTCGGACTTTTTGTACTGTCAGTATCAAAAGTCCAGAATCATGCAAATGCTTTATTTTGTCTAAAATACACGGCTTTCGACCGAACCACTAGCAGGCTATGTTAGCACATCTATGCCAATTACAAAGGTACCAACATCTGAATTTTGATGATTTTTACGATCGTCCGGATGAGCAAATCACTGAATGGGCCTTTAACTTAAAATATCGGCAGTAAAATGAAACTTTTCCTCTGTTGATTCCATCAACATGATCAATCAGTGCCTAGTTTTTTGACACACCTGTTTATTGGCCAAAAACACACAGATGTCGTTTTAAACGTTCTACAATTTTGACAATTCAAAAAGTACATGAAGGCTGTCTAGTAATATTGCCTTGCATGAAATAATGAATCTTGTTTGTTTCAAGAAATATGATTGAAAACCATGGCCGGGTGTGGGCGCTATAAAAGAAAACAATATCCGACGTTATGGTCCTTTTAGAGCCAATAGTATGTGCAAACAGAACCACGAACTGTTTTTGTTGTGACGCGTTATTTATCTGATAAATTAATTGACAGAAGACAACCTGAAAACATTGAATCATACTTAGAACAGCACAACAAGTAACACAACCGTTATTCACAGTATTAACATCAAACTAAATAATTTGTGCATTCGTGGCATTTGATACGCCATTCGTCATGTTCGTTGACTATTAATAAACATTGAACGCTGCAGAAGTAAAATTCGGCTTAAAAAAGATTGAACACAATTTGGCGAATTGGATATCAAATAGCGTTAACCACCTATCTTTTTATGTTAAAATACTGTGAATATGATTAATATTTCTGAAGCCTTGGGCGTATTTGTAACGGCTGTGTTACTTGAATACTATATGTTTTATATTTTCTTCGGATTTTAATTTTTGTTGATATAACACATGTAATACATGGAGTTATGTGACGATTCCCAATTAAAGGTACAAATATGTCAAAATGTTACTTTTTGATGTTTTGCATCCTTTCCAAAGGTACAACTTTTTTTTTATTGTACCATGTAGGCTATAATATAATAATTAAAAACGTATATTTAAACTGTTTTACTGTGCCAAATTAGGAGTATATTATTTTCGGCCAGTTTGGATTCAAGAAATAAAGACCTGATCCAAAACTCAAGGAAGATACAAATTTAAAAGTTTATTTATTTATTAACCGTATTTTAAACAGGGTAACCTACTCAACAAATACTACAATGCTGATTTTCAGTAAGGTTCTGAGACAAACACATAAAAGCATAAACGTACACGTAGATCAGACATTATAAAAACCATATAAAATAGACCGTACGTTAATATCACACAGCATTACATTAAATACATATTATAAATATTATACAGCATTGAAAAAAAAAAAGTCAACTGTTCGAGAAAATCAATAAACTGGTAAAATAAGTTGTACTACAATTAACTATTAAGTTATTATAATGAGTAATTAAAAGAGAAACACGTACTTAAAAACATTTGACATGTATGAGGTACAAAATCAGTAGTACAACAATTTCAGGTCTACTTTGAGTTTCTTTTTCAATTGCATTAATGAGTTGACCTGACAAATCTATGTATATTTGTCTTTTGATTTGGATGGTGTAATACATATATAATGCATAATATAATAATTCAAAAAGGGGCATAGAAAAATAACAGTTGTGGAAATAGGAGTTTAAACTGATCAGTAAATTCCAGTTGTAGTCCCGTATTTGTCAGACTATTCTAGCCTTCAAGGTGAAAGAAACTCATGTTACCCTCTGGCCATGGTCTGGCCTGCTGTCAAATCTTTCCCATGGAAAGATGACATTCCGATATTCGCCTTTAGACTGTTTTACTTTGTCAATTTAGGGGTATTATAATTCTGGGCCAGTTTTGATTCTAAGCATAAAATACCTCAAACTATTATTGTAGGCCTACAAATGCAATTATGAGAAATAGGATATGATATCCTATAAGGCAAGTACGTAAGATTTGTCTGCTGAAGTTGTGAAATTCCCAAATATGGACTCTTTTCAAAAAAATACTTCATCAGGGTACATTTTTTATACAATAATTGTTTGCGTTCAAAAGTTACTCTCGATACCACAGCCTAAAACAAGAAAAGCTATTTGTCAAAACTTTTGTGGCATTTATCTCATACTTATTACAATGCACAAACTAATTTAGGTACCAGTTATGCTCACCCCTGAAAGACAGATATGTCATAATTGGAACCGGCAGCAATTTTATTCATTTTAGTTGTATTATTTATTTAGCTCGGATTTAAAACATTCGTTCAAGAAATAAAGATATGATCCAAAACGCAAGAAAGATGTGAATTTAAAAGTTGCAGTTTGCTTCATTGCTTGCCGTATTGATTTGTACACAAAGCGTTTTCAAACTAGAGCCGCGCTTTCCATTGATTAACTCATTAAAACTAGCGTCGTGCTTTCATTGATCAGAGCATTTCTTTACTGCCGTATGTTTTTTAACCACCGTTTCTGTAATCCTCAACCAAATTCAACAAATGAGATCTTATATCAGACCTAAAAAGTACACGATTTGGTTGCTTTTTAAATTTTGTATATCTCTTCTTAAGACATATAAGATATACAGGGGTGAATATAACTGGTTCCTTACTTTTTTGCGCACTGTATGTTTGCATAGTTAACATGTTTTTTGTTTATATTTGGGTAAAGGCCCAGCGTATGTCCTTTTAGAACCTGTATATTGCCCAGCTGGCTGGGTCCGCTACGGTGCATCTTGTTATATGCTAAAAACTGAGCGACATAATTATGCCGATGCAGAGAGCTGGTGTAGTGTGCAAGGAGGACAACTTGCCACAATCTTCAGCGAAGGGGAACAAAAATTCCAAGAAAGTAAGTTGTCATTAGGAAACGAATTTGGAGAAAACCTTCTGTTAATAAAATACTATGCTGAGCAACCAGCCTGGGTGGCTCACGCTCGAGTAATTTCAGATGATTGAGCTCAGTAATACATCAAAGAATGACTTCCAATTTATGAACACAAATAGATAATCAGCTTATCGGATTAAAAGCTTAGAGGGAAGGTCTTGCTGCTCAGCGAGTGTTTGTAATTATCAGAAAGTTTTCTCCAAATTCATTCTCTAATGTAAATCATCATCGCCATCATCATGATGATCAATTTTATGAGGAGTCCATAATCATGCAACAAGCGATATATCCATTTTATCGATTTGAGACATATACAAATCGTCGGTAGCAACACATAGGGGGGTACGTGAATAACAGAATTCGTTTCCGAGAAAAACGAACGTGTGTGAAGGATATGTTATTAATGACTTTGTCGATATTCCTCCACTGGCCCGGTTCCATTTAAAAATTGAGGCTTAAGGTTCAAACTATTAAACTGTATCTTTAATAGTTAAGAGCTGGAGTAAGGGCGGACTAAAAGTACTGGTAACTGGAGAGAGAAAGCGACCAGGAATCCCAACTCACAGCGCCAGGTAATGACCGGGTCACCGAGTGCAATTGTACATTTATCTTGGAATGTTCATGTTTGTTTTAAATTTTAGGGCGTTTTTCCGAAATTTGATATTTTGGTGATATTTCAAGAAAGCGACATGTCAAAGACAAATCCTTTGGCACATACTTTGTTATTGCTAATACAACTCTTTTCTGCATACCTACGTTACAATTCGTTTTGGTGATTTAGTAATGTTATTAATATTGTAACTGTATTTTGGCGTTTTCGATGCGTTTTAAAGCTTACGTGGAATTAACGCTGATTATGGGCCTGCTCCTTTTATAATTTTTCTCTGATCATCGGCTTTTGTAAATAAGAGAATGTAAATTGGCTCGGAATAAGTATCGTAGTCCTCTCTGTGGCTTTTTTCATGATATAATTACTTTGAATTCCATGTAGCAACCCAAAATTTACCTCTGAATTCAGGGTTTAAGGCTGCTTTCGAAATAGCCGTAGACTCAAAAAAGTATACGAGTGGCGACTATGGTTTTATACTTCCTGCATGGATGATTGCGTCAACGCGTAAGTATACTTCTTTGTATATGATTGTATCAAGGTATACAAAGAATTGGTTACATGTCAATGACCTCTATATATTTATTTGGTTAGTATGACTTAAGGGATAGACCCTTTGTGCGCCTTTCGTGCTTTTCTATTATGTAGGATCTTTACCCACAGGCATGTGCCCGTGGCATGTGCCAATATTGTCTGGGGGATACGGAATTGCGCCCTGTCCCGATTCGCCCCAATAAGAAGGCGCCTGTGACACGTATCCTTGGTCCGCCCCTAGCTACGCCACTGCCGTTTTTCCACTTTGATCTCATCTGTCAATCTCTTCTAATCATACGCACTTCACTTCAATTTCACATCAGGTCTTCTCAGAGATTCGGATCTTCCCATCGCCTGGATTGGACTCACTGACAGGACAATTGAAGGTGAATTCAGGTGGAGCAATGACAAATTGGTGAGTCATTCATAACACTTCTTTATTAAATAAAGTGATCGTGTGAACTTAAAATCCCAATACCCCTGGCGTAAAATAGTGATCTCTCGCAAGGAGAATATTCACCACGTTCCAATCCAATTGAAATGTTGGTATTGGTTAAAAATGGTCTACAAATTGTTCTCATAAATTTAAATATTCATCTTTATATAACTCATAAAAATGTTTGTCATTTGATTGGCCAACTACTATTGATTATTTCTGCTATATTTAGCGGCCAGGTACAAAAGGACTATTGCACTCCATGTCCATGCAATAGTCATTTTTCCATTGCACGTACGCGGAGCTCCAAAAGCAACGCTGACAGACTCGCCAATTATAGGTGCGGGTGTTACTTCTAAAATAAATGTGCATTTATATATCTTTTTGTTTACTTAATTTTCCTAGTTATTTATAAAATTAAGTGGAAGCAAGGGAACTTATTTATAAGTTATATAAAACAAATATTGAATAATTAAAGGAACTGTTCCATGGAACAGTCAATATATTCTTACCCCTGAACTCATAAACTTTCAATATTTGTTTACCACACGGATGTCGCCTGCAGACGTGAAGGTTTTCTTTAAAACAAAATCAGAATTGTGTATTTTCGTGACCATATAATTGACAATATTATGACAAATGCACTACAAACAAGTCCGGTATAGTTTAGTGTTTTTTTTTATAACTCTTGATTAATATAAAAAAAAAACCTTGTATTTCCCCATAATAATCAATTGATTATCTACCCTACAAACAGCTCAATCCAGATAGGTACGTGTACACAAACTGGGCCGATAAGGAACCAAATAACTTCCTTAGAAGTAACTGTGTGGCATTGAAAGGAACCTCAACCGATACAGAGGGGGAGTTTGGACAGTGGAACGATATACGATGTGGAATAAACACAGGATTCATCTGTCAAAAACCTATAAGTAAGTGCATCAAATAATTAACGGTTTTCCTGTTATACCGTAGAATTCCGTCTAGAAGCATATATGCCTCTAAACGAGGGTTTTTTTAACGAAAGATATGAAAGGCCAATACCCTTCTCAAAAACATTGCAATAGATTGGTCTTACAAATATACATGTTTGTACAGCCGCCTTTATCAGTAATATAGTTGTTCAAACTCCAAATAACGTCTTTGTTGAGAGTGCCTGCCTCTTGTCTCTTGTGTCAAAAAAACCTCGTTTAGAGGCATTGATGCTTGTAGACGTAATTTTACGGTATTCTAGGATATCAAAGAGTCGCGTGTATGAAGGTGAAAATTCGCTTTATTTTGCAGTGCTTTTAAAATATGTGACGTGGTATATCGAAAGGCGACACTTTTGGGCAGGGTCGTAAATGGAGAAATGGCAAAAAAATCTGTCCGGGGGTGATATTTTCACAATTTGGATTCGTTGCAAATTTGAGATGTTAATAAGGTTTAAAATATTGTCAGATAGTTTCAGATCGGAATATAACCGGCATTTGTATTTTTTGAGACAAAAAAGGCGGCCGAGTCTTAATTGCATCCACACGTCTTATAAACTCTGCTTGTCTTTCCTGATATAGATCCATGCCAGGAAGGTTGGGACGATAGTGGTGATTTCTGTTACAAAGTCATGACAGAACAACTCACATTTGAAGAAGCAAACAGAGAATGTGAAACACATAATGCCAAACTCAGCAGCATTCACAACGAAGAAGAACAAGCCTACCACACAGGTAAGAAACTAATAGCCCGAATTTCTGCAACAAAAACATTATTCATTTTGCACGTAAACTATTATAAACATAAATTATAGCCAGAAGGAAAAGCCCTGGTCCTAAGCCTATACGGTACATAACCCTAAAATTAATCTTAACTATGACTCTTAAGGGGGTACTACACCCCTCAATAAATGTGTGTCTATTTTTGCATTTTTTCTCAAAAACTAATAACACAGTGGTAACAAAAGTTATGTATATTATAGGGGCAAAGAATCCAATTACTACACTGGAATTTCTGTGACCCAAGACAAGCGGTTTGTTATTTATGATAAGAAATAAGATACCTCTAGGATGTACCTCGTTTCCTATCATATATACTGAACCGCTTGTCTTGAGTCACTAAAATTTTAGTGTAGTAATTGGATTCCTTGCCCCAATAATATACATACCTTTTATTACCAGGGTGTAATTATTTTTTGAGAAAAATGCAAAAAATAGTCACAAATTTACCACAGGGGTGTAGTATCCCTTAAATTAGTTTACCCATATCTATAAAACTAACCCTAATGCTAACACTTCTAGCCTTATCCAGAACCCTAATCCTAAATGATCCTGTGTCATATACTGGGGTATTCCTTCACTTAGAAGATTCAATAAGAGACTAATTTATTCTATATTACTCATGTTTTTAATCTGTATTAAAATCATTTTTATTTATTTTCTTATGACGTTTGGCATGAAATGTGCCAAGGGTGGTTGAGGATTAGGGGGAGGAGGATTAGGGAGAGGGATTCGTATCGTAGATTTGATCTAAAACTCCCATTAAAGATTTGAATCTAGTAAAAAATGTCTGAATGAACTCCTAGATATCTAAACCAAGTACACAAATACAGAAGGTCATTTAAAAGACTAATGCTTGCTCAGAATGATTGTAAATGTGGAATAAAGAGGCGGGGTTAAATCCCACCTACTTTGTAATTGTTTTTGCCCGCACTCTCTCATTTTTTAACCGATTTCCATTTAAAAAAAAGGTGTCGAAATGCTCAGGAGGATGAACCACTTCAAATGAGACGTGTAGGTAAAATGTTTGAAACATTTAATTTTTTTACTATGTAACACATGATACCCCATGTTGTGACACAGGACCAAATAATAACTTTAACTCTTTTCGGACTAATGAGCTGCTCCCAGAAAATCTACAACAATCTTTTTGCTATTTATTTCAGCTGCGGCCTATAATAATGGCATGCGTCTATGGATTGGGTTGACGGATGTTGAAGTGGAAGGAACGTGGCGGTATATAGACGGAACTCCGGTAAATATATAGGCCCGATTCATCGTTTTAAACTTACATTCACACCCCACCACAACCCACAAATCAACCTTTATTATTTCTCCATCTGTTGAGATTCGTCGTCAGTTTTTCTCCATTATTTAGATACAGGCACATATGTGCATAAAACCAATGTTTTTGACACTCTTACACAACAAATGTTAAAACTGATTCTCTTGTGGCTCCCACGAGGGGTCGAATGTCATAATGGAGTCAACCGAACAATAGTCCAATCCTGTTAAGATTAAGACAGGAAAGGATGAACAATTGACCTTTTCGGTAAACCCCATAAGCCTTTGCGAGTACATCTGAGAACTCGTCATTTGACGCCACGCCGACTTGAAATGCGCAGTGACGATGTTCGATAAACGATGTGCGCATTGGCGCAGATCGGCGTGACGCCAAATTACGAGTTCTTAAGCTTAGATGTACTCGCAAAGGCTTATGGGATTTACCGAAAAGGTCAATTGTTCTGCTTGACTGAACGTGTGTAATTTACTTAACGATGAGAAATCAAAGTATTCTGTGTACAATTTAAAAATGCATTTTTGTGGGACCCCGTTGCTAAATAAAAGTGTCACATTATTAGAAAAAACACTTTTCGCTGCGTTCCTCCTGCTGCTAGTTTACCAATTGAGGCATAAGAAGGATAAAAAACCATTGGTTCTACTAAGGTGACGTAAAATAACCCCAGCCCGACCAATTCTCCTTTTTAAAGATTATTTTCAGCATCGATTCTACGCCCCCTCCAAGAGGTGAAAGTCAACAATTTCGCGAGCAATTGTTTCAAGAATGCCATTATGTATCCTTGCCCCGGGCGCAACAACCCCTTGCTATGTAGACTATGCCATAGTCGAATTGTGATTTAAATAAAAATATGTTATTATTAATCATGATGAACGCATCATGTTGGAGCTCAAAATTATACTGATGTGTATTATAATTAATAGTAAAATGGTCATAAAGAGTTTATATAATTAGTGACAGTAAAGGTAAGTATACTTATGTTATAGAATGCAACATATCTTGAATAATGGCTCACTTAAATACTGAACAATTCTGATTTTGGAATCTACCAGTTTATTCACAAAGGCCCGATAAAAATATTCGACTATGTACTTTGACTTTTAAGCAGAACTTTGCCTCGGGACTTCATTCTCTAAAACACACTGTCAATCATAGTTATTTATCAATCGCCATTTAAGGATGGTGGTACAATACGCGCTAGATGCGTACATTCATCCACCAACTTTCGCGCCAGCACAAAAGCGCCGCATTCCATAGATAGTTGTGTACCATGTATAGTTAATGGTAATGGCACGTGCCTGGAGGATTTAAACAATAACGAGATCTGGGCGACCAATCACAAGCCATATTCATTTAAAGATGCATTACATCATGACCAATTAGGCCAGAAATTGGCCTAACTCTCCATAGAGTCCCGTGTTAAAAATGTTAACCGCAAGTCAAAGTCAGTAGTCCACTTGGGAAGCTAACAAACAGAGGGAGTACGGTGACTGAACTATAAAGATCAGATGTGAAAATCTATTGTGCACAAATTAATTGAGCTTAAATTGGGCTTAAATGCAATAGCCAGAATATGCACAATGGGCAAGTGGACTACGGAGAAGTCTCCTGGCTATGTACTGTTTCTACTACCCAAACAACCTCCATCCCATTTGACCGACAAAACCTACTTGTAAGGTGCCTTGGCCCGTAAAACAGTCCTGACCATATACAGACTTAAAATGTCTAATATCAATTTTATTTTATTTAGTATGACCATGATGGCTACACCAATTGGGCTTTAGATCAACCAGACAATTACGAAGGAACAGAAAACTGTGTACATCTTTACATGCGAGACGATCGAGATCTTGATGGAACTTGGAATGACAATGAATGCGACAAAGAATACGGTTTTGTTTGCAAGAAACCAAAAGGTAAGACAAAGTGTTATCAATGTTTTTGTTCATGTTAAGAAACACATTATTCGCCTTTTAATATGTTTGCCGTTTCTGAAACTCATTGTTATTACATTCTCAATAGGAATATGTCAGATTGCCTGTTTGTAGCCAGTATTTCTAAATTATGTTCAAGACACATTTCACAGAAAATCCATGATTAACCCTAAAACTACTGGGCCATGTTTTGTAATTTTCAATTATGAACGTAATATACCGTTATATTTGTTACTAATGTATAGCTATAATGGTCGCTTATATCCAGTGATTCCAAAATAAATACAAGCATTCCCGACATAATGTCGTCATAAATTGAAGGCGCCCATGAAAATTCGGGAAATACTTGCTATGTACAAAAGTATAGGCAACATTGAGTTTTGGCTAAAAATGCTATTTTCACCAAATGTTCGCCTAAATAACTAGCAAAAAGTCAGCTCTCTTAGCTCTTAGCTCTTGGAATAATTTCACAAGAGCAAAATGAAAATCTATGGGGCGTCACAACCCTCCCCCCCTCCTCTATGACCATTTTGATGGGCGGTCTTGCTCCCGGTTAAGGAGCTGGGATATCACTAAAATGAGCTCAAAGGATGGATCTACGATTAGCTTAGGTCGTTTGGGCGTGAACGCGTACGTTTTGTTTTTATAATGGATAAATAATCTTCGTAGTTCTAGGGTTAAACAAACATATTAAAAAAATCGACATTGATTAATCATCAGATAACAATATAATATCGAGCTCGCTCATCTGCCAAAGTGATGTAAACTGCGGTTAATATTCCAAACATTAAACGGTATACTATGTTTCCCTTTTTCCATAAACAGCTCCATGTCCCATCGGATGGCAGGCACGTGATAAATTCTGTTACTTAATAAATGAAGAAGAAAAGAGCTACGAAGAAGCTGATACTACATGTGCAAACATTGGGTCCACACTGACCACTATTAATAGTGCTGATGAACAGCTCTTTCATACCGGTAAGTTAACGTGGAGTCAACTCTTGGTACTAGAACATGGCCTACTTATGGACAGGTCTTCCGTAAAAATAGGTCGATAATGTCTCGATTATATTATTTTTAGAAATATTTATTACACCTGGTCACAGGCATATAAATATCAAGACATGTAAAAGATAAAACAAGTGACCAGTTATTAAACAGTTGAAAAAAAATATACTAAACAGTCGAAAAAAGAAAGAAAAAAAACACCTTTCATCATCCCAAAACCTTAAGATCAGTCGGATAACGCCTTTTCAACGGGAAATGAACTTTGCTGCTTGGATGATGTCACGATGAGGTTAGCATTTATTCCGTATTTAAAAGCGTGTTCCGACGGATCTGCACTCGACCGGCCTCCACATGTAAGTCAGAATGTGCTAGTGTACGTCTAATACCTTCCCGACGAACAGGTTTTCCCAAAATGGACAGTCACCAAGAGATCGACATTGAGTGTTATAAATATGACCAATAAACAGCTATCTCTTTCACAGCAGTAAGTCAACACAAGGTCAACTGTTTAAAATATGACATAGCCTACAATGGCAAGTTGACTCTGGTACATCAATAGGGCCACAGAACAACAACTACTCTTTAAAAAATCCTCCTCAAGTTCCACTAACAATGTACCATGCATGGATGGTTCCTTCCATTCAGCGATGTTCAAGATAATAATACTTTATTAATTGGTATAATATTATTCCTTTCAGATGTTCTGAAAAATAAAGTGTCAATGCCATTGTGGATTGGATTGGATGACAAAGTCGAAGAAGGAACCATGGTGTGGAAGGATGGAGCACAGGTGTGTAGTCCTAATGATGCCATTAGCTATGAGTCCCTTTGGCCACTCTCAAACATGTTGTATTTACCTGCAAGACTAGTACTAGCCATGTCCACTAAAAATTGAAGTACTTTTAAATTGATTCAGACCTAACTTATTGGATGGGAATTGATGAAAGAAACATTTTGGCGTTTAAATAATCTTAATCGGACGTTTCATTCCAGAGATATGGCATTTCGAGTGTCACGGTTTTATATAGGGCTGCTAGAACATGTTAAAAAGTTAAAGTCCAAAAAGGATTACTAACAGAAAGTGCAACTTTAAGGTACTTTTTCTTAATGTATTTATTAACTATCTTATCTGGAACATTATATTTGCTTATAACAACATGAAAATAAGATCATCCTGAAAATTTAATCGATTTTGTTGACATACAACAAAAACTATAAGACCTCAAAACCCATGGTTTGTTTGTTGAAACCTCAAGCATGATCATAGATGGCCGCCATGGAAAATATCTCCATAGAGGAGATGAACAATAAGTGCATTATTTCAAATGAAAAGCGGTAGTCTTAAACATTGTTCAATCTTTTAAGGTCAGCACATTTTATCTTCAAAAATTATTATATTTCATCATGGCATAAGTTTGGTAACATTAATCACTACCAATTTTGAGAAATTTGCTCCAACTCAAAGGTTATCTTTACTACATTGAGCAATACACTGTGTGCATGGAAGCCATGATGGTCCCCGGTTTTTATACTCCCTATGAAATGGACATGGTAGTGAGAAGTGCACGGGGAAGTGCATGATTTGAGATGGGCCGCGGTAGGCTTAAGCATTCTTAAATTTCTTAACATCCTACACATTTTGTCTTCATAAATAGTTAAATTTTATGAGTATGTAAGTTTGCTTGTCTGATTCACTCCAAATTCGGAGATAATTGCGTTTGAACACCTGATGCACGGAATGGTGTCACTTCAACCTGTTGTAGTTCTCATCTCATTAAATTTTTCATTAAAAAAGTTGATCTCTTCATGCAGGAAGGTCCTCTCTATTTACTGACCAAACAGGAAAAAGTTTGGTGAATGTTTTCTGGTGGAATCAGGAATTTCTTGAAACACCCTGATATAGGCCTACATTTGGATCAAAACAAGTATGTACGCCATTTAACATGCCTGGGATTTCTTGTATCGATCAGTTTCTCCATAGACACTACGTGTGTGAGTGCACGCACACAGTAAATGAAAAATCGTTCTAGTGGAAACTGTTTTGAGAGTGGGCATCCCTACTAGTACATCCCGATGACCATTCGTATTGGGCTATTCCATTTAAAATTCACACTACCCCTGTGGAAGATTTAGCTAAAGTCTTCCACATAGGGAGTAGGAGTTTCGAATGGAATAGACAGTTGGGTAACTTCTATTATTTTGAAATACTCACTCCAGTTGTGGAAGGTATAGGTTAAGCCATAATACAGGGGGAGTATGGGTTTCAAAATGATTAAACCTTACCAATTACACCTGAAAAAAATCTTCCGCAGGGGGAGGATGGATTTCAAACAGAATAGCCCATTGCTGTTGGAGGACTACAGTTTGTCCACTCTAAAGTACAAAGTGACAACTCGCGCGTATACAGCGCGTAAACAGTTCGCAGTGCTGCGTCTCTGCTGAGGTATGCGTGCCTTCAAAGTCGGCACAATGTGTGCGTCCGCGTCGGTACTTTGTACTTCAGAGTAGACTGACTGTAGTTTTGACTGACCTTTAACTACAACAACAGAAAAAACCATGAAACGTTGCCTTCGAGAGTCATTGTGGTTTATAGTTAATCTGATTCGTACGTGTCAGGAATCACAGCAATAACATATTATTCCACTAATAATAATGTCATGCATATATTGGTATGTTTGTCTTTTTCGTTGGTGTCAAATCCAGGTGTCATCCAATGTCACATGAAGGGTCAAGCTAGACTCAAGTTTGAGTTCGTGGAACTTGAGTTCGTGGAACTTGAGTTCGTGGAACTTGAGTTCGTGGAACTTGAGTTCGTGGAACTTGAGTTCGTGGAACTTGAGTTCGTGGCACTTGTATGATTTATGCAAAATGAAACATAATTGTTTCTTCTTTTTTTTTAATCAACCAAAACGGTACCGGAGTCAAGCCTGTTACCAGTTAATACGCAGTTTACTTTTTGCTCACACTAATCGTTTAGGGCAATCAGTCTTCACTTTCACTTCACTTAAAGCTTTCCTCCCATGACACAGGTAGGTCCTGGAGATAGCTGCCTAGCCACTATGCTTCGCCACTCAGCTCTGTTGTTTGCCATCCGACCGGCTTCTACTACGGATTGGATTCCCACTGCACTGCAGTTTGCTTTGATGTTGTCCATCCAGCGCATTGGGGTCTTCCTTTAGGTCGTTTCCTGGGATTCTTCCTTCTAATACGATTTTTGGATATCTGGATGGAGGCATTCTTTTCACATGGCCATAGTAGGACAGCTGTTTTGCACGGATCTTGATCATTACAGTGCACTGGTAATCAAGGGTGTCTCTGATTGAGGTGTTCCTAATCCTGTCCCTAGTAGATGCCAATGTATTTCCATGACAAAATTCTCTTATTTCAAACCCTTTATTACAGGTGACATACACAAATTGGGCTAATGGGCAACCTGATGACTTTGAATCTAATGAAGATTGTGTACATATGAGTAAACCCATTGATGATGGACAATGGAATGACAACGCATGTGATGCACCAGGAATCGGATATATGTGTAAAATGCCAATGAGTAAGTAAACTACATGGCCGTAAGATTTTCACACAAATGTTATAAACGTCTAGGTATTTTATTTATTTGTGTCTGATAGTAGCTGATAGTATGCAATAAGTGTATGTAAGCTGACATAACAATCATGTAAATCATGTCAAATATACCATTTGTGGCGACGAAGAGCTGGTTATTTTAGGCTAGAGGCATTTCATCAGTTCCACCATTTTAGTGGGAAAGGTTATTGAATTTTGCACAGAGGGTCAAGTTCAAAATTATTGAGCTATTTTTAGGTTAACTTTAAAGCGTTTCAAGGTAATATAGTCAGCTGAAAAAAATAATTTTCCTAGCTCTATAAGGCTCATCTTACGGGCCTATATATTTTAATTATGTCAGAATTTCCATTTTTATTTCGTAATTTTTCCTTGCGACTACCGAAATTTCCAGCTCAGTACTTTATTTTGAATACAAACAGCAAAACTATGATATTAGGCCAGGTTTTACGTGCTTTAGAAAGTTGTGAAACATGTTTCATTAACGAACTATGGTATGTCACTTCGAAAAGCAAAAAATGTTCACCCTAAAAAAGCTCACTGTCGAAGTTCAGGAATGTCGAAATCGATAATCGTACACTACAAGACTACATTTCACGCCTAAGTTTAACACCATGATTTAAAAAAAATATCAAGTAGTATAGCTTTGTCCTGATATGTACTGAAAAATGAAAATTATTGTTCATTTCATTAATATTATTATTATTATTATTATTATTATTATTATTATTATTATTATTATTATTATTATTATTATTATTATTATTATTATTATTATGTTTGTCATGTCATTTTCAGTTGATTCGTTGGAAGGAACTGGGAAGGTCATAGAAGTACCATTTGAAATAACATCGGACCCCCGTAAGTACAATGAGTCCTTCATTTATCATCTTTAGCTGATCATGTGTTTGGAACTAAAAGACACTTGCTTCTAAAGCTGATTAATTACACCCCGTTTGTTAAAGTCTTGTGTCCATATTTACACTGCACTGTTACAACATCAGAAAAAAAAAACTAAAAAAAAAACCAAGGATCTTTTCTGAATTTGTTTTTTATCACATCATGAAATGGATAACTCATATTATTTGGCGGAATTTGATTTAATTATATATGAATACCGCCCTCAATTTTCACACAAATATCAACTTTGAAATACCATTAAAAATAAGGATGAATGATTTTATATAGAAGGAAAATCGATGTTTTTAACTCACCTTTCACACCAATTTCGTCATAACAAAATCAAAACGTAAAATATATTATTTCAAGTTGTTGATCACACCATATAACTCATGATTTCTACTGGACTACCTTTCCTTTTGCAGAATATTGTCCTGAAGGTTGGACCCGTTACGGAGCTTTCTGCTACATAATCAACGACGAGCAAGTCGCTCAATATGAAGCTGATACATTGTGTCAACTTGATGATGCAAGATTGACTAGCATCCATAGTCAAGGCGAACAAAAATTCCATGAATGTAAGTGTATTGAGCGGGAATTGGGCAAACTATTTTACCCGAGGTACTGGTTACAAGCCTATCACACAGCACGAAGAGTGAAGGTTGATCCGCAGTTGCACTATGTCCCGATATAAACAAGCTAGCATTTGTTTTATTAAACCGAACATATATAGGCTGTGGGGATGTAATTGTCATGTAGATAGGAAAAACTAACGCATATATCGTGTCATTTGCGATTGACCAATAAAGTGGAATGATTAATATTTTGCTCATGTATATGCCCTATTTATGAGGTGTAATTTGAGAAAATATGTAATGACGCTTCGCATCCTGTACAAGAACAAAATAGCACAATGGGGAACGATTGCTCGCTACAAGAAGAAACTGAATATAATTGATAAGAAACAAAGAACAGTTTATCAACCCAAAGTGTTACAATTAAGCAATTAAACAAATAAACGCAAATCCCGACCGACATCCCAACTTGTAAAAAGCAAGGGAATTTTCCGGCATGGGAATCGAACCCACGACCTTCCGATCTCTATAAACAGACGCCCTATCCATTAGGCTACCAGCTCCCACTGGTTAAAACTGGGGCTAATGTGAGCAATCAAGGTATACTTAGTAATACACACAAACAAATATCAGGTACACAAGCGAAGGATATCATTACTGATGCTTAATCGTTTCATGAATTTAAAATTATAAAATTTATAAATCTATAGGTTTATAGGTTGTCTTGTTTAGAGCGTTATGCGTTACATATATTCAATATGTTCCACCCCCCCCAAGGGAAACAAATAACACTAAACTGTTCATAAAATAAAAACAAGTTGAGGGGTGCAGTGCAACAACAAATTAGATATTGTAAAGAAATATAATTTATATTACAATCGTTTGATCATACAAAAGGTTAAACTCAATGCTATAAAGAAAGAACCATTTGTATTACAAACATTTGATCATTAAGCCCCGTCTGCCTGCCAGAGGAACCGTCACGTACATTTCAAAAAGGCAGACGGCCCTAAAAGCTAGCAGAAACAAAGAGCCCATATTACAACCAAAAAACCACTCCAAAAATCGTTGGTTCTCAAGTTTTAATAGCATAATTCATTGACATAATACATTTGAATACATGAATACAACCCCCCCCCCAAGTCCATCGAAAGTGATTGTGAGAAAACTTGAAAACATGTGTATCATACATGCTGGGTATAGGCCATGTTGGATTTCACATGCTCAATAGACGTATGTAGAGGGTGGATTTGGGTTCAACTTTTAAGCAACAATTTCCCATATATTAATTTATTTATTGCTTGATTTGATAATATTTTCTTACAGACATGAGTAAAGGGAAACTCATCTGGATTGGTCTGAATGATGAAGAAACCGAAAACGTGTTTGTGTATACAAATGGCTATGAGGTAGGTAAAATATTCAAATTGGACCCTTTTTACCTTTTACATGCTTACTAGTATAGCGATATGAAAAGCTATTCTAAACAGTGCCATGAGAATTTTTGACAGTCAGGGCTTTATTAACATCCTGCTGTTTTACATGTAGATACATGACTCTCTATAAGTGAGATGTCTCCTCCTAAAGCAGGAGTACTTTCATGGTTCACATCGGACCATAGAAGAACTGGTCAAGGTGCTTTATTCTTGACCCCTCGGGGTGTACTTGTTGCTGTAAGGGACAATAGTACAATTACCGCATGGAGCGGATGCGACTAGATTTGTCTAATGTGTCTCAGTTTCAGTGGAATAAATCGTTGTAGTTGTTGAAAGTGTATTGGTAATAAGGCCAGGTAAAACGCTCATCGAATAAGTTTTATTATACGTTGTACCGAAACAGGTCCTTTATCCTGTAGCATCGATATGATGTATTTAGATGCCTAATACAGTCGTATGTTTGTAGCAAAACAGGTAGTAGCTTAATGCTCTGAGTGCTAGCTTCACCATGAAAGGTCCAAGTGTTGAGATATGTTCTCAAAATATTAAAGGGGCATTTCGTGATCCACAGCCTCATCCCCCCACTTTTCTCAAAAAAAGTTGAGATTTTTATATCACTGGAAACCTCTGACTACATAATGTTTATGTACAAAATATTTCTTGCAGATTAATTCGTTTTGCAAAGATATCGTGAAATTTGAATTTCGTTCTGGTGCACCAGAACGAAATTACAACGCATTGTCTATGGAGCAGCGTAATACACATAATCATGCATAACTCGCAAACGCAAAATCGGAATCAACTGAAATTTGGCTTTTTCATGGATATGTACTGAAAAATGTCATAAAAAGAGGATGCTAGGATCACGAAACACTCCTTTAAGAGCTATCTTAAGAACTACCGAGACAATGCTATGCTTGTTTGTATTCATTTTAATGTATTCATGCTGTTTCCATTATGGTCATGAAAAATTACAATTATGAAAGCAATTTGGAAACTTGAGTTATTGGTATCGTCATTGTGCTGAAAAAACCTCATAATATATATACTTTTGGCCCTTGAACATGGATAAAGCCTTGTAGGTACAGACTTAATATTGAAGAGGTTGCTTCATCCATGTTCAAGGGCCAAAAGTACATGCGGGAAACATCTCATATTAACTTTTGACCCTTGAAAATGGATAAAGCATTGAGGTGTATTGAATGGTTTGCTTCATCCATGTTCAATGGCAAAAATTACATATGAGGTTTTTCCCGCCCAGTGACGGTATGTTGTACCTTCTGTAATTTATTTGTAGATGGATTATACAAATTGGGACGAGAATGAACCAAGTAATAGCGGTGGTAATGAAGATTGCGTAATTCTTCATACTCTCCCAGAGAAATTAGGCAAATGGAATGACATTTCTTGTGATAGAAAAGCCAGCTTTATGTGCAAGAAACCCGTCAGTGAGTATTCATCTCTACAATAAACTCCAAATAAAGTATAAGTCTCATCTCACATTAAACAACAAAAAAATAAGATTTTTATTATCTTTATTTCGGAGGTAGATATTTTGGAGCGATTGCCGAATATGGTGCAATTCTACAAGTATTATTACAAGACTGCCACACCAAACCCTAAACTCGGTAAACGAGGACTGGATTCAAGTCTAGCAAGTTGCACCCTATTCGGTAATATCTAGTTTTGAGAGGTGTTGCTGACCACATAAATTAATAATTGCGTAAACCATGAGATGCAAATGAGATACGAAAAATCATAAACATACTAAATATAATTATCTTTTATTGATAATCCACAGCGCCTTGTCCGATTGGTTGGCAAGGCAACGGTGAGTCTTGCTACAAGGTAAATGAAAGACCGGTGCCATACGATGAGGCAGCTGCAACGTGCCAAAGGATGAACTCCATCCTGACCAGTGTCAAGAACGTAGATGAGCAGACGTTCCTTACAGGTAAGCCTTATCTATGAGTCTGTGGGTAGTACAGAATGGACTATGCCAGTTGAAATCCATACACTGATATGGAAGACATGACGATGTATATTTTAAACGGAGTTACCGTTTCCGGTAGTATTTGTACATGTAGGCAGTGAAATTGTGTGTGGTGCGGATGGTACATATCAATTTGTAAGCGCTCTTTAACAAAGTCATAGTTCATTGAATTTAAAACCGTATGACAAAACAGGCGAATATAGTAAGTTTTTGCACAAGATTTGCAACTTAAAGAGAATTTGCCATTGCTCATTAAAATGAGGCTAGTATATGGACAATAATAAGTGTGCTCTTTCTTGTCAACAGATTTACCACATTCGCCTTGCTATAACATTGCATTGCGTTATCTGTTGACCTAATGGGGAAAAGTGTTTTTATGGGAACGTGTTAGCTTTCGTTTGATATAAAAAAAACATTCTGATTGGATGAAGGGAACAGTTGAGGTTTCCAAAAAAAACCAATCACAGAGGCCGATTTTCCAGCTAGAAGTTCACACAGCTCTTATGATGCTATGCACTCAACCGTGTAGTGTAATAATTAAAGACAGTGTAGAGATAATTCACTGCTTGCTTGGAAGCTCTAGGACGAAAATGTGTGCTCAGGTGTATCGAGGTCGAAACTGTACATAGATGGGTTATAAGAGAATCGTTTTTGTATACAAACCTTTCCTTAATCAGAAATAAATTGGATTAAAATATTATGAATCTTTATAAAATGGAAACCGCATTATAAAAATGTCATGTATTTATGATGGAACAGGTTTGATAACTAAGGTTGAAACCAAGCTGTGGATTGGATTGGACGACCGTGAAACAGAAGGGATAATGCAATTCTTAGATGGATCACCGGTAAATACCCCACAGTAAAATTACTGTATCTATCGGGCCTTTTCTAGTGAGCGATTTTCCACTCGCTATACACAGTCAATGTCGCTCGCTGCGAATTACCCGAAATTTAATCAAATTCACATTCAAGTTTCTGTACTTTCAATGTATTCTATTACTAGTTTTCGTATAATAAAGTAGCCATAATCATACCCGGTAATCATGTTAATCACTGAAAACGAAAGAGAGGTTGTCAACAGTGCGTAAGTGATTCATGTTGGTATAAATCATCTTTCAGAGCTAGAGAGTGATTTGGCCATATGATCCTACTATGGAGTGATTCGACCACTCGCCTAGCATCATACTAGCGAGTGATTGACCACTCGCCTTTAAAATCTAGACGGCAAGGCCTGATCTATTATAAATTACAATACAGGCTCTGATTAAAAAAATATTTGTAAGGCAGAGGTTCTACATCTAAATTAGAATTGCCGTATGTACAAGTTAAGAGCAAATTAAATACAGTGTTTTGATTTGAATGAAACGGGAATCAGTCCGACAATTACAAGGTCTGGCTTTTTCATCAAATTCTCTAGGGTAAGGGTAAGCATTAAAAATGGCGCATACTTATCAAAAACAAATTCTAATGTCATCGACTTTTATTAAGAAAACTCTCGTGGAATGAATGGTACTTTTGTGTGGTATGTATGTTCAATATTATAATGTGGTATTCATAACCTTAATAATAACCACGATATCGTTATATTTCAACACTACTCCACGTGACAATTTAGGCTACGCCTATATTGTGATACTTGGTTTTTGCAACGTATTTTTGTATGTAGTTTCTGTAATGTGGTTCTGCGCTCTTTCTTAAGGTTTTATACACAAACTGGGGTGATTTTCAAAATGATGCAAATACACCACCTGAGGAGGACTGTGTTTATATGCGCCCAAGAAGTGAGGCAGGACAATGGACCGACGATATCTGTACAGCATTTGCTGGATTTGTATGCAAGAAACCCAAAGGTATGAAAAAAATAAAATAAAACGTCGTCCCGTTGTAGATATTATTCGTTGTTTTTCTCAATCTAATATAACTGACGATACATCCCAGATAACTCAACAATTGTATGATGCCGACTGTAGAGGGCGGCCTATTTGATGTTTGTCTACCTTATTGTCCTTATTTGCTTCACAGGACCATGTCCCTCTGGTTTCCAACCCCGTGACAAATACTGCTACCGTGTCAGCACTGAGCCAACAACTTATGATGACGCTGTCGCTTCGTGCGAATCCTTTGGTACTACCCTGACCATGATCAGAAACGAAGATGAACAATCCTTCCACACAGGTAAATTCAATGTATTCAGATATTTCTAATATTTAGGAAACGGGTACTTTGGATGTGGATGTGGCTGATATTCGGTCATAGTCGTCCTTTGAGCTGTGAGGGATCCAGTCTATTAACAGGGTGCAATAGTCTGTGACGTAATCTGCACAGTGCATTGGCATCCGAAAGTTAACTAAATGTGTTTGCGTGTGATGGATATTAAGTTGGTCTCATATGAGCGCACTGACTGATTGTACACATAAAACTTAAAGGGGCATTTCGTGATCCACAGCCTCATCCCCCTACTTTTCTCAAAAAAAAAGGTGAGATTTTTATATCGCTGGAAACCTCTGGCTACTTATGTTTATGTACAAAATATCTCTTGCAGATTAATTCGTTTAGCTAAGATATCGTGAAATTTGAATTTCGTTCTGGTGCACCAGAACAAAATTACAACGCATTGTCTATGGAGCAGTGTAATACACATAATCGGAATCAACTGAAATTTTGGTAATAGGCTTTTTTCGTGGATATGTACTGAAACATGTCATAAAAAGAGGATGCTAGGATCACGAAATCCTCCTTTAATCGTGAAATACAATTGACAAAATGTGACCTGCTACCACGAAATGAACGTAAAGTCACAAGTTGGTAGTGTCCCAGCATTCTGCCTTGTGAGCTGATGTTCTTTGTTTGCTGCGCACCTGTACAAGTCAGTAGCATGTCCTTCGTGGATGGCCCATTTAGCCCCATTCATCAAGGACATAGACTTATACTATTAGCTTGAGCAGTTGCGTGTGAAACATAGAACACCACCGCATCAGCCAGGTCGTCTATAACTACCAATGTGCGACATTACGCACATTCCGTACTAGCAGGTCCGGCATATGGTCTCAACTTCTGACGGGCATATATTACACTATGCAGGCATCAGTTGTTCAATCCTCATATAAATTATGGCAATTCTATTTGTTTGTAAATTCAGACGCTGTTGCTACTGCTGGTGTAGACCTTTGGATTGGGATGGATGACAAAGCACAGGAAGGGACAATGGTGTGGGCTGATGGTACACAGGTTTGTAGAATCTCAGTTTGCATGTGTAATTGTAATTTAAAAAAATGAAAAAGCTACTTTATTCATTTTAAGCTAGTGACTTTTTGATCATGGGTCCATAGTATTATGCGTATTTAGCCGGAAACTCATAGTAAAAGTGGTTATTTTATATTTATTGTATCAACCAAATACTTGATGATTGCTAATATATTTTCCATTGGAGACCGCCATAATGCGCATGATCAATACCGACTGCCGAATACACGAGGGCAACTTGAGGCAAGTCCTTTCCGCGGAGCATAATAATAGTAAATTGCCTTTTCACGATATGTAGTGTAATAATGCATGGCGGGATAATGACAACGTGTTCTAGTCCCGAAACATGTCACTTGAGATGTACTATATATTTTCTATTCAATTTTCAGGTAACAGGCACCGATGCATACACTAACTGGGCCATTGATCAGCCAGATAACTTCCAAAATATTGAGGATTGTGTTCATATCAAGATCGAAAACGCACAACTTGGCAAATGGAATGACATTCAATGTGATAGTCAGATGGGTTTCATGTGCATGGCTACAATGAGTAAGTTCACTAATTATCATAGCGCAATGTTAGAACTTCGGTGACATTTGTTTTAAATAACCCTCTCCACGAAGGTGCCGACTGCAGACAACATTAAGTTTTAAATTTTCTTTTAAATTAAAAAAAGTGCATTTCCATGAACATATTTGGAAACAGCATGAAAATGGCATTAAAATGTGTACAAACAAGCCCAGGATTTGTTCTTTAGTTCTTAGGAGAGCTCTTGATATGTTTGAAAAAATATCCCAGAACTTGCAATTTTTTATGTTGAAGCCTATAATGGCCAGAAAATCGAGCATTAAATAACGTTCAGGATAATAACAACTCAATGGTTGGGTAACATCGTCCGTATTAGTTTTAAGAAATTAGTTTTTATCCTCAGTTGCCTTGTTGTTGCAGGGTAATCATTTTCATAGAGGCGAATGTGGTTTATGTGTTATGCGTAGTGTACCGATAAAGGATATGGTTTTGAAGGTTCATTATATCAAATCCAGTAGTAAAAGATGGTATATTTACTCACGTATTCAGTGACGTTTCTATGATAATCTATCATCTTCCTCAGACTGGCAACCCATACCACTGCTCACTGTCCTTTTGGCGAACGCCATAGGGGGCGTGGTGATGAATTGGTCAAATATGTTATGTAACTTGTAGGCCCCCTCGTCTTTATTGAGAATATTGTCACCTCTCCTCCTAATCCAGATAGCTTCCTTGAGCCATCTAGTAGTTTTGTCCGACTCTCTGTCTATAACTTTTGCCTGATCCCATTCAATGTTGTGGTTCGTACCCACAACATGATCAGTGATAGCAGATTTGTGTCTTCCAAAAATTAGAAATCATAACTTGAATTAGTCTTTGTTCAAGTCTTTGGGCTTGATTGTCACAGAATACGAAAAGGGTCGAAAAACGCCTTAAAAATGCATGTTTTTGGATCTTATTTCCAAAAAGTGTTAAAATTTTAGTTTCATTGCAAGTTAGGACTAAGGATTAGGATTTATCTATGTTTCATTTGGCAAAACAGGATAATATTTGTTTTAATCCAAAAACATTAGTTCTGTATTTTTCTGGAATAGGGAGTAGGAGGGGTGGATTTGGATGTTTTACTATAGTCTTCACTAAATGAAAATTTGACAGCAGAAGCGGGCTGATTGTCTGATTGAATTATTCAGCAGTAATAATATAATATGGTGATTTTCTTTTTTATTTTAATTGATTATACTTTAAAAAGAGTCAACTAATATTTTGTTTCTTATAGTTGATATTGGCGTTGAAGGACCAGACCAGTCAGGTAATTTCCCCATTCTCTTCATAATTTCAGTGTTATCGACAATTATAATCAGAAAAAGGATGCAATGTAATATTGAATGGTACTGATCGTTATAGTGTATTTTTAGTGATAATTGATGTCATACTTTACCACTGAATGACGATCGTTTGGTTTCGAGTCAATGTGGTAGCGCAATTTGTGTTTCAATTGGTAAAGCGCTACCTAATTGGTCAAATACCAATCTCTCGTCGCTCTGCGATGGACTATAACTTTAGCTTTACGATCATTTGACCTTATGCAGCTCCACAGCAGTGCTATGAATGCACATTTGAAGCGATCAACGGCATTACCCAGCCTAATAGCGACGACAGAGAAGCCTGCGTTGCCGGATTACCTTCACTGGATGTCTGTGGCTTCATACCCGTCGACTCGAGTGCCAAATACAGATGTTACACTCATTTGTACCAGAAAGTTACTACAGACGGTGACATTGGTAATCTTTTAATTTTTTCATTCGCTATTCATATTAGTCAATTGTGGAAAATATGTCAGTATGCCCATCGCCATTATTATACGAATTGGCTTAAGTTGTATGTAAACAGAAATATTCAAACGAATTCTGTCATATTAATTAATATAGTGTGGTTGTTTATCACGTCTATCAAAAATACATTTTTTCTCAATGGCATACTACCACTCCCATGGTTTTGTTGCTGTTGATATATGCAAACAATTTCTACAAGAAAAAGCACAACATAGATTAACATGACTTTCAATATTTAACTGTAACAGTAAATGGCGTAAAACGTGGATGCGTAGCTGTAGAAGGTACCTCAATTTATAGCACGATTCCTTCAACCACAAACGTAGAGGACATCAAGTCTATCTTAGGTGTTATCAGTGAAGTATCTACGAGTGAATTGGGAAAGGTTGATTTCTGTGATAGCGACCAATGCAATACTGGGTATTCCAGTGCTGGTAAGTGTAATACATACTGGAAGAATTAGTGGGTTTTTAGCGGGTTCGCCGTCGGACAAGTTCAGAACTGTCAAGCTTTCGTCAGGAGTAGCTCTGACTTCTTCAGGACAAAGTACCTAAGAATGAGAAATGTAGATTGCCCCTTGCCTACTGATGACTCTGAAAAGAGCCGTTCACTGAAGACTGCCCCTTGTCAACAGAGAACAAGCAGATCTCGCATATCTGATAATATAAAGGTTTTGTTGGCTCTGAAAAGAGCCGTTCACTGAAGACTGCCCCTTGTCTACAGAAACAAGCAGACCTCGCCTATCTGCTGATTATAAAGGTTTGGTGGCTCTGAAAAGATAATAATAATAGAAGTATAAATAATGACATTGGTTTGCAAATTCAAGGTTAAATTTGGTCTTCAACGGAAGGTCGTTTCTCCCATACTCTGTTACCTACAGCTTCCTCTACAGGGCAATGGAAACAAATTAGTTCGATCTTTCGATCGGCCGTCGATGCTTGATCGATTCTTAACATTTATGAAATCAATTAATTTAGTATTGTAAATTGTGATTACATGTGAATCTCAGTATAATTATATTGACATTGATTTCGCATTGATTTTCATTAATTAGTTGTTAGTTCATTAAATAAAAATTATCTAAGCAGCACCGACGGTCGATCCAAAGATCGAACAAATTTGGTTCTGGTTCCTAGGCAGATGGAATGTCCTACCAGCACATTGTATATAGCTTTAACTTACTTGATCGACCGATTCTAAAGTTCTATAATCGATTAACTGCACCCGTGTAAACGATAAATTGTGTCAAATTGAGTGTTTTGATGTTGGCATGTGGTATTTGTAATCACTAACAATAATGAAATGATGAACATAAAAATCACATTAATATTTTGACTTTTCATGACAGCCTCTCAACTACAGTGCTATACCTGTAGATATCATGAAATCAACGGTAAACCCGACGATAAGGCAGGAGACAAGGAATCATGCTACAGTGGTATTGGTTTGGAATTACAATCGTGTATTGAATCTGGTCCACTTGATGAAGGGGAAATCTATCGCTGTTACACATCACCCTATGAGAAGACTACTGCCAAAGGAGATATTGGTAAGTATGCCCCATACATTTTCATGCGCGTATTGGGGGGGGGGGGCCTTTGGGGGCGCCAGCCCCCCGGGGTAAAAGCAGGGGCGGCCAAAATGAAGGGGCGGCGAAAGAAGAAGTGGCGGCAAAAACGAAAGGGGCGGCAAAAAGAATTAGTAAATAAAAAGGGCGAAAAAATTTGAAAAATGGTACTATACATTAAAATGTGCTGCTTTTAGGGCGTTTGCGCCTGAAACCCTTTTTTTTTGCTCTTCACTTTTTCAAACGACCGAGAAAAAAATTGGATCAACCTTTTCGGGCTGTTGAGGAAGGGGCGGCAAAATTTAATTTTCTTCAGCCCCCCGGGGTTGGGGCGACCACGGTACGCCACTGATTTTTTCTAAACGAAATCACCAGTATATCTTTTGAAGTGTCTTTCACTATGGACCATATGGTCATCCTAATTGCATAGTTCAATAACCTCAAGTAAACAATCATAGAGCAAAATTTAACCTCAGGTTGCGGAGTATGAGTTCGTGTACCCATTTTTTAAAGGCCACTCAATGATTGTGCAACTGTATTGGTGTTTAAGAAATGTGCCCTGATAGATGAGCATGTTGTGGATCCTAGTGTTATTCAGCAGATGAGACAGGCAAAATGTAGCGTTGCAATCATGGCAATGATAAAGATAAAAAAACACCGGTTTCTTAGTTTGGTTTAATACAAATATGAAAATGTTTTACTATTAAATATTTGCCATGCAGGCAGGAGTGATTTTGTTACCCCGCCCATCTATGACGTTTTGGTTCGTCTATTGTTGTATATATTTAGGTTGGCGTGTTATAAAACGAGTCAACGCGATAATTGCATTGCAGTCCTTATACATACCCTGGATACATACCCACAATAATTCCTTTGGTTTTCATTCGCAGTTGCCGGAATCAGACGTGGATGTGTTGGTGTAAACGAAGAGAGGTACGGAGATGTCCTGTCAATCTCAGATATTGATGTGATTCAAGATTTATTTGACTTCACTTTGGCGGAGGATGAGAAACAACTTGGCACAGCTACCTTCTGCTCCTCAAGTGCTTGTAATGTAGAGGATATCACCATTAAAGGTAATTGTAAATATTATCAACTTTGTTACTCAATCCACATGGCATATGCTGCCTATGGCTGTATAAAACAGGAATGTAGAAAAGGGAGCGTGGAGTACCGCTCATAGGAAATGATTAGCAAAACTGAGGAAATGATGCAATGAGGGAGAAGATAAGGATAGGGATAAAACAAAGATGCAGAAAGAGAAAAAAATGCTCCTGACGAGTAAATGCTCACAACTCTAGTGTAAAAATCACAAACTTCTCTCCTCAGATACAATTTACAAGTGAGATGATAGATACCGTTATTTTGTTATTGCTTAGGATTTCAAGACGAGTTTGCTGATCGTTAAAAAAAATCCTAGGTTGTATATACCCGATAATATAATATTTTTTTTCTTTCAGAGTGCGATTTTTGTGCACTTATGAATCCATGTCCACAATGGTCAACATGTGAGAATTTGGACAAGGTGAATGGATGGACATGCAACGCACCTGTCAACCAATGCCCAGGTAAATCCTAGTCAGGCTCATTATGACGTCATCTATAGAGGACAAATGCTGATCATGTTATGGACCAGCAATTGATCCTAATAGCTTGACGCCTTGACCCTGTGACCTGAAGTCAATACATTTTGGTACAATTTGGTTGAGTTTTTTCCTAGTATTAATTTTCCAGTTCAAGGATATATTTACTATTACCAATCATTTAAAAACAAATAATAGTATTGACATATTTAGCAAATTGTGCCCAATGAGCCATAAAAACATTCAAACATAGAGCAAACAGGGTTTAGGTATAAAATTAGAAATGTAAAGCAGTGGGAAACTTTTAATATAACAATGTATCACTGCTTTACCCGACTGAGGTCCGGTGGCTTCTAGCCCAGTTCCATTTGTCTTTATGTACATTTAGTTTACATCTCATGCGCGGACTCGGGTACTTCTGTTTCCGTCTGCACCTTTAACCTTGAAGCTCCTTGAGTAATTATTCTTCTGACTTGAGTTCCGTATTATTTGAAATTAATAAATACATCGGAAATTGACGCAAAATTAGTAACTAATAAATCAAGAGCATCTTGTATCAGTTGCACATATAGGCACCAAAGGGAATGATTACATTTAATAGGATCATTAGGATTGGGGTTAGATACTTAGGAATCACCTTTCAGAACTATGTTCTTGTTCATCATTATGTACATATTGCTTATGATTGCCAAGCTTTTACGAATTGACTTACACAGCATGACAAAAATGACTACGCAGTAAGCAATCCTGTAATGATTTTGTATTATGAATTGAGATTTTTATCAAAATATTGACACACTGTCCAGCGTGCTGAGCCAAATATTATAGGGTCGTACGGTATTTTGGGTCGGGCTGCCATCGGTGCGTTATGGCAACCTAGGTGTAATTCCCGAACCAAAGCCCTGTCAGTGATATGTTGGAAGGGGAAAGAAGATCTATTAACATGTAATCTGACAGTAGAGGGGTATTTACTATTACTAATCATTTTAAAACAAATATATCATTTACATATTTAGCAAATTATGCCCAAGGGACCATAAAAACATTCAAACATAGAGCAAACAGGGTTTAGGTTTATCATTAGAAATGTAAGGCAGTGGGCAACCTTTCACTTCTTCAGTCTAAATTCAATCACTACCATTTCATGATGTTGAACATGAAGTTAGTCCCCTGCATTGTTTAGCAAGATATCCGATGAATCTGAATTCATTTATTGACATGTTCAAAGTTTCTTCTTTCACATTAATCACGCCTTTTAAAATACTTCTCCCCACAGCTCCCATAATCGACAATTTGAGTGTCCGTCTAATGAACGGCGTATCGGAGAACGAAGGCCTAATGGAAATCTACAAGGATGGTGTCTGGGGCAAAGTATGCGACGGAGATTTCGATTTTAATGAAGCAATCGTAGCATGCAAACAGCTCGGATTCAGATATGTTGACCAAACTTACTTTGAATACAACATTGACACTATACCCGGCTCGTTATCCTTTACACTCACGTGTCAAGGCAATGAGAATTCTATAAAAGAGTGTCTGGTAACTGAATCAGACGTAGGCCCATGTATGCCAGCAACTGGTATTAAATGTGTTCCAGGTAAGATTCACAAGGAGATATTCCAAAATAAGCATATGAATTGTGTTAACATCATTGATTACTGTTTTACACATTATTGAATGGAAAAGATCATTAAACAAGATGTAGTAGAGTCACGAAACACTTCATGTTGAGTGATGAATTCGGAATATATCTTCTTTCAAGCATTTATTTATTTATTTATTGCTCAAATTCAGCAACAGTCAATCTTTAGTATCACAGATTTCATAACAATGTTGACCGCACGAAACCAATTTAGGTACATGTCTTACGGATATAATATTATTATAGCCTTATAGCCTTTTCATAAACATATGGGCTTGTCAAAAAGTTATATACATTGTGGTCTGCATTGTTTTATACAGAACCATCAAACATGATTGCACGACTTGTTAACGGTAATACACCTGCACAAGGAAGGTTAGAGGTCAGTTACAACGATGGTGATTGGTCAACTGTCTGTGACGATGCATTCGACATTAACGACGCCAACGTGGTCTGCAGAATGCTGGGATACCCGGAAGCAGTCGAAACTTACACCAGTGGTACAGAATTTGGAATTGGTGACTCGTCGATGCCAATTATGTTTGACGAAGTTGGATGCGTAGGTTCGGAGACAAACATTCTTGAGTGTCGTCATGAGGGTTTTGGTATACATAACTGTGCTCATAGTGAGGACGTCGCTGTTATTTGCAAAGCACCAGGTAGGGCTAAGTCTTACTAATGTTAAACTACGCGAGAGCGGTTGGTTTTAGCCAATGAGATAAAGTACTTTTATTACGTTGAGTAAAGCGCGCTACTTTATTGGACAATTGGTCAAATACCAATCGCGCTTCGCTTAGCGATGGAGTGTAAATCTAGCTTTACTAATAAACAATGCTCCTGCCCAGATAGCAACACTACGTTGGCCCAACGTTGGGCCAACGTGAGCGAACTGACCTTACCACGTTGGGTCAACGTTGCTTTTCGACGTTGGCCCAACGTGATTTTGGCCAGGCACCCAACCACCACCACGTTGGGCCAACGTTGGGCCAATGTCGAGCCAACTTTGACCCAACCGCAATGCAAATGTAATTTGCGACGTTGGATCTTTGATGTTGGGCCAACGTTATTTGACCAACGTTGATGCAACCAATAGCCAACGTTGAGCCAACCATTGGCAAACAAGCCCAATGAGAAAAAAAAATGAAAACAATTAGTTACTTGTCTATACTGTGCTTACTTTAAGTCTTAAATGACCTGGCTCTCTATTTTACAACGAAGACAAATTAACTACCTTAATTTTACACAAGTCACTTACCTTAGTACCTACCGGGATTCGAACCAGGGACCTTCTGTTTACCAGTCTGATGCTCTACCAATTGAGCTAACTGGGATTACATAGTTGAACAAGTGTTTTAAGTAAATATAACCTATATTTTCATGACTAAACCTGCCAAAGTGCATCTTTTTAGGGATATTGATCAAATTTACTGTGAATATTGATAACATTTTCTATAAATGTTGATTTAAAAAAAAAGTAATATAAAAATAAAATTCTTATTGTTGATTTAATTCCAAAGCAATATTGTTAAATATAATTACATACCTAGTAGGCTATAAGCATTATCATTATTATCATCATCATTATTATTATCATTATCATCATTATTATTCATTAGGCCTATTATTATTATTATTATTATTATTATTATTATTATTATTATTATTATTATTATTATTATTATTATTATTAATTATTATTATTGTTATTATTATTATTATTACTATTATTTGATAATATTTAATATTATTATAAGTTTATCTAGTGGGGCTTTTATAGTCTTTATTTAATGTCACTCTTACGCCTTAGTAGTAAAAAGAAAATAATTATAAACATGACAATTTCCATGACTTGAACAACAGTTTATACCATCGTTGGTCCAATGTTGGGATTCCAACCGTTTGTGCGACGACGTTGGCCCAACCTCCACGTAACAACGCGTCATTTTACGACTGGCTGGCTACGTTGGTGCAACGTTGGCATACCGACTATCATTTTAAGGTTGGCACAACAACGTTGGCCCATCCTCGGCTTACCGACCGTCATTTAAAGGTTGGCTTGCTATGTTGGCTCGACGTTGGCATATCGACCATCATTTAAGGTTGGCACAACAACGTTGGCCCAACGTTGGCATACCGACCGTCATTTTAAGGTTGGCTGGCTACGTTGGCTCGACGTTGGCATACCGACCATCATTTAAGGTTGGCATAACAACGTTGACCCAACGTTGGCCTGACGTTCCCATACCAACCATGACTAAAGGTTGGCATGTCAATGTTGGTCCAACGTTGGCTTGGCGTCGGCTTACCGACCGCGACCATGCCGACCATTGCCAACGTTGGGCCAACGTTGTTTTGCTATCTGGGTGGATCATCAGAAATTGAATAGCCTCGATAAGCATTATTAATTTTAATGTTATGTAACCGTTTCGATTTATTTTGCAATTTCTTTATATTTATTGTTAACCTGTATAGGGCAGGTAGCCTAATTTATAATGAAATCAAATTAAATCACCAGGGAACTTACTACTATCTGGAAATGCCTGTCACTGAAGGTCACACAAAGTTATTTGTCCATAAGTGGTATATCATAAGGTGCCAATTTGTTTCCTACATAATAGTATTCCTGTGTTGTAATACTTAAATATTAAACACATTGGTAAGCATATTTACCATTTAAAATTATACGTAGATTATGCAATAATAAATTGGTGGGATATGACTGTGATTGCTGAGGTATTTGCTCTGCCCACTTACTGTGGCCGTAAGTTCCGCATTGCTCCCATGAACGCTCACCCTCCAGATGTCACTTTCAATTAATTTAATGAAAAGGTACCCTAGCTCTAAGGTTATTAATGCATGGTCCGGGAGAGTATTAGAGACCAGTATCTCACGAATGCAGAGTGTAGTAGAAATATGGATTATATTATTTGCAATACTATTACTTGAATAATTGGATGTATTGCTAAATATTGTGGAAACTGTTTCGCATTTCTAACGGTTTATGCGTGTTCTCTTTATTTTGTGTCACAGAACAAGGAGACATTCGTCTTGTGGATGGTGCTGGCCCTAACGAAGGCCGTGTCGAGGTTCTAAATAATGGGGAATTCCAATCCCTCTGCAATTTTTATTTTGACCCTCGGGTTGCTAACGTGATATGCCGACAGCTTGGTTACCCATTTGCTGAACGTTTTACAAGTGGTACTTTTGGAACTGCTACCGGAAATATTTTGGATTATTACTTTGAGTGTGATGGAACAGAATCACACGCCACAGATTGCATTGACATCACCTTCCTAGACTACGAGTGTGATCATACTCAAGATGTTGGAGTCGTATGCTTCACAGGTAACTTGCTGCAATACAATTATCAGATGAAACTACATTATATATATTCTAATATTTGCCAATTTAAAATATGATCTGCAACCGTATACGGCAGGGATTACCCTGATAAATTTACAAATAAAACATAAACTTTGACTAATGATAACGATTATATCTATAATAACGAATAAGTCTGGATCCAGGCAAATGTACGCGTATATAGGTCTGTTTGATTGTTTATTTCGAATTCACTATTCTTAGAGTTTGATCTTGACTCTAATGCTCACATCATTGTTATTCGAATATGCAGAAGAGCCCGAATTCCGTTTAGTCGATGGAAACTTCCCAAATGAAGGCCGGGTAGAGATGTTCTACAATAACGAATGGGGCACAGTCTGTGATGATGGTTGGGACATTAACGCGGCAACAGTAGTCTGCAAAGACCTCGGGTATATCGGAGCAACTGACGCATTGTTCGGAGCTGCATTCGGAGAAGGAACAGGCCCCATTCTCTTGGACGATGTCTCCTGTACAGGGACTGAGGATCATATTATGGCATGTACTCACCTACCTTTGCTTACCAATAACTGCGGGCATTCAGAAGATGCCGCTGTCGTCTGTCAAGTACCAGGTGAGAGAAATAAATAGAATTCGATGTATGAGGTTTGAGATAACGTCCTCCGTTCATTCAACCCTCCATGTGTTCAACCGTAACGCTAACCGTATCCCTAACTCTTACCCTATAGTTTGATCAGCTTGTAATCGGTGGGAATTGTTGGGCTTTTACCACTACGCCGACAAGTAAACCGACATTAAGAGGGACATGGTTGACCTGTATGGTCTATATTTTGCGAGTTAAAGAAAATAGAGAAAGTATAGGACTATTATTAATAATTTGTGATACTTCTCAAAATATAATAATATACATTGATATTAATCCGCCCGATTAAGGCCCACCGATTACGAGCTGATAAAACTATAACCCTAATCAAAGTTAAAAAGTCAAAAGTATTCTGGTCTTAATTTGTTGGTGATTGCATTAGCTTGCATGCCAAAAGAATGAGGTTTGCCGTTATGTTGCAAGTGGCTACCACAGTTTGGTATAAACAAATATGGACTTATTATAACATTATAGTAGCTTAAGCTTCTACTAACATACATACATTTTAAAAAACTTTTGCTGCTAAAATCTAATATATAGAGGTTCTTAAAAATCAAATAATATTCTTTTAAGCACGACATGTTATGTGGATATTGTTAGATTAATCCCCAAAATCAGAGAACATTTTTTGAATTCCTTCACAGATTATACGTTAAGTAACTTCAGCCATTTTGGTCTATTGTCTCCTTTAATTTTCTAAGAAAATTCCACGAGCCTGTCAAACAGACAGTTATGGGTCCTCTTAGAGAGGCGTCTTCCAATGTGCCCATGTTCTGTCTTTTACATTGGGATTATAAACAATACGTTTATAAATGTTGAGTTCAATATCTCCTGTAGTTGCTCTTTTTGAAATGAGAAGGAAAAATGTGTATAACTATGCCCCATCTGACTTCCGGAGCTAGGTGGTTAGCACTATAAACCACGTACGGCATTGAATTTACTGGGTAATGAGAATAACATGTCTATGAGCTATACTCTCTTTAGGGGAGGAATCAATTCATGCACACCACCATTTATGTAGTCCAAGGTTGTTGATTGTATTCAAATCTCAACATTTTACAAGTTGCTGGGAACGAATGAATGCAAGTCGCACTACCCGCAGTTGAATGCCTTTTTTAATTGTTTTGTAGGTCTTGGAGATCTCCGCCAATCTACGGAAACATCTCGTCTAGAAATATATGGTGATGATGTATTGGGATGGGGTACAGTGTGCGATGACGGATGGACAACTAGGAACTCCCTCGTAGCTTGCCGACAACTTGGCTACAAATATGCCAACAGGTCATTCACTGTGCCAACCTCAGGTGAGTGGTTTAGTTAACTTGTAGGCCATACTTTTTAGGTGATATATTTGTTTATTTTAATTGTTTGTTTGCTTGTTTGTGTGCATTGCTTGAAGCAGAGCTTACTTCAATTGAAGTCATTTAATTCCATTATAGCATCCGTCAGTAATAATGACATCAAATCCTATCCACTCAGCACGAAACTATTATTATATTGTAAAGTGTTTCTCACTGTGGGAAAAAGGAAGAGACTAGTTTGCTATGAAGTTTCTGTCTATCAAACTCTCCACGACCCGTCATTGGTTAGTGGCGCGTAAATGCAATGTTATTTTATCTGGTGCTTTCAGCGGAGCAAATGAATTGAATTACGATATGTCTTTATTTTAAATGTACTTCAGGAAAGAAAGTTTCCTATTACTAAGACGGTTTCAGACGGTTTGTATGTTTGAAAGGCTGAGTTTGATTGACAGGTGACGTCAGACGCAAACTAGTATTTTTTTAAATCTGGTTCCGATTATAGAAACTGGGTATTTATTAACAACTGACTTAAGGGGTGGGGTATGAACGTTTGGACAGTATTTATTGTGGGACATGAGAGCACATCAGACATATCGAATTGCATACTGAATACGAAGAATGTCCTTCTGATATCAAATAATTTAGATTTTTTGAAATTCCCAATGTAATACACATTTTATGGCAAATGATTAAAAATTGATATTTTTGATATATAACAGTACTCGAAGTAAACTTTATAAATCTGATGATTTATACTTAAAGTGTATGTAGGTGGGATGAAAAGCCGACGATCAATTGAAAATGTTGACCATTTGTATTGAAGATATGGATTTTTTTCCCAAAACACACAACAAAATTAGGTCTTTTTGGGAAAAAAATCCACATGTTCAATATGAAAGGTCAAAATTTTCAATTGATCGTCGGCTTTTCCTCCCAGCTACATACAATTTAAGAATATGTCATTAGATTTATAAAATTTACTTCGAGGACTGTTATATATCAAAATGTGAAAAATATCAAATTTTAATAATTTGTCATAAAATTTGTATTATATCGTGAATTTCAAAAAATGAAAATTATTTGATATTAGAAAGACATTCTTCGTATTCAGAATGCAATTCGATATGTCTGATGTGCTCTCATGTCCCACAAAAAATACTGTCGAAACGCTCAAAACACTCATTCCAGATCCCTTAAAGAGGGAGAACGTGATTCCTTAAAATAAAGGAATCAGTATGCTATAATTAAGGGATCTAGGGTACGTAATGTGTTTTAACGCTTAAAAGCGTGATTGAATGGAAATAATTAAATACGCTTTTATGTACTAGTGTCGGTTATTGACTTAAAGTCGGGCCAAAATATATTGGGAAAATTTGTGACTCAGAGTAGTTGTATTCCAATCTGTTTGACTTACACATAACTTACTCTGTTATAACGCTGCAGTAGAGGCTCAGCCACCAATCCTATTGGACGATGTAAATTGTGTTGGAACCGAGGATAGTTTGTATAATTGTCAACACAACCCGATCGGAGAACATAACTGTGGACATGCCGAAGACATTGCAGTTTCATGCTTGAGTGGTAATTATTACTTATTGGAATTTATGGTTTTGTGGAATCGTCATGATTCTCTCATACTGACAAGTCCTCTTTTTACTATAACTATCACTTTGTGCCATAATCGCTACTCGCGCTCGCCGCATCACTGATGTGCGGTTATACAAGAACGGTGCATAGTAATCTGGTTAGATTATGTTATTGGTCAGTATATAAGCAAATCGCCAGGATATGTTTGTAATCATTCTAACAGTTCGCAGATTAAATAAGAGTTATACATTTGACAAAATGTATATTTCTCCATACTATTTCACTGTGAAGGCTCTCATGGGTTCCCCTTATCAAATTCGTCTCGTAATTGAAAAGGCTTTCTTATTGCCTAATTGTTCTTTATTTTGTGTCACAATGTGTCATATAATGCTGCCTAATAATAATTAAGAAATGCCTTCATCAGTCCATTCCTTGAAGAAGATTCCATGTTCATGGATTGTCTCCTAGGTTTAACAGGCTTCTCAGATATATGTATTAGACAGTGAGACCCGACCAAAAAGTGAGATTAGACTTAGTGTAACCTGACAGCAACTCAACAACTAGAGCTCACTTAGATAACCCTAGATGTTTATTTGTTTCAATACAGGTGATGTTGAGGCTCGTTTGGTTGGTGGAAATGTACCATCTGAAGGGCGAGTGGAAATCATGTACGAAGGTCAATGGGGAACTGTCTGCGATGACGATTGGGGTTTGGCAGATGCGAAGGTCATATGCAAATCGCTTGGGTACATAGACGCCATGGAGGCAATTTCAAGCGCTCGTTTTGGTGAAGGTGAAGGGCCAATATTCTTGGACAACGTTGAGTGCACCGGAAGTGAAAATAACATAATGGAATGTGAACATCATGGTTTTGGTATCAATGATTGCTCGCACTCTGAAGATGCATCAGTGATTTGTGTTGTTCCAAGTAAGTGTCCACGATATTACATGGAATCTAATTTTGAGCCAACTTTTATTTATCAGTTGAATAATTATATGCTTTTTAATAGCATGCTACCTGACATCCATACACATGATATTGGTGAGAGAACTGGTTTATATTATTATACATTCATTTATATACATAAATATTTTAAGAATTCAAACTACGAAATTTACCTAAATGTATGTTAGGCCTAGATACTTAACGTTAGGATCGATGCATTCAAAATTCAATGTATTCACACACAAAATGAAGAACAGCGTCATTTGTACAACGTGAAGAGTTGATCGCCAAACATCATTGGTATTGGCAGCAACTATAGGGGATTATCTGCAGCCCATACTGGTGCCAAAATGTTGAGCTACAACTCCACTCCGACAATCATCCCAATGCAGTACTGGTAGAGACTATGAATTTGCTACAATCGGATATAACATCAATTATATTAGACAATAATAACTGCGTGCTATCTGTTTATAGGTTATTGTGTGAAATCGGAGGGGTTTGTTTTGGGCCGAGATATTTTTCCGAGGGGGCGTCAGCCCCCGAGGAAAAATATCGAGGCCCAAAACAAACCCCGACGATTTCACACAATAACCTATAAACAGATAGCACAAAGTTATTATTGTCATTCATTACCGTATTTGTAAGAAAAAAGTCAAATATTACGATTTATGCGATATAAAATAAATAAAAAGTTAAACATCACTCCTTTGTATTTAAATCACCCCTTACAAAATGGATCAGCCTTTGGGAATTTCCTTGAATTGTACGTCATCAGCTCAACAACAACCTTTGACCAATTAGAACACGGGATTTGACGATGTGTTGCAAAAGCTGGTTAAAATTTGCATAATTATTCATGATTTGAAATTCATGTTCAGGGGCCAATTTAACTGGTTGGAGGGAATCACTGGATCGCATGTCGTTGACCGAAGTTTGTGCTTGGGGTTTGTGTAAAAATTGAGCTGATGTAACCATTTTTCACTCTTCTTTGTAATCATGCTAATGGAATATCAATGGAATATCATTATAAGAATTACTGACCATGCTGAGAGACTCTGGGATGGATATATACAAGTGTCTGATCACTATTTTGTGGAGAAAAAATGCGAAGTTTTAATATTCTGCACACGTGCATGGAATACAGTATTTACATGCTAAGGTCAACACACAGGAAATTATGATTACTTGGAATGTAAACATACTTTGCAATGTTGATATTTGAGTTCGAATGTTTCTAACCTCGGATTATTACTGCAAGTAAACACGTGCACATAACTTGAGATGGCCAGTGGAATATTCAATTAATTGATATCTTCACGGTAAGTACATGTATATCATCAATGCGAAGTTTCTATGTATTTTCATCATTCACATCATGAAGCTGCAAAAGGTAAGTCATGTAAAGTTCAAGTTCAACTTCAAGTCATGTCGAAACCATGACTGTATGAGTGTATGTCACTGCCACTGACCATGACAAAAGATCTCGATGATATCTCCAATCAATCATGCTCCTCAATATTCCATGTAACATTTTCAATTTGATATTATACAGTTCAAATATAAAAGCTTATAAATAACTTCACATTTAACCAGGCATGTAGGCTAGGACTAAAACAAAGTCATTGTGGAAAATATAAAGGTAACCAAGCAAATTACTTTTAAAATTAACTCACGTCATGCTAAATTGTTCAGGCTTATTTCTGCCAATACAAAATTGATTGATATTTGACTGACGTTTTAACTATACATACACTGCAGAGTACCATGTTTCATTAAAATGCAAATTACAATTTAAATTGTTTACAACTATTAAATCTGAAATAATTGTCATCCTTTTCAGCACACAATTTTCCAGTGCAAAATTATGCAAGTTTAAGTTTACATCTCTAACACAATTTACAATATGTGATTTTAATTAATTTTTGTTATTGTCAATTATAGATGTGTACATCACAAATTTATATTATTTACAACTGATTTGAAATCCTTTTCAAGACCACATACATGTGCAAAATCATATACATCACAATTTATTGTGTACAATCGATTGTCATTTTCCAAATTATTTGGTTCTTAAATTCATTAAATACCGTACTTCAAGCCGGCAGGTATAAAAGACTGGTCACTGATTACTGATTGCTGATCACTGACTGCTGATTGCTGATTGACCAGTTACTGATTACTGAATGGTTACCTGATTACTGATTGATCAGGAGCTGATTACTGATTGTTCAGTCACTGATTGCTGATCGTTCAGTAGCTGATTACTGATTGTTCAGCAGGTATAAGACTGATCACTGAATGCTGAAAACGCTGATTGTTCAGTAGCTGATTACTGATTGGATTGCAAACTTGCTGAATGACTTGTTTAAAGGGGCATTAAAGGAATATTAATCAAGTTGTTTAAAGGGGCATTTGTAACTTTACGGTTATTACCTCTGAATTAAAGGATCTTTAATGAGCTGTGATTGACAGATTAAAGGGGCATTCGCAATTGTAGAGCTATAAATTGAAATTTAAGGAATATTAATTGTGTTGTTGGATAACTTATTTAAAGTGAAACACTTGCCTAATCGTAATTTAATATTGTTGGTTTTTTGGTTAGCCCAATGCAACTAAGAGGAAAACATTCAAATTATTATCTTTTGGAAAATATCAACATCACGTTCTTCTTCAAATGAGCCCAACAGTTTAGGCTAAGTTAATGCAAGAGACTTACACGAACAAAATGTGCTACAAACAACAATATTCAAATAACAATCATTTTATTACCTCTTTCGCATGAAACAGCAAATAATTTATACAGTAATTAATAGCTAATAAATAAATCTTTATCCCCGCCAAAACATCAATTTATTTACTTTTTTTTCATTAGGGACCGTTCACAAAGACATGTTAGAGGGGGCCTGATGTAAACAGGAAAATTCACACTTTTTCAGGGACCCATTTGCGGACCTAAAATTATTTTCTGCCCCCCCCCCCTTGAAAAATGTATGTACGCATGTCACCTCATAGAAAGTAGTGTAAGATCATGTTCTATCAAAAGGCACCCCCTTCCCGGTGCCTCCATTTTGCATCAACCCCTATTAGTGTTTGTAAACGGTCCATTAGCACTTTACGTACGAAACTTAACGTGAAACTTGATAGCAAACTAATAAAAAAATTAAATACTGAAATACTAAAGGTCTAATTGTTACACAATTTGGAAATCAACTTGCAATTATTATTTGATACTTTCATCTGCTTTTCCTTTTAAACATTATCAACACCAAAATTGAATCCCGATGAGCATTTTTGACTTGAACATTTAAGCTATTAATTTCTTAGCAAAGTTGATCTACCGTGATTAGACCCTAATCGTAGGCTAAGATTGTTGATTTCTCTTGTTTTGAAAGAAATTAATGTTATCTATGTGTGCTTTCCAGCAAGTTTTCTAGTCCAAAAATAGTAGAGTATAAAAAAGCACATTTTCCTGTTTATGCCATCAAAGGTATGTGCTTATTTTATGGATGACACACCATTTTAGACTGGGAGCTAGCACTGACCACCACCTTTGCATCCTCCAGGTTTTTATGGTCCCAAAACAGATTCAAGATGTTTCCTAACCCCGGGGGGGGGGGGGGCACTCAACACACTGTGACCATAAGGGTATGCTCCCCTGGAAAGACCCCCCTTTTTGGATTTCGCAGCTCCGAAAGACCCCCTATATTTGACCAAAATAGAGCTCCGAAAGATTTTTTCAGACAATTTTCAACCAGAAAGCCCCTTGATTTGGACTGTTTGCAGCTCCAAAAGTCCCCATTTTACTTGTTCGCAGCTCCAAAAGACCCCTTTTATCGGTACGCTGTCTGCTCCCAAAGACCCACCACCTCAAAATTCCGGGGAGCATACACACAAAAAATTTTCGTTGTGCCCCTCCCCGGTTTCCTAACTTAAGCAGGCATGAGAATGATCATGCATGAAAAAAACCTGAATAAGTATGTGAAATTAGGCTAAACTGGCCAAAAAACGGGCTGAAATTAAAAGAAATTGCAAAAAGAAAAAAAAAAAAACCAGCCTTACAATTCTCATGCCTGCTTAAGGTAGGAAAATCGGTTCCCACATGTCGCCAAGGAAAAATTATAAAAAATATTCCCTTCCAAGTGCACACCTCTCGATTTGTATGAGTAAACTACACATCCCAATGCTGGAACCATACAATTTGCATTAATTAATTAGTTTAACCTTAATTTTAGGACTAAAAACTTCCAACTGATTCCAACTTTTACCACTGGTAAAATTGTAAATGAATATTATCCAAAATCTCTCGCTAGCTTTTTTGGCTAAATAATAGTTTAGTTTAATACCTTTATTGCACAAAATATCAAAAAGCGGTGTGTGGTGCAAATTAAAGGGCATCCCCGAACAGGCACGCAGGCCCACTGGATGGGGTCCCTTATACACACATCAATATAAAAGAAATCAAATTACACAGTACATAATTATAAACACATTTTTAAAAAACACTATAAAATACATTAAAAATACAATATAATACTAAAATTGAGTTGCCAAGTATAGGGTAAAGACTGGTTCTATTTTGGGAAAATCACGTTCCTATCGGCAAGTTTGCGTAAAAATTGGCAACCAGCATATATTTCTTAATTTGGGTATGCTGAACTCGAATCTGTTGTCGCAGATAGGTAAAACCTAACTTTTTCTGAATCCTTGAGAGGAATACTTAAATATGGTTAACAACTTTTGGGAATATCTTAAAAGCCATGGGATTCAAAATACATTTAAAGCATTAATGATTTGAGCAAGGTGTGAAAGGTATGTGGGGGAGGGCTGAACAACCTTCCTTCAACCGGAGTGGATGGTCCGGGCAAATCTTTCGCAAGACTGGGAAAGAATCGTTTTTATCAGGAGTTACTGGTATCTTGTGTACTGGTAACTTCTCTTTCTTCACGTGTGAAGAAAGTGACCTTGTATACCGTACTGGAAGGTCACGTGCATCACAACATGTTGAGTTGCAACATCAATGTCTGGTTGACCAGATTTGCATGAAATTGTAGCTTAATATACATAGACCCGATATTTTTGGAAAATCACATTCTTTAAAACTTATGTATTACATAAAATGTTATCCCTTTCAAGCATTCATGCAAAAAGATCATGTAAATGTTCCTTGTAAATGTGACTAATTCTTTATGGAATTACTGACATTTAATACGAATACAGCGTAAAACTGGTACCCGTAAAATGGGGTAACTTCCCGGGGGTAACTTTGGGTACTTTTCAGTGTTTTTAAACCACTGCTTCCAAACAAAACCAATTATATTTCTAATTAACTCTTTTTTTATGACATTAGGGTTCCCTTCTACACCTTGAAGTTGAAAAAGATTTTTCAATAATTTTGTAATGGTGCCCTAGGGGTTAAAAATAGCCTGACCAAAGTTACCCCACATTTGGGGCAACTTTGGTCAGAGTATTACATTCCATGAAGAAAAAAAATATAAAAAATTGATCTTCGCTGTAAATGGCAAGTTTTTTTTGTGACATTTGACCCCTTGCAAAATTAATCAAGCACACATCCTTGCTCACAAATATCGATTTTTATTTTATGTAAAAATTGCTCATCTTTGGTCAAAAAGTTGGACATGAGTAACTAGTATTTCTTCCAAATATATTTCTTAACAAATTGACACCAAATATGACTAAAAACAATATTGCTGTACGAAAATATGACCATTTAAAAAATATATATAGGCCCCTATGACCGACCAAAGTTACCCCGCTGACCGAAGTTACCCCATTTTATGGTACTCTTCAGTGTTTTTATAAATGATAATCATCATGTAATAAATTGATATCAAATGAAAGATCCTATTTTTCTCATTAACATACTGAAATCAGGAGCTCCAAATCGGTGTATTTCTTAAGATATCAAAAAACTACTGAAGTAGTCGAAAACGTGGTATACCACAGTTGAGATTAAATCCAGTTTTTTTGACGATTTCTTCGGAAATATACCGATTTGGAACGCCCAATTTCAATATCTTATAAATGAGAAAAATATGAGCTTTCACCTGATACCAAAATCTGCATTTTCATAGGGTAAAGTCAGCTTAACTAACTTTAAGTTACAAAGGGTTCACAAAGGTTTAAGCAGATGCAAGTACCACGAGGTTGCACCAGCTACCTTCAAACAAAATGTACAACAGTAATTTGCCCTTAACTATAAAATACCACAATAGGGGTATACTCTGAATGGTGCGATTACAAGGCACGGTGAAGTTGGCTCGAGATTAGAGATTAGACATTCGTTATTACGTTGAATATTACACTTTTAATGGTTTTTCTGTATCGATCAAGGGTACTGGCGTCATTTGAGACCGTTTTTGAACTTTCAAAAATTTTGGCCCAAAAGTTTCAAAATTTTTGAACTTCGTTCTTTGGGCGAATGTCGACCTATGTATCGGTCAAATGTTCTATAGTATTTTGACACCATTTTTGGACATTCAAAAATTTTAGCCAAAAATTTGAACTTCGTTATTTGGGTAAATTTCGACTTATTAGCCACTTTTATGTATCGCTCAAGTGTTCTAGAGTATTTTGACACCATTTTTGGACATTCAAATTTCTACCTAATAACCACTTTTATGTGAAATTTATGGGAAATCATGAAAGTCTTATTTCTAATCTTGAATTTCTGTTTGCTGTTTTTAGGTTAAAATTCGGCCAAATAACGAAGATTCTTCAAAATTTTGTAATTTTTAGCAATTTTTTTGCAAAAAATGGTGTCAAAAGACTGTAGAAGACTTAAACTATACATAAGAGTTGTTTTTAGGTCAAATTTGGCCAAATAACTAAGATTTTGGCCAATAAGATGTGTGTAAAAAAAAAAAATTACAAAAAAAAAAAAATACAGAAGACCCTAATTTTTTTTTTATGTTACCCCAATCAAACAATTGAATACATGAATCCAAAACCCACCCAAGTCCATGGGAAGTGATTTTGAGAAAACACCCTGTGTATCATTTTAATTCCTTCAGTTAGATTTACCTGGTCAATATGGTAAGTTGTACGTGCAAATGGGTGGGTTAAACTGTATTAGGTATGACGATTAGCATTTCAGGGACTTCGTGGGGTTCATTTTAAATTCTGGACTTGGGTGGTTTTTTGAATCATATACAAAGACAATAATGTTGGAATGATATTACCACTAGTAAGATAATACAAAATAAAGCACACAGTTATGTATAATGTTGATAATCATTCTGCCATGTAATATAAACCACACACTTTCCTTGATTAAACCCATTTTTTTCTTCAAAAGTCACTCTCCAGCAATGAAGATGTTACAAGTGGACTTTTATACATACTGGATTTCAATCAATGTATTACAACAAGACTCAAATCATGGACTTGGGTTGATTCTTTCATATATGTACATGCTATTTTTCACATACTGCAGTTACTGTCCGTTTTCCTATACACAATACACAGTGCTCTCACCATTGACGCGTGACCTTTACAAATAGTGTATGTATAGAAGTATATGAATTTGCCTAGTTAACATCACTGTATGAAAAATAACCGGCCAATATTTAAACTATTCTCCAAACTTCTAGCAAATATATTTCTCTAACATGACCTAAAATTACAGCTAGGTTAGATGTTCAGAAATAGTCGCACTTTCGTAAAATATGAGTGAGTGCAAGGCATAGGTTGCTCATTGCTAGCCAACTCCCCGTGTTAATTGAATGGAGATTTGACCGAAAATATTAGCTAATATTGGTAACGGACCGCTCAGTTCTGAAGGATGCCACAAAAAAAACGATACAAGCTACATTTAAACTATTCTATGAAATTCTAGAAAATATAGTTTTGTAACATGTCCTAAATTTTTAGCTAATTTAGGTGTTTGGAAATAGTCGCACTTTTGTGTTTTAGGAAGGATATGTAAACGACAGATAACACCAAAAAATATGAAGAAATTATTTCCAAACCGTGTTAAGTCAACAATCATCATGTTGCTCATTTTCAAGAATGCTGGTTGACAAAAAGCAGACCATTGTCTCATTTCGTGAACAAAGGTCTACATACCATTGTTTGCTTGCGTTTCCTTTATAATCGGTTACCCAACTGAAGCTAATACCAGCTCATTGCGATACCGCACATATAAAAACAGACACATGTGCACAACCAGAGAAGATCTGATTTAATCAGTTGAGAGCTGTTTTCAATGAGTGTTATCTTGGTTTAATAGCTTTTAATGGGGGGTTGTCCTCCAAAGGTCGTGGTGAATTCTACTGTATACATGACTGCATCATGACATGCTCAATAGACACAGAGGATGAATTTGAGTTGTTCTTTCAAACATATGACAGGCCTATGTATAGCAACACTTTTCCATGCTTAAAGGCCCTTTCAGTGATTTCACAGGAATATTTAAAAAAATGGAAATTTGTCAGAGTTGTTTAGAAATAAAGAATAAGTCTACAGAATTTCATTAAACCACTTTTCCCCTGAATACATCGACAAATTAGTCAAAAAACAGAAGTTTTAGAAAGGTTTTCTACTTCAACTCAGATCGACTCGAGAAAATCGAGATTTTCGTACAGTGCGCCACCAATCGACTGGAAAAACTTCCTAGTCCAGTGTTTCTAACACGGGGAAGTAGAGTCTAAATTGATTTAAAACAGAGTAACAGACGCTTAATTTTTGTAGTAGAAAACAAAATAAGCAATTAAACGTCACCGAGGCAAACTAACGGTCAATTCAAATATGAAAAACAGTTAAAATTGTGTATTTTGTTTAAAATAGTAGCTACTGATGTAATAAGTAGTAGAAACAATACGCAACGCGTGTTGGTATGGTGGAGAGTGAGCTTCTTTCGATCTCGAGTCTGACTTTTGTACTGTCAGTATCAAAAGTCCAGATTCATGTAAATGCTTTATTTTGTTTAAAATACACGGCTTTCGACCGAACCACTAGCAGGCTATGTTAGCACATCTATGCCAATTACAAAGGTACCAAAATCTGAATTTTGATGATTTTTACGATCGTCCGGATGAGCAAATCACTGAATGGGCCTTTAACTCAATTTGGCGAAAGTATGGACTTAGGTGGCTTTTGTATTCATATATTCAATTTTTAGGCCTTATAAAGACTGCACAAAAAGTAATGCAGGCTGTTATAAAATGCCTATAGCTTAAGAACTAATATCTGTTTTTACAATGTTTCAACACTGATATAAAGGATGATTTATGCACATTTTGATACCCATTCGTCCAATATCAACAACACAGCAGTTTTTTTAAAGAAAAATATCCGAATTTAAAAGTTGAAGCTATTTGTAATGAGTTTAAGTCTGTGCGAAGATAATGGAGCATTTTATGTGCCACAATGCTTGTGTAATAACCATTGATCGCGATTCGCTGTAAACTTTTTTAATTTGGATATTTTTCTTTAAAAGCACTACTGTGTTGTATTGAACAACGTTGGACAAATGCGGTTATTGAGGTATCAAAATGCGCATAAATTGTCCTTTCTATGTCAAGATATTGTGAAAACAATAATTATAGTTCTGAAGCTATACCGGTAGGTGTGTTTATAACAGCTGCATTACTTTTTTGTGCAGTCTTTAGATAAAAGGCGCTGGAAAAATCACATCCTGTGTTTGGTGTGTTTACTGTGTTACCATGGTAACGACACATTGTAGGTACTGCAACCTATTTAATTTTTGAATTATTAGACAAACATATTGATTGAATTTTCAGAAAAATTAGTAAACTTTTCTCTGTTTGACACCCATAACTCCCAAATTTCGACTTTTGACCATTTTTGCCATCAAATCCAGACCAGAGGAATATATTGGAATATGTTTTAATCAAATCGAACAATTCGGAGTTTTAACCCCTGTGAAACCTCAGCTGTCAGTATTAACTGACTGGGATAGTTCCTGTATCAAATCAATCAGGTCATTATTTAAATCTTCAACCATAACAAAAGAAAAGTATTTTCCTCAACTATTTTAAAAGAGTCTTCCCAGAATTGTAACAATTTGTATGTTTTTCTTTATTCCCAAAATTCTGCCAATTTTTATTTTTTTAGGCAACAGGGAAGGTGCTATGGTTACCAAAATTAAGCTTAATACCTAAATTCTCTCACCATGATTTTTGGATGAAAGGTTTACTTTTTTCCAGCTTGTATTTTAGGGAATGTTAGAAACACTGTAGCTTAAAATAGAAACACTGAATTGGAAAAAGCTGGCGAGGGAATAGATATTAAGCTTAATGAAAGTTTGGTAACCATAGCACCTTCCCTATTGGCTAATAAAATCCTAGAATTTTATTGTTTCTACAAAAAATACAGATAACATGAAAAAGTACCATCAGTTCTTTTAAATATATTGTTACTTGGTAATTTGCATTATTCTGTGATATATTGGCAGCAAAATGAAACTTAAACTTTTATATACAACTGCCAGTTCTAATAAAATCTTTGTTTTCAAAGGTTTGGCTATTTTGAGAAATTGGCAAAGTGCCAAAAACACTTCCCTGTAGTACATGTAATTCATTGGGATTTTGAGATGACAAACAAATTGCAGATATCAAAACTGCTATTTTTTGGGGAAAACCTTGAGCAATCAAGGTTTACTCATCAATACACAGTGTATCATTTTCTGTGCATGACACCGGAGCCGATACAGCCATCTTAAAGCAAAACATTTTAGGCATACCCAAATTAACTAACCCACAAGCAAGTTCTACCTGACTTACTCATTACTGACAGACCCTCATATCTTATTATCTGCAGAATAAACAACACAAGCTTCTGTATTCCAGGGAACAGACTGACCTGCATCACATGTTACAGTATTTTGTAATACTACCCAGGATTTTTGAAAATAGAATGTGTTTCCCGTTTTGGGCAGGGGGGGCACTCCCATTGGGGCCTGTACACCATCCGCGATAATCAACTTTTGAAATGTTTTGTTTTGGGCGGGGGGTCACAGTCACTCCCATTGGGGCTTGTACACCATTCGTGATAATCAACTTTTGAAAGCACCCTAAACAAGGATTTAACCCTTTGCTAAAACGATACCCTAAACAAGTGCTTTCACACCCTAAACACAGGTTTTCTTCCTTGCATCAAATTTCATTCCCTAAATTTCATTTCCGCGTATTAGCAATTGCAATTTTGCTACCCTTTTTTCCAATATTTCATGTTTTTGACACCCTAAACACGTTACGCGCGTATCGTGCCTACCCACGAAAAACTACCCTTTTTACGCGTTTTTCATTATCGCGGATGGTGTACAGGCCACAATGGGAGTGACCCCCCAGGGGTTTGGGCTCAAAAGATAATGGTAAAAAGACATGAAGCACAGTTATTTTTTTTTAATTACTTTTGGTTTTAAAGCAAATAATACCCAAATTGTTATCAAACTTGATTACAGGTCAATCTAATACTGGAACTAAAACTTTGCAACTCACTACATTGCATTCGAAACCATCTGACATCATCAGGCATCTGATGTGACATCAAACCATCAATTTGGTTCCAGTATTAGATTTAATTTACAAAATAATATTGTTTATAGGTGCCACAAGCTACCATAATATCACAACTTCAACAAAAGTTTACCAAGATGGGTATCGAAAACTCCTGTAAACATGTGATGCCACAAGAAAAAATCTTATATTTGGGTAAGGCAAAAAAAAAAATGTTTGTTTCTGTAGCAGGTCAAAAAAGTCACATGCGAAACCCTTTTTGCTGCAAATTGAATGGGAATTTACTGTGGGTCTCTCCGACACACAAAATATCATATTTTTTCATATTCAAGAATATTTATGATCCCTTTTCAACCTATAGATGTTGTGACATGTAAATGTTTACTCCAGTAGTGTTTTATATTATTCTTTGCGATTTTTTTCAGAATTTTTTTTCTTTGTAAGTGAAAAAATTCTAATGCGCAAAATAAAACCTAATGGACGTGTTACAGGAAACGAACTTTTTTTGGGGCTAGAAACATTAACAAGACATAAACACCAAAAGTACCAAAATTCCATTTAAAGGCCCTTTCAGTGATTTCACAAAAAAATAAAAAAAAATGGAAATTTGTCAGAGTTGCTTAGAAATAAAGAATAAGTCTACAGAATTTCATTAAACCACTTTTCCCTGAATACATCGACAAATTTTAGAAGTTTTAGAAAGGTTTTCTACTTCAACTCTGAGAAAATCGAGATTTTCGTACAGTGCGCCACCAATCGACTGGAAAACTTCCTAGTCCAGTGTTTCTAACACGGGGAAGTAGAGTCTAAATTGATTTAAAACAGACGCTTTTAAGCTACAATATTGTAGTAGAAAACAAAATAAGCAATTAAAGATCACCGAGGCAAACTAACGGTCAATTCAAATATGAAAAACAGTTAAAATTGTGTATTTTGTTTAAAATAGTAGCTACTGATGTAATAAGTAGTAGAAACAATACGCAACGCGTGTTGGTACGTGGAGAGTGAGCTTCTTTCGATCTCGAGTCGGACTTTTGTACTGTCAGTATCAAAAGTCCAGAATCATGCAAATGCTTTATTTTGTCTAAAATACACGGCTTTCGACCGAACCACTAGCAGGCTATGTTAGCACATCTATGCCAATTACAAAGGTACCAAAATCTGAATTTTGATGATTTTTACGATCGTCCGGATGAGCAAATCACTGAATGGGCCTTTAAACTGTCCATCTTTAATTCAATGGGGTTTTGAGATGACTTTTTTCTTCAAAAATGCTTTCTTTAAAACTGTGCGAGTCTATTTGTTCTTATCAGGTAGTGGCTTCCAGTTCCTTTCAAATTTTGTTCTCTGGTGGTTGCTTTAGTTCCAATCCATGGGAATCACTCCAACCCTGCGAAGTAGAAAAAAAAAATTTTAGTTATGGGAGCAATATGCTATTTTACAATGATTACCGATCCACAGTCTATTATTCAAAATCATGCACTGTGATTTGAACAAACTCATCTCGGGAGGGTATATTGCATCTAAAATGTAACACATTCCATGCATACAGGCAAAAAAAAATTCAAATTCAAAGTCGATGGCAGTGCTGCAGTTTTTATGGATACAATTTCATATGTATATGAATCCATCAAGCCAAGTGATGGTCAAAACTAATTTGAGGTGTTTGGTACAAGTTGGAGGTGGAGGTTACATAAAAACGCCTGATAGTAATTGAACTGGAGTAGCTTTTGATGGGAAAAGGTCATCAAACTTTACACAGGGTCAAATTTCAAACTTGCTCAAATTGTGTTTAAAACCATTTCATTGTATTCCTCTAGTCAAATGGATTCAGAAAATGTATAGTTTGACCTATCTAGGACGTCCCGCTCTTGAGTTATAACCAAAATGGTCAAAGGTTACGTTTTTGGCTCTATGGGGGTCAAAAACATCCAACTGCTCCGATTTTGACAAAAGAGGTGTCAAATTGTTCGTTTTGATAAAACAGTTCAAATAGGGATAGGATTGCACCATCTAGGACGTTAGGTAACACAACAAAATAAGTCGAGTACCATTGAGGCCTGCTCCTGTTGACCTTGACCTATTTTGCTGTTTTTCGACGGAAAATGTTAGGAAAATTAGTATTAACAGAAAATTTGTGGGGAAAAAACATTAATTACCGGAAATCAGGCATCCCTGATTGGAATGCTTTTTAACACAATTTGAGCAATTTTGAAATTTGACCCTGTGTAAAGTTTGATGATCTTTTTTCCGTTCGATGACCTTTTTCTGGTTCAATTGCTATGCGTTTTTATGTAGCCCACAATGTTAACTACCTATGGTAAATGTGCAGCTGTGCCCCTCCCCCCAGCTCAGACACTAATTAGCAAAAAAAAGTGAAAAACACAAAATTTAATTTCCCAGTTTAAAAGGCATTTTGTGATCCACAGCATCACTTTACTTAAAAAAGTTGAGATTTTTATATCACTGGAAACATCTGGCTACATAAAAAAATAAAATAAAAAATTTCTTGTAGATTAATTCGTTAGCAAATTAGATATAGTGAAATTTGAAGTTTGTTCTGGTATACCAGAACGAAATTACAACACATTGTCTATGGAGCAGTGTAATACATAATCATACACAACTCACAAATGCAAAATCGGAATCAACTGAAATTTTGGGTATAAGCTTTTTTTGTTGATATCTGCTGAAAATGTCATAAAAAGAGGATGCTAGGATCACGAAATACTCCTTTAAGCCATGAAGGGGGTACTACACCCCTGGCCAATTTTGTGCCTATTTTTGCATTTCTCTCAAAAATTATAGCGCATTGGCGACAAGTAAGATATGTATATTATAGGGGCAAGGACTACAACTACTGCACTGGACATTCTATTTCAGCACGGACAACAGTTGTGGAGTTAGTCAAAAATGAGGGAAAACCAGTATTTGATCAATAAATCAATAACTACTTGCCTTGAGTTGCTGAATTTTCGGTGCAGTAGTTGTAGTCTTTGCCCCTATAATATACATATCTTACTTGTATCAAATGCGCTATAATTTTGAGAAAAATGCAAAATAGGCACAAAATTGGCCAGGGTGTAGTACCCCTAAACCAAAAAAAACAATGTATATGTGTACATCCTAGCGCTAATATTTGGATGGTACACATAGGAACCCAGTAAGGGACTGTTCACAAACACTTGTTAGGGAGGCCTGATGCAAAAAGGGGGGACCTTAACAGTTTTGTACCTCCTAGGTGGGGTTGAAAAAATGACCACACATTTTCCTGGGGAAAAGAGTTTATATGCTTTTCTATGGGGCTGACCCATAATTTTCATGTCAAAAAGGGAGGTTTGAAACGGGGGCCCGCAAACATTTTGCGATAATTTTTTTTGCATCAGGCCCCAAACAAGTGTTTGTGAATATTCCCTAATTGCTTTTATAGTGTTATATCATGTTTTAACTATTATTACTATAACTACCAATGTACCTAAAACTAGCCATATCCTTTAATTCATGTGCTTCTAATTCTTACCTTTATATGAGGCTGAATGCCTGTTGGCATCAGATTTGACAAATTCATCATGATATCATTGATATGCATAGTTCCAGCAGTCATTGATAGTATCAACTGCATTGCTGCAAGAATAGATCAAAGCAAAATCCAATTCATAAGTCTATAAACATCAGCAGATTAACAGATCAAATTGAGATCATGAAATTATACAACTTAATTGCAGGTTGTCAGATTTTTTCGTATTGTACCTCACATTGAGGCCTGTACCGAAATAATAAAATTCCCAAGTTTTGATGCAATTTGCACTAGCCGTTTTTAAATTAGAAGTAAAACATGTTTCACAATTGTCCCATAGATCGGTATACTGCACTCACTGGGGATGAGGCTATCACTTTTCATTCATAACATCAAAAGAGAACATAATTTGGGCTAAAATTTCACGGGATTATGAAAAAAATATGAGCTCTCTTCTGATGCCAAAATCTCCACTTTGATAAAAAAAAAAGTGAGGGAGGGTGTGAGGCTGTCGATCAGTAAAACCATCTTTGAATTCCTATTCACAGTCTGATATACATTTGTCCTGTGGCACTTTTCCACTTGAGACAAATATCGCTTCAACATGTACTATCTATACAATATTTCTAATCATAGTAGGCCTACCGTAACTAATACATTTTCGCCATGGCACTGTTCCAAATTCCACTTTCAACGGTTCAACATTTAATACATAGTAATCCTAATCAATTAGGACTTTATTTTAAATACATTTTGCCATGGCCCTGTTCCACTTGGGACAAATTTCATGGCAAGTTGCAGAATGCAGTGTTCTTTTAATAGTATTCATGTCAATACATTCTGCCCTGTGGCATTGTTCTACTTGGGACAAACATTGGTTCATTGTACTATTTTTCCTAATCAATATATTTTAGCTAATACAATAACCCTATAACACTGTTTCAGTTGGAACAAATATTTAAGCTCACCGTGTATTTGTATTCATCAAAATATTTTAGTTAATAATACATTTTGCCCTGTGGCACTGTTCCACTTGGGACAACCATGGGGTTCAACATACACTAATCAAAGTAATCTAGTTAATACATTTTGTCCTGTGGCACTATTACACTTGGGACAAACACTGGTTCAACATATTACATTTTGTCCTGTGGCACTGTTCCACTTGGGACAACCATGTGGCTCAACATGCACTGATCAAAGTAATCTAGATAATAATACATTTTGTCCTGTGGCACTATTCTACTTGGGACAAACACTGGTGCAACATATACTAATATTACATTTTGTCCTGTGGCACTGTTCCACTTGGGACAACCATGTGGCTCAACATGCACTAATCAAAGTAATCTAGATAATACATTTTGTCCTGTGGCACTATTCTACTTGGGACAAACACTGGTGCAACATATACTATTATTACATTTTGTCCTGTGGCACTGTTCCACTTGGGACAACCATGTGGCTCAACATGCACTAATCAAAGTAATCTAGATAATAATACATTTTGTCCTGTGGCACTATTCCACTTGGGACAAACACTAGTTCAACATGTACTATTATTAAATTTTGTCCTGTGGCACTGTTCCACTTGGGACCAACACTGGTGCAACATATACTATTATTCCATTTTGTCCTGTGGCACTGTTCCACTTGGGATAAACACTGGTTCAACATGTACTGTTGTTACATTTTGTCCGGTGGCACTGTTCCACTTGCAACAAACACTGGTTCAACATGTACTGTTATTCCATTTTGTCCTGTGGCACTGTTCCACTTGGGACAACCATGGGGCTCAACATGCACTAATCAAAGTGATCTAGATAATAATACCTTTTGTCCTGTGGCACTATTCCACTTGGGACAACTATGGGGCTCAACATACACTGTAATCTAGTTAATACACATTTTGTCCTGTGGCACTATTCCACTTGGGACAAACACTAGTTCAACATGTACTGTTATTACATTTTGTCCTGTGGTACTGTTCCACTTCGGGCAACACTGGTGCAACATGTAGTATTATTCCAGTTTGGCATTTTGTCCTGTGGCACTGTTCCACTTGGGACAACCATGGGGCTCAACATGCACTAATCAAAGTAATCTAGATAATAATACATTTTGTCCTGTGGCACTATTACACTTGGGACAAACACTGGTTCAACATGTGCTGTTATTACATTTTGTCCTGTGGCACTGTTCCACTTGGGACAACTATGGGGCTCAACATGCACTAATCAAAGTAATCTAGATAATATTACATTTTGTCCTGTGGCACTATTCCACTTGGGACAACCATGGGGCTCAACATGCACTAATCAAAGTAATCTAGATAATAATACATTTTGTCCTGTGGCACTATTCCACTTGGGACAAACACTAGTTCAACATGTACTGTTATTACATTTTGTCCTGTGGCACTATTCCACTTGGGACAACCATGGGGCTCAACATGCACTAATCAAAGTAATCTAGATAATAATACATTTTGTCCTGTGGCACTATTACACTTGGGACAAACACTGGTTCAACATGTGCTGTTATTACATTTTGTCCTGTGGCACTGTTCCACTTGGGACAACTATGGGGCTCAACATGCACTAATCAAAGTAATGTAGATAATATTACATTTTGTCCTGTGGCACTGTTCCACTTGGGACAACTATGGGGCTCAACATGCACTAATCAAAGTAATCTAGATAATATTACATTTTGTCCTGTGGCACTATTCCACTTGGGACAACCATGGGGCTCAACATGCACTAATCAAAGTAATCTAGATAATAATACATTTTGTCCTGTGGCACTATTCCACTTGGGACAACCATGGGGCTCAACATGCACTAATCAAAGTAATCTAGGGTCGTGCGTCATGAATTGGGGTATAGGAAAAGGTGGAGGCGTTACATTTTTTCATTTTATATGGGACGTTTTGTCCCAGATCTCAAGAATGGAGAGGGGTACTGAGTTAGTTTTGGTCTCATTTTGTTGCTAATTTATCTAGCTAAAATTGTGGAAAGTAAAAACTTCACACTGTATATACTTTTTGAGATATTGCAATTCAAACGATGCAGAGTCAGGGGTGGAGGTGCCTACGGTTGAGGTGCCTACGGTTGAGGCATGTGTTAAAGTATAGGGAATATTGATTTTTCAGGCCTCCCGAATTTATTTTTTACTGCAACTTTGTAACCCAGCAAGGTATTGAGATGGATTATGTACCATTGTTTTGGTATTGATGTCTAGTTTACAATTTGACCAGTTTTACTCCAAGCTAGGATAATTTGTTGTAAGTGTGCTGCATTCTGTGTCATGGGTTCTAGGCTTTTCCTATACGTTACTGTGTTAACTATTCATTTATGCTCCGAAATGTTCTGAAGGTCATATTTCTTGAAGGAGTTACTCCACTGCTGTAAAAGTTTACATTTTTTGGATGGAAATTTGATGAGGAATTCAAATATGCCACTGGCTTTTGTGTGAGGCATGGAGGAAAAAGTTTTGATTGAAAATGTAATAAAAATCATAAAAATTATGTACGACTTTTGAACACCCTGTATCTCAGTTAGGCAACATAACTCATCATTACAAGTTTGCTTTTTTTGAAAGCCTACAATGTTATTAGCACATCTAAAAAGGTTTTAGCAGAACAGGTGTTTATGTTAGTAAATAAGAGAGGAACAAAATAGTATACTTTTTGAACCAAAATTCAACTTTTCCACCCTATATGACATTTGTGGCACCCTGTATATTGACCGATTGTTTGTACGTGTGCATTCCTGGTACTCTAAGCTTTACAGTGATATATAATTTTATAGGGTTTTGATGAACAGTTTGTGAATTAGATCAGTTTAAGTACAAAAACATGTAAATTGTTCAATTTTTTAGTATGTAACGCATTTGGCCCCCAATTCATGGCACACGACCCTAGATAATAATACATTTTGTCCTGTGGCACTGTTCCACTTCGGACAACTATGGGGCTCAACATGCACTAATCAACGTAATCTAGATAATAATACATTTTGTCCTGAGGTACTATTCCACTTGCGACAAACACTGGTTCAACATGTACTGTTATTACATTTTGTCCTGTGGCACTACTAAACTTGGGACCAACACTGGTGCAACATGTACTAGTATTCCATTTTGTCCTGTGGCACTGTTCCACTTGGGACAACCATGGGGCTCAACATGCACTAATCAAAGTAATCTAGATAATAATACATTTTGTCCTGTGGCACTATTCCACTTGGGACAACCATGGGGCTCAACATGCACTAATCAAAGTAATCTAGATAATAATACATTTTGTCCTGTGGCACTATTCCACTTGGGACAAACACTGGTTCAACATGTACTGTTATTACATTTTGTCCTGTGGCACTGTTCCACTTGGGACCAACACTGGTGCAACATGTACTATTATTCCATTTTGTCCTGTGGCACTATTCCACTTGGGACAAACACTGGATCAACATGTGCTGTTATTACATTTTGTCCTGTGGCACTGTTCCACTTGGGACAACCATGGGGCTCAACATGCACTAATCAAAGTAATCTACTTTATAATACATTTTGTCCTGTGGCACTATTCCACTTGGGACCAACATTGGTTCAACATACATACTGTTATTACATTTTGTCCTGTGGCACTGTTTCCACTTGGGACAACTATGGGGTTCAACATGCACTAATCAAAGTAATCTAGTTAATAATACATTTTGTCCTGTGGGACTATTCCACTTGGGACAAACACTGCATGGTTCAACATGTACTGTTATTACATTTTGTCCTGTGGCACTTTTCCACTTGGGACAACTATGAGGTTTAACATGCACTAATTCCACTTGGGACAAACACTGGTTCAACATGTACTGTTATTACATTTTGTCCTGTGGCACTATTCCACTTGGGACAAACACTGGTTCAACATGCATGTACTGTTACTATATTTTGTCCTGTGGCACTGTTCCACTTGGGACAACCGTGTGGATCAACATGCTCTAATGGAAGTAATCTAGTTAATAATTCATTTTGTCTTGTGGCACTTTTCCACTTGGGACAAACACTGGTTCAACATGCACTGTTATTACATTTTGTCCTGTGGCACTGTCCCACTTGGGACAAACACTGCATGCAAAACATTTGTAACATCATGCAAGAGAACTGTAACTCAACACTGCATGCAAAACATTTGTAACATCATGCAAGAGAACTGTAACTCAACACTGCATGCAAAACATTTGTAACATCATGCAAGAGAACTGTAACTCAACACTACATCCAAAACATTTGTAACATCATGCAAGAGAACTGTAACTCAACACTACATGCAAAACATTCTTAACATCATGCAAGAGAACTGCAACTGAACACTACATGCAAAACATTTGTATCATGCAAGAGAACTGCAACTGAACACTACATGCAAAATATTTGTAACATCATGCAAGAGAACTATAATTCAACAATACATGCAAAACATTTGTAACATCATGCAAAAAAACTATAATTCAACACTACATGCAAAACATTTGTAACATCATGCAAAAGAACTATAATTCAACACTACATGCAAAACATTTGTAACATCATGCAAAAGAACGATAATTCAACACTACATGCAAAAATGCAAAACATTTGTAACATCATGCAAAAGAACTAATTCAACACGTAAAACATTTGTAACATCATGCAGAAGAAATATAATTCAACACTACATGCAAAACATTTGTAACATCATGCAAAAGAACTATAATTCAACACTACATGCAAAACATTTGTAACATCATGCAAAAGAACTAATTCAACACTACATGCAAAACATTTGTAACATCATGCAAAAGAACTATAAGTCAACACTACATGCAAAACAGTTGTAACATCATGCAAAAGAACACTACATGCAAAACATTTGTAACATCATGCAAAAAAACTGTAACTGAACACTGCATGCAAAACATTTGTAACATCATGCAAGAGAACTGCAACTCAACACTACAAGCAAAACATTTGTAACATCATGCAAAAGAACTATAAGTCAACACTACATGCAAAACAGTTGTAACATCATGCAAAAGAACACTACATGCAAAACATTTGTAACATCATGCAAAAGAACTGTAACTTAACACTGCATGCAAAACATTTGTAACATCATGCAAGAGAACTGCAACTCAACACTACAAGCAAAACATTTGTAACATCATGCAAAAGAACTATAATTCAACACTACATGCAAAACATTGGTAACATCATGCAAAAGAACTATAATTCAACACTACATGCAAAACATTTGTAACATCATGCAAAAGAACTATAATTCAACACTACATGCAAAACATTTGTAACATCATGCAAAAGAACTATAATTCAACACTACATGCAAAACATTTGTAACATCATGCAAAAGAACGATAATTCAACACTACATGCAAAAATGCAAAACATTTGTAACATCATGCAAAAGAACTAATTCAACACGTAAAACATTTGTAACATCATGCAGAAGAAATATAATTCAACACTACATGCAAAACATTTGTAACATCATGCAAAAGAACTATAATTCAACACTACATGCAAAACATTTGTAACATCATGCAAAAGAACTAATTCAACACTACATGCAAAACATTTGTAACATCATGCAAAAGAACTATAATTCAACACTACATGCAAAACATTTGTAACATCATGCAAAAGAACTATAATTCAACACTACATGCAAAACATTTGTAACATCATGCAAAAGAACTGTAACTTAACACTACATGCAAAACATTTGTAACATCATGCAAGAGAACTATCATTTAACACTACATGCAAAACATTTGTAACATCATGCAAAAGAACTATAATTCAACATTACATGCAAAACATTTGTAACATCATGCAAAAGAACTATAATTCAACACTACATGCACAACATTTGTAACATCATGCAAAAGGACTAATTCAACACTACATGCAAACCATTTGTAACATCATGCAAAAGAACTATGATTCAACACTACATGCAAAACATTTGTAATATCATGCAAAAGAACTATAATTCAAAACTACATGCAAAACATCTGTAACATCATGCAAAAGAACTATCAACACTACATTACTCCAGACAGCATGAAAAACTCTTGCAATGCCAATTAAATTGCAACATAACACAGTATATGAAACATTTGTAACACCAATTACACCATGCAACTCAACAGTCAAATACATTTTAATCATTTTCAAATTTCAAACAGAATACTTATCTGAACTCATCTGAAGTGTAGTGCATTATCACATTGTGGACGCTCTGCAGTTCTATTTCAATGCGGATTCGACATATAAAAATGGCTGGATTCAAATCAATATTTAATGGGAAAACATGATGTCATCTTTTATCCTAGCTTAGTTCTGTGAACTTCTGTCAGGCTGCGCTCCTCTCTTCATTATACTATCTTTAGAAGGGTAGAACCGTAGGTATAAGCATCTGAGACACAAATATAAAAACAGTTTTGTTTAATGTTAGCACATTCAAAAGACAAGGTGGTTTTGAACCACAAGCCTCGCCCGCAAGTGTTTATTTGTAACATGGAAAATGTGCATAATTAATAGTAACTTTCAGGAAATGTTACATCATCAATGACTATGCTCAACCTAAAAAGTCACCCCGAAAAAATAATGTGTGAATTGAAAAAACATATTTTTAGCCAGGTCAAATTTGTTTCAACAAATTTTTTTAATTAGTACCGTATTCGTTCCATTTACCACCCAGGGCGCTTGACAAAGTCAATTTTTTTTATCTTCATGTATTTTTACTATCAAAACATAGAAATCACATTGTTTAGGCCTACAATACATAAAAAGGGGCAAAATATTCATCCATCATCATCAGTGTATGTTTCCAACCATGTTTAAGATTTGCTTGTACCCAGTAGTTCGATCATAAACTAATATCACAATTTGCTTATGGGTGGGCGCTTATAGGGCATGGGCTGTTAATGAAATGAATACGGTAACTACTATAACATTAACAATATAGGCCTATTTCGTAACAGCACAATTTCGTAACACTCTTGCAATTTGCAGACAATCGCATAGCTTTCACTACATTTGCCGAACAATCACATGGTGTTGACGACAACAGTCAATTTTTGCCGACAAAAATTGTGTGTGTGTGTGTGGGGGTTCCCCATAACCCAAATACTTGCACAATGTTCTTCAGTATGATGGCATATTGAATTCCGAGCTCGGTAATTAACCAATCTTACCATTAATTAACCAGTTAAATAACCGCCATTTATTTTAACCGGTTAATCAAGAAAGCTGGGGTCACTAACATTGAAAATAGATTGGTTCACAAGACTGTACCTTAAAAAATCTGTGAAGTTCATAACCTACTCAAAA